>NC_071398.1:328750-657500 GCF_022682495.2 Desmodus rotundus
CTGGTGAGGACACAGGCCTGCGGACAGGCAGGACACTGTCCAAGACCGGCTCTTCCCCTCTGGTTACGCTGCCCCCGAGCCCTCTGTGCCTGGAGGCCTGCCCTGGGGACCTCTGTGCACAGCTGCTCTGAGATGGCGGCCTGCTTTCCCAGGGCAGGGGACGAGTGGCCCCTGGGCAAAGCACCCCAGGGGTGAAGGGAACTCTGCCCAGACTCCTACCACCACCTGGGTGGCAGGGCTGCTTTGGATGCTGCGACTGTCTGAGCTCTTCTTCTAAACCAGCTGGCCACTCAGACCCAGCCTGGCTGAGCTGAGAGGTCAGCAGGACCCTTGTCAGCTAGAGCCCACCCCAGTCCTCACGGGGGCGCCTTGCTCTCCTCCCGCCCTTCCTGTCATCATCGGCTGCGGTGTGTCCCTCTGGGATACTCAGGTCCGCAGTAAAAAGTGAATTAACATGTGAGCCTTGTAGCACACGACAGCTTAGATGTCGCCGTGCTGCTGAAATGAGGTAGGTCTTCGGCTTTTAGCAGAGAGTGAATGGCAGATGGGTAATTTATGATGATTCTTGAGACCTGAACTATAATTATGAAGCATTTCAAGGTGTATATTCAGGATGCAAAGTGTAAAGAACCCACAGCTAATGTTAATTTATTACTGACAGCTGTATATATAATAATATATCACATCTTGTAATCTTCCATTCCTTCAAGCAATCTTTTCATTCTTTAATAAAATCAAGCCTTGTCATTATTCTTAATGATGAAGTCCCATTTCCAACCCGGAGGAGTGCTATCATTGAACTCCCCACTTCCCACTAGCAGGCACCTGAGGCTCAAAATGAGGACGGACTGAGCTCTTGTTTCGCGGGCCAGGAGAAAACGTCAGAAACCTGGCGCCTTCGCAGCCCCACGGGAGCGGAACGCAGAGCCAGGGACAGTGTCTGTTTATCTTCTCAGCCACAACCCCACGTCCTCCTTTCCCTTTCAGCCTTCCCGCCTCCTCTGCCTCTTCCACAATCTTTCCTTTTTGGAGGCTGTCTATTCAAAGTCTACTTTTTAAAGGTCAAGATAACAATTACAATGAAAAGAAGTACAGGCGACTTGTCTCCTCCAATTTTCTGTGCTGTGCCTAAGACACACATGATTAATCTCTTTCTCCCCCCCCAAAATCTAATCTCATCTTATTACAGCAAGGACGGGGTGTCCTTCGTAAGTATCACACCTGGGAACAAGTCGGTCTTCTCAAGTTCCACGTGGTTCAACGCCTCGTCCTCCTTAGAACCTGTCATCGCCTTGGCGACTCACCCCTGCACTGCCCTTGGGTGCTCCCAGAATTTGAATAGTGCTCTGGTTCAGGCTGTCTGATAATACGGTGTATTACCAGATTCCCACTTTAGAAGAAACAGACCCATGGGACTTGTAGAAGGAGCAAAACCTTTAACCTCATCAACTGCTTAATGGTTCCAAAGCAGAGCAATGAGACGTGTGAAGACAGGGATTCAGTTGTCTGGGCCATGGCTCAGGTAGAGACAGAATCAGATTCCACGAGCCGGCGCTAGATAGGCGGGCAAGCAAGTTTCCTGTCTGTAGCACTAACTCTTACTATGATTGGTTAATTAAACCAGGATGAATACCGTTCTGGGAGATGTCCGAATGTCTTTGCGTTTCTCTGACTTGAAAATGGTTACTGTCATTTAGCTGTGTGAAGGAAGAGAAACACTGAGGTTTTGCTGCCCTGGCTTTTGTAAGTCACCTAGGTGTTTCTGTTGGACTCAGCATCCCATACCTTGTCTGTCTTCGGGGATGAAGGTGCCTGTTCTCCCATTAACATTCCTGTCTGCCTGGAACGGTTTCTTCCCATTGGTTGTGCCTCTTCCAGGGACTTCAGGGAACAGAGGAGGCGTGTCAGTCAGCGGTGGCTGTCACGCTGCAGTAACAAACAGCTCCCAAGCCTCAGCGAGTTCCTCACCCTACAGATCCACCGTCTGGAGACTCTAAAATGTGTACTGAAACACCACCGGTCCTCCAGCCAGCAGGAACGAGTACTCTGGGCAGAACTGTCCTCACCACTAGATGCTCCTGGCACCCCTCCCTTCCATCCACAATTCACAGCCTCCTGCGCTGACCCCACCCAGCACAGGCCACGCCTCCGGGCCCAGAGTTCAGTTGAACCTGGGGAGCCTGGTGCTGATGAGGAGGTTGGAAAGAGCTGGTGAACACTGGAGATCATCACACAAGGATTTCAAACTTTCACTCACCCCCCTTCACTTGGTTTAGCATTCCCTCATTTCCCCCAGATTATGGTTTCTCTGTTACGTTTCTACACACTCCTGTGATTGAGTGATTCTCAGATTTCAGTTCAGCCCACTTTCCAACTTGAGGACATTACTGCACAAAAGCCTCTCTTTGGGGTGTTATGAACAAGGAGTGTTTGTGTTGGCAAAATGGAAGGGGAGGAACTCGCACACTGTTTGAGCTCACATTCTCCCTTGCAGGTATTTCTGGGTTGCTTCGACTTTTTTTTCCTTCCATCCTTCCATGGTAATCTCTTGCTCAGTCTCTTTTATTGAAAAAAATTACTCACTCCTTTATTTCTCCTTCTTCTTAGGTATTTGACCCAATTGGCAAATATTCTGTAAAAAAAAAAAAAAAGGCAGAATTCTAACTGCTGGTTTCCCAACCCCCCACTATTCAGGTGAATGGGTATAGAGATGCATATCCCGGGAACTGTGGACCTGTCTGAACAGAGACTCTAAGTCACGGTGGGCCCTTCCTCTCACCTGATGAGCCCGGCTTGCTGCAGAGACACCTGCCAGTGCCCAGAGGTGTCTCAATCCAGCACTGTGACCAGCTCTTCAGCTTAACTGTCTCCCCCCTGTCGGTGGCCCATCTGCTGAGTCCAGTCCCAAACACCGGGCGGCATCCTTAATGCACCCACATCGTCCAACACCTCGGTGAAGCCGAGTACAGTGTTTTTCTCACTTCGCGTGTTACCAGGTCCACAGGGCTGCTCGGGGACCCTGGCGTGTTTGTCACGAACCAGGTCCCAACGCAACCACCACGGTGCCCTCAGCGGACGGAGGCCCACAGCCCCTAGGATGAGCTCTTGCCCCGAAAATCCCCCATCCTTCCCACAGGTGTCCCCGCTAGCCCCGCCCATCTCCGGCCGTCCCAGAACCCAGGCAAACCGCGAACCCCGTTGAGTCTCTGCCGGCGTTCCAGCCACTAAGGGTCCAGCCCGACCTAAAGCTGCACCAAGCTTAGAGGCTGCAGAGGACGCTGTGTGCACCCAGGAGCCTGCAGCGACAGCGCGGGCGCACAGACACCGCGACGTGGGGGGTCGCAGGGGACACATGCCGACCCCGCCCAGACGCCCCAGATAGCAGCTCGGCGACCTCGCCCGCTCCCCTCCCGCCCGCACAGCCCAGTCCACTCGAGCCTGTGGGCGTGGCCCGCGCACCGCCCCGCCTCCGTGCGAGCGAGTGGGCGTGGCCCACTTGGCCCCGTCTTCGCCCGCATTTGGTCACCTGACCGCCGACGGCTCACGTGACCGGCCCCGCACCGCCATCTTGGAGCTCCGGTGAGGAGCCCAAAAGCGTGGAAAAGGAGGCGCGGAGCCGGCAGCGCGGAGGGAGAGGACGAGGGCGAGAGCACAGGGGCGCCCGGCCGGCCCCAGGAGGCCCGCGGAGCAGCAGCCGCCGCCGCCCGACCGCAGGTACGGCGCCCTGGGGCCGCTCCTCGCCGCTGCGGGCGCCGCCGCCGGCCATGTGCGCCGCCCCCTGCAGCCCGTGTGAGCCCGCGGCGAGGCCCGGGGCTGCCGGCAGCCGCACTCTGTCCCCGCCGCCCGGTCGTCAGTACGGAAGGTGCGGGACAGCCGGGGAGCGGCTGCCCAGCCGCTCCGGGCCCGGAGCTGCCGATCGTGGGGAGAGCGCCCTCCTCGTGAGACGCCGGCGCCCGGTACCTGGCGCCCAGCGCGGATGAGTGACAGGCCGGCCGCCTCGGCCGGAGCCCCTCCACGCGGCAGTTGGGCTTGGGGCGTGCGTCCGTGGTTTCGGAGCGAGCGCGACCCTTCGGGCCTTCGCCTTGTGTCGCCTTAACTCCAGGGAAAGAGCGAGACCTTTCTGCCCTGGCAGCGAGCGTAACCGTAACGTCGCGCCCCGGGGAAACGAATGCGTACCCTTTGATCGTTTAGAGTCTTTCCAGCGAGGAGAACGGCCGGGAGTCAGGCGCTGTGTGGCCGAGGTTGGCCTTGCGCCCAGGGGATGCGGGTCGCCCCCCGCGTCTTGGCCTTGGAGGCCGCCCGGCGCTGTCTGAAGTTCACAGAATCGCCCTTTAAGCCAGGGGGTCCAGCCTTGTGGCGTCTCCGGGCCACACTGGAAGAAGAGTTGTTTTGGGCCACACATTAAATACGTGGTGACACGTAATCACAAAAAAATAAATCTTATTAATGTTTTAAGTAAACTTATGATGTTGTGTTGGGCTGCATTCAGAGCCGTCCTGGGCCACGTGTGGGCACGTGTGGCCGCGAGGCTGCAGGCTGGATGCCCCCACAACTGTGTGTTCAATTAGGGTTGAAAGAGCTGTAGAAAGTCGTGTTCTGAGCAGGTAGGTAAATTCTGAGCTAAAGCGTAAAATGCACAATTATTGGAGAAGTTTCCAGAGCTATTTTTCTTCTAACTTGTATAGAATCCTGAAGTTTACTTAGGGGACAAGTAATGTAAATTTGCATCACCTAATTGGGTTTCACTGCCCCCCAAATTATTACTTTGTTTCACCAAGTAAGAGAAATGTTTGATTACTACACACTTTTGTTCTTGGCCACAGCTGGACTTTGCAGATTGACTCAAGGGACTATTAATTTCAGGAACTGACTAGAAAAGCATTGGCTCTGCCCCTAAGAGGCATGGAACCCTGGGTAGGTCACTGAGACGGGCACCAAGTGTTTCCTTGTCTGCAGCCCCCAGGAGCAGACACCCTTGCGTGGCTCACACCGCCCAGCTCGAGGGGCTGCCACTCTTTCAGTATCGCTGCTTTACACGCTTCGGACCTCACAGACACGTAGGAGATGCTGAGGAAGGGTGGGTTTGTCCTTGTGCACTGGGGTTGCACACCCTGGATTCCAGTTCCTGAACCGTGTGTTCCCTCCCGTCCGAGAGCCTCGCACTCCTGGTGTGCAGAGAGGAGGTCACTGTTGCCAGGCCTCCCGGGAGCTTCGGCCAGGTCACAGTCCCCAGCCCCGGGCGTGGCTCGTCATAGCTGCCCAACAAGGTTAGACCTGAACATTGTTCCACATCAGTTACACTCATGTGCTCCTTGTAGCTGCCAAACCAGAACATTACTGCAGCTGGATGCCGGCTAGGAAATGTCACACCGTGAAATTCATGTACTTGTGGTATTTATACTCAGTTTTTTCTTGGTGGCAATTAACAATTAAGCTAAAAAGATGTTAATCACTTAAATTATAGTTGACATCAGTAAGGCTGTGTGGGCAGTTTCAGGGTGATTTCGCACAGGTAGTTTAGAGTTCGGGGACACACACGTTCGTCCAGCACCGCCCTTCTGTTTTATGTCCGAGGAAGCTGAAACCCACAGAACCGGCGACTTGTCAGAGGTCGTGCCGCCGGAGGGGGCTCCCGTGGGAGAGGAGGCTACAATAATCAGAAGAGTGGGGAGTTGGCCATTGCTTCTATAGCAGATTTTCCGAGTTGGAAGAGAGCAAATCCTTAGTCTGAAAGTACAGCTTCTTTATGATTCACTGAACGGTCTTTGTACGGGGCAGCAAGGCCCTCCTCCTCCAGCCCCTGCAAGGCCCCTGTGAGTTGTCCAGCTCACTGTCACTTTGATTACCGGACTGACTGCTATTCCCGAAAGAAACGAGTTAGATATATAAATAAACCACATAGCAAAGTACGAGGAAATAGAGACAGCTGAGTTAATTTGGCTCTTTTATGGCAAAAGATGTTCACTGTAAACTTTTCCTGTGGACTGCTCTCGTCTGGGAGAGAGCTGAGGCTCAGTGGGAAGGGGTAGAACTTTTCTGGTCTGGGCTGCAGCTGTAACAGTTTGGTGCATCTGGTCTAACGTTCTCATGTGTGAAGGCTGTAGACAGGAAACCCCGGTTCCCCTTCAGCCACGTTGGCCTTTCCACCAGCCCCTAGATGGCATGCCTGCTCCCCTTCCGGAAAGGGGGCGCTGTGGCTGCTCTGCCTGGCAGTCTCACCCTTGTGTCAACAGAGTCCAAAGAAGGCAGATGGCCCCTCCCTCTAAGTTAGGTGATCGAAGATGCATTTTACAAAGATGCTCAGAGCCCAGGTGTGGGACTGGGGCAGGCGAACCAGGGGGATAGCACGGTTATCTGGAGCAGATCAGGAAAAGGGTGAGGGGCCAGAACCAGGGGCCTCCTGTAGAGCATCCTGCCCGGAGGAGCACAGCCAGGTCAGGGTGAGCTGGAGGGAGGAGGCTGGGAAACAAGCATCTTGATGTCCCTCCACTGCCCCTGAGCTCCTGTCATGGCTCCCTGTGGTCACCCTTCCCCCAGAAACCAGAGAGTGGGGTCCTAGTGGTGTGTGCCTTCCTGGGACAGATGGCCTGGTGGGGCCAATGGGTGACACCGTGTGGGACACAGCATCTGCCTCGAGTCTTCAGGAAGCCTTGCTCACCTTTCCAGACCAGGAGAGCTCTGTGGTCTCTGGTAGGGTTTGACCACGAACTAACTGTGTGGTCCTCTGACGTTTTGCCTCGTGTGCTGTTGCATTGTTTCTCTTAAACTTCAAAATAGGTTTGTCTTATTCACTCAGCTCATTTTTGAACTATGAGTACTATAAATTTAAAATCTCTCCATTCTTCCTGGTACTTTGCTTGGTGCCTTGCACATAACAATTTTTTTTCTGTGACTTTTTATTTTAAACTGTAAGCAAGCATTTACACGAGTAGAATAGTGCTGACACTCCAATCACACGATCTGCTGGTCTCCCTTCATCCCCTCTCCACCTGCCCCCTGCCCCCCCACGGCGAGTTCTCCCCGGTTGCTTTCCTGTGGGTCTCTGGGAGCCCCTGCGTTGAATGCAGGTTATCATAATCCGCGCTGCCGTTGTTGCTCAGCCGCTGGACTGGGGCCGTGTCTGTCGTCGTTATTCTCCTCTCTCGTTACTCAAGTGCGCTTCGCTTCACCTGACGCAAGCCCCACGTGTCCGTGCACACTCGTGGCCTGAGTGAGCTGTCTGTGAACGTCGGAAGAGTTGGCCTTAGGCCCGCTCAGCCCTCCCTCTGCAGAGTTTGTTCCGAGCCGGCGAGCCTGTTCACCAGGGACGTCATTTTCAGGAGACCTGACTTGGCGTCGGTTGTTGCTTGTGCGCCCACGCCGGATTCTTCGGTGTTCTCGGGTGTTTCTCACGGTGTCGCGTCTGCCTCGGAGCTGCCGCTCCCACACTCGCCCCATGTGTGCCGCCCCCATGGGGAGACACGCGGGGGCCCGGGGAGCTGGGCATCTGCTGCCGGGTTCCCTGAGCACACGGCTTTCACCAGGAGGGTCTCGTCGGGGGTTGTTTCCTGTGTTTTTCTTGAGGCAAGATAACTGCTCCTCCTCCTTTCACCTCCTTAAGGTGTTTGCTGAACTAACTGCAGGGAGCAGTGGGCTCGCGCCACTGCCCTCTGTCCCATCATGGAGTGAAGAGGGACGGCCTGTGGCTCCCTTGTAGCCTGGGGGTGTGCAGAGTGACCCCCAGGCTGTCAGCTTGCGGAACTCTTGTTTCTCGGGAAGGAGGCGTGAGATCTGCAGTAGAGCACCAAGTCTTATGCAAGAAATGGAATGTTCTGGCGTTCCTGTCGTTAACTCCCACTCCCCTAACTGCAGTTGACAACTGAACCGAAGCAAACAGCCCTGAGTGCAGGCCCCGAAGGGGACTGAGCAGTCATGTGAAGGCCGCAGCTCCCCTTGGCCTGACACTGTGGGCCCCGCAGGCGGGCAGGTGCCGAAGAAAGTCACAAAGGGTTTATCTAGAGAAACAGGTTTGTTCTCACACTGGGCCCTCTTTAGTGGCTGAAGGGGGGTGTGCAGAAGGATGTAAGGAACACAGGTGGTCCTCAGATGCGGTTTATCGGCCTTGTGGTGGTGCAGAGGGAGACTCTGCGCCTGGAGCTGTGACCTTGCCCTGGGAAGTCTGTCCTCTTTTGAGAAGTGATTCCCCCAAGTGGTTTAAGGAAGAGAGTGGCCCCAGGGCCACAGCCTGTTGTCCAGGCCGAATGCGTCCCCCACTGTGAGTGCAGTCGGGTGGGGAGGGGGAGGGGAAGTGGTGGGGCTGGAGAGTCCGGAGGAAACCGTTTGCATCTTTGCCTGACGTGGACGGACCCAGACACGGAGGCTAGTGCTCCTGCAAGAGCGGAAACAAGGCGAAGCCCTGGCTGTGTGAGTGGGCACGGGCAAGCCTGCGGATGTTTCAGAGCCGCAGGGGCTCTGTAGCAGGGGCCATGGGTCACCACCTCCTGAAAGAAGAATTCAAACCCTGTGACTGGGGGTTAAGAATAGGATGGTCTTTGGTGTCAGCTAGTGCCACTAAAAATTCTGGCATGCATTGAATGTTGTCAGATTCCAGAATGCACCTAAAATATGGAAAACAAAACTTGTTGCTGAAAAAAGCCAACACTTAAAAAATGTGGTCCAAGTCAACCAGCTAATCTCACTTTAAGCCGAAGGGAATGTTGGAAGTGAAAGTTATGTCAGGAAACAGTGTTTGAGATTTAGGCTGAAAGAGACTATAAGTGTGTTCTGTGGAGTGACTGGTGGCCCTGGCACGCCACGTTCCACGGGCCCGTGCGTGTGGGTCTGAAGCGCATGTCGGTGGTTTCTGTCTTTGATGCCTCTCCCTTTCGGGGGGAAAGTCGTGTGTGAGTGATAGCTGACCACTAATGTGACCTCTGGAGAAACCCACAGTGCAGTTGCGGTTTATCCTCAGGAAGATAGAGGAAGTAAAAGAAGGAACCACATCGTGGCTTTTATTTAGTTTTGTGTGCACAGTACTGCGCAGAGTCCACTGTGCCCTTTCGGTAAGTTAATTACTACCCATTCACAGTCCTTCTCAGAGAAAAAAACAGAAATTTATGGCTTTAGTAAAAAACTGGAATTCTACTTGGTATAAGAAGTGCTATTTCATGGTGCCCTGGGAGTGGCTGTGTTCGCTCAGTCAGTTGTGTGGAAGAGGGGGTACTTACTGGGTCCAGCTAGATGTGCTGGGGGGGGGTGAGTGAAGAAAAAAGGAGGTGCAGATGGTGAAAGGCTTTTCCAGAGAAGGGAATGAGAGTTGGAGCGCACTCCCTCCTCAGTCCTGATGGGAGCTAGCGTCCCAAAGAGGAGTTCTGAGCTGTTTACCTCTGCGGGGACAGCAGCGCGTTAGCACAGGGCTCCCTGTGGAAGAGACTTGGGTCGGCTCATACCTGAGACTCGCTCGGTTTCCTGAACTGCACACCTGTGACTGTCCTGTGACTTGGCATCTCTCTGTTGTCTGTTACCCTTTCTAGATATGGAAGAGAGCAGCAGTGTCACCATGCTGGTGCCGGACGTTGGGGAGCAGGAAGCTGTGTTGACGGCCGAAACTGTCATCAGCTCATCCCTGGAACTCGTGGAACAGAGCACAGCTAAAACAGACCCGTTAATCCATGTTATCCAGAAGTTAAGCAAGATAGTGGAACATGAAAAGTCACAAAAATGTCTTTTAATTGGGAAGAAACGCTCACGTTCAACTGCTGGGACGTGCTCCCCCGAACCCCCAGAACTCTGTGAGATTCCAGCTAAGGCGGCCCAACCTCTTGCCGCTGCTGCGGCGAGAAGGGCCGCGCTGCCCCAAATGCCTGTGAGCCGCGACTCTCCCGCCCAGAGTGATGGGAAGGGGATGTCTTACCAGTGCAGCCTCTGCCAGTTCCTGTCCCCGTCCTTCCCTGTGTTGAAAGACCACATCCAGCAGCACGGTCAGGAGCACGAGGTGGTACTGATGTGCTCTGAGTGCCGCGTCACGTCTAAAAGCCAAGAGGAGCTGGAAGCCCACGTGGCCAATGACCACGAGAACGATGCCAACGGTCATGGTCAGCCCAGAGCCCAGCTGTGTGCGAGCCCCCCAAATGCCCTGTGTCCAAGACCCACAGAGAGGAAGAGCAGGGCCACTCCGGACCTCCCTATGGGTGTGAGTGGCTCACAGACGAGCGCCGCCCCCGCCACGCCCACGGCAGACGTGGGGAGGAGGAAGTGGTACGCCTACGAACAGTATGGTGTGTACCGGTGCTTGTTCTGCAGCTACACGTGCGGGCAGCAGAGAATGTTGAAGACGCACGCTTGGAAACACGCCGGGGAGGTTGACTGCTCCTACCCAATATTTGAAAACGAGAGCGAGCCCCTGGGTTTGCTGGATTCTTCGGTGGCTGCTGCTCCTGGCGGGGTGGACGCTGTGGTCATCGCCATCGGAGAGAATGAGCTGAGCATCCACAACGGGCCGTCGGTGCAGGTGCAGATTTGCAGCTCAGAACCGCTGTCTTCCCCGTCTGCTCTCGAGCCGGGTGTGGAGGGGGGCGTTGGCCTGGGCCCGGCGGTGACCCTGGACGCTAACGAGGAGGACGTGCTCGAGGTGGTTTCCGACGCAGAGGAGAGTCTGATGGCCGACAGCCTCCTCTCGTCGGCGCAGAAGATCATCAGCAGGAGCCCCAATAAAGAGGGCCACGTGAACGTGATAGTGGAGCGCCTGCCAAGTGCCGAGGAGCCTGCGTCCCAGCAGCCTTTCCTCGTGAGCGCTGTGATGGAAGAGGGGGACAGCCCGCCCCCGGCAGAAGCCCAGACGGGGCACGAAGGGAGAGGGGAAGTATACCGAGCTGACCAGTGTACTGTCAACCTCGGGGGGCTGATCATAGGCTGGAGCAGCACAGAGAAGAAGGAGAGCGAGTTCCTCCATCAGGGCCTGGCCCCTGATGAGAATGCCCCACCGGGCCGGCGGAGGA
Organism: Desmodus rotundus; assembly: GCF_022682495.2. Classification (NCBI taxonomy): domain Eukaryota; kingdom Metazoa; phylum Chordata; class Mammalia; order Chiroptera; family Phyllostomidae; genus Desmodus; species Desmodus rotundus. The sequence goes on from NC_071398.1 coordinate 339,727, forward strand.
CAGACTCCGAGTCCCTCCGATTGCACTCGCTGGCGGCAGAGGCCCTGGTCACAATGCCCGTCCGGGCTGCTGAGCTCACGAGAGCCAGCCTTGGGCCCCACGGGAACGGAGCCCTGTTAGACCCAGATACTGGGCAGAGGCAGGCAGATGGCACATTGGCCGCGTATTCCAAAATGATGTCACCACTTAAAAACTCTGCGAACGGATTAACTAGTTTTAACCAAAGCAGCTGCCCCTTGGTGGCACTCCCAGAGGGCAGGCAGGAACTGTCTGACGGGCAGGTGAAGACAGGCATTAGTGTGTCCTTACTCACTGTCATCGAGAAGTTGAGGGAGAGGACGGACCAGAATGCTTCGGACGAGGACATCTTGAAGGAGCTGCAGGACAATGCGCAGTGCCAGCCTGGCGGCGAGGCCACCCTCTCGGGCGGTGGCGTGGTGGAGTACATCCCGAACGCCGAGCGGCCCTACCGCTGCCGCCTCTGCCACTATGCGAGCGGGAACAAGGGCTACATCAAGCAGCACCTGCGGGTCCACCGGCAGAGGCAGCCCTACCAGTGTCCCATCTGCGAGCACGTGGCAGACAGCAGCAAAGAGCTGGAGAGCCACACGGTCCACCACTGCAAGGCCCGGCTGTACCCGTGCAGGCGCTGTGCGGAGGCCTTCCACTACAAGGTACGCAGGGCTCCCAGCTCGCCCGGGAGCCTCAGGGCCTCCAAGCAGGGATGGGCTTGGCAGGTGTAGTCTGCCCGTGAGGCCTGGGTGAGGAAACGGGCCTGGGAAGGGTTGGGAGCTGGCCCCAGTGGCCAGTGAGTGCCACTGTTGGGCTTGAGGTCTGGGTCACCAGGACCCGAGGGGCAGGACTCTCCCTGCCAGCCACCTGCCTGGCAGCCTCTGCTTGCTGCTGTTGTGGTTCAGGGTGTCTTTTCAAGGGCAAGGGGAAGTGTGGTGGAGGGTGGCACAGGTACACACACGTGGTCACACATTCAACCCCATGTCAGCAACACCAAAAAGACCAGTCTTTCCTCACCAAGGCCCCAGAGTGCAGGTCATTCCCTGCAGCTGCCATGCAGGTGACCCACTGTGACTCACTTCCCTGCTGAAGGAGAAACGGGCTGAGAAACAGTGAGGGGGACCGAGAGCTCGTGGTCGCTGTGTGGGCAGTTAAGTGTGTGCAGGGGTCACACTCCCTGTGTGACCTTGACCCTGTGTTCGGCCTTGAAACCCACAACCAGCAGGAAGTGCTGTGTTTGTAAAGGAAACGTGTGTTCGTTGGTTTACAACTACTTTTCTTCAATGTGCCAGTTGATTGAAAAACATTTTTTTCATTCTCCTAAGGGGCTAACTGGGACAGGGGCATGCGCCCTTTTTCTGCCGGGTTACCGGGAGTTGGGGTCTGGTTGGCAGTAAAATGGCAGTCGGGTAAAAAGGCCTTGGAGGGGCTTCTGCTCCACTCGAGCTGCCTCCTGATACCTGGTGTGGCCTTGGGCCTCTGAACACAGGGGCCAGTCCCGGGAGGGCCTGGGGCGACCAGAGGAACAGGGTGCCCTTGCGGAGGCTGGCAGCAGCTGGCTGGCGGGCTGTGGTTCTGGGCCTCTGGGTGGCGGTGAGCGTGCACACGACTTCCCATGACTGTCAGCTGCGTCAGCTGGTCTGTCAGCATGCTCACTTTAGAGACGTTGGTGACGCGTTCCAGGTTCCAGGCCATGAGAGCAATCGCACCTTCCACGGCCCCCGTGACTGCAGTGTGCCCGTTGAAAACTGCCTGTTAACGTCTCTCAATTTCTAGAGTCAGCTGAGGAGCCATGAGAGAGAGCGGCACAGCCTCCCAGACGCCTTGTCCACAGTGGCTTCCCCCGAACCAAGGCTCCCCAGGGACGCAGCCGAGGCGAAGTGCACGCAGGAAGGTACGTGTGCGAGTCCCCCAGGCTGCCGCAACTCGCGCCCTGGTGAAGACGCCCCGAGCCGTCTGTCCTGCGGGTGGTTCTCAGGGTGAAGGCTGTGTCAGTGCTCCTCTGTCCTGTCCTGTGGGTGTGACGAGTCTGACCTCTCTGCTCCCGGGGACGCCCCGAGTGCCGTGGGAAGTGCTCAGGGTGAGATGCGACGTTGGCATCTCTGCTGTCCTGTAAGAGCTAAATGCAGTGTAAAGCCCTGAATGGCATGCCAGAAAGCCAGGGAAGCTGCAGCGTAGAAACAGTGCCTCTCTCCCCCAGCCAGCTGACCTGCCAGAGCAGCCCACCAATGGCAGGCCCCCGCCTCCACCTCTGGCTGAGGCCCCAGCTGTGATTATGCCTTAACCAGGTTGGACTGCCAGGTGTCGTCTGTACTCTTTGAAAAAACAGCACAAGATCTTTTCTTGTGCGAGTTAGGCGCCCATTGACCAAGTTCCTGCTGAGAGGAATATTAGAATCTAAAGGCTGCGTTACAGCCCCGTGAACAGGCAGCGCTGCACCGGGAGAACCGGGGTGAAGCTGCCAAGCTCCGCCTCCCCGGGTCCCAAGCGCGGTGCTGCCTGGTGCTGATGGGAAACAAAACCTGCTGGGGTGACTCCCTTTCAGATTGCCTGGGAATTGAAGTCAGAAACGCTGCAGAATAAACTGTTTTACTGGGGTGTGCATTACATGACACCCCAGAAAACATAACTAGCTCCAAAACGTTTCTGAAAGAGCTGGTCGACACCACGGGGACACCAGACTCCCCTGTCAGGCAGACGTTGTCCCCACAAACGTCTCCCAGACGCCTCTGCGAGAGGCGGCCGCACTGAGACAGGGCCCCTCTCGCTGTAACCCTTGTGCCTCCCCATCCCTGGAAAGGCGGCGTCAGAGCCTTCGGTGTCTTTGGACCGTGGCTCCCTAACGACAGGAAAATGTCAGTCCTGCTCAGCGGTGCCGCGTGGGCCTGAAATCTAGGTCACCGGGACCTGCGGGGTGGGGCTGTCGCTGCGTGCCGCCCCCCGGCAGCCTCTGGCCCTTGCTGTTGTGGTTCAGTGTGTCTTTTCAAGGGCAAGGGCAAGTGCGGTGGAGGGTGGCACACATGTGGTCACACACATTCAACCCCACGTCGGCAGCACCAGGGAGACCAGCTTTCCTCTGTGTCCTCGTGCGGAACACGGCTGGAATGGGTCTTCTCTGCACTGTCTTCAGAAGGAATTGCCTAACGTGTCCAAGGGGGTTGTTAACAGTTCCAATAAAAAGGTTAACATGAGCTCAGAATTAAAGGAACCAGTGCTTTATTCCGTAACGAGCTCCATTGCGTTAGTGTCTCCCCCGTGTCCACTTTGCAGCCTCCTGGGCCTGAGTGGGGCTCCCCAGCCTCTCCTCAGCCGCTCCTGCTGCCACAGTGGGCAGGTCAGATGACCGCCGCCGCCTGCGCTCTGGCACCTGCACTGGCACCTCATTCGTTCAGCATTAGACCTTTCAGAACCAGATCGTCAGGCTCGAGAACATGTGTTCAGCTCACAAAGAAGGGAAAAATTATTCGTGTTTACTAAAACTCTTTTAACTGTTCAGTAATCTCATTGAAGAAGAGGGGAGACGTGTGGCCCTATGGTCCCAGTCTCTTCCCCTTACGATGGCACAGGTGCCTCAGGGCATGTTGTCAGCTCCCAGGTGCAGGGCCGTGTACTTGGGACACAGTTATGCCCAAGGCAGGGAGCACCATCCTGAGCTGGGTCTCGGTTCCGGGTGCTTGGGTACAGGGACCGCGTCAATGCCATTGAGGGACCCATCCCAGTGACCAAGTCCACGGGGGCTCCAACAGGGTCATGGGCCCAGCACTTCCCTGTGTCTCCTTGTGGGATTTCAATAAATTGTGCTTTATTGCAAACCTGCAATTGGCCAAGCACTGTAACACAGGTCCCTGCCCGAAGAGAATCCACAGCTAGTGACACTCCAAAGGACTTCCTGTGGAAATCAGGAAACTGCAGAGGTGATGGAGGGAGAACTCAGTGCCCCTGGGTGTGCTGAACTGCACCGGGATGCTCTGAGAGTTCGGTGTTGTAGGGGAGAAAACCAAGTCCCCCAGAGGGGACTTCATTTGCTCCTGATCACCAGGTGAAAAGTGGCAGCCAGGACGAAGCCCAGGGTCTTGAGTTGAAACCCAGTTCCTCCCCCAGGAAAAGCTGCCAGGGGCAGCGCAGCCCTGCTCCCCCCAGCTGGTGCTGCACACAGTTCTCATCCTCCACGATCCGTCCCAGCACTTCTCACCTGGAACCACGGGCCGGCCTGTCCTCTCCCTTCTCAGGGATTCTTTTTTAAACTGTGTTGGAACAGTGCCACTTACAACAAAGTGCACATTTTTAATCTACCAATTAATAGAGATACTTAGATCATAATCGTGATTAGTGTGTATATTATTGTAACAGATTTATACCAGGAAATTAGGACATTTTATTGTGCCTGGCAAAAGTGGTTTCTAGCAAAAGAGGCTTTCCATTTTAGAGAGCTTAAATGTAAACTGATTCCTGTGTGGGCTGTCCCTCTACCCACACGTCACCTCGAGCCATCTCGTGCTGTCCCCAAGCTTGCTCCCGCTCTGCTCTGTCAGCGTCCTGCTGGCAGCAGGCTGTGGGCAGGGTGGGTGTGGTGCCCACAGGCTGAATGAAGGGCTGGGTGTCTCCAGGAGCAGCCTCACCACTGGGTGCTCTCACCGCTGAGCCCGCCTTCCCAGGCTTCCCCAGGCCCAGGAGCTGTGGCCTGTGGCTCAGAGAGCTGCACGTTCATGTCAGCTGTGACTTCTGTCCTCGTGGCCTGTCAGGGTGCTGGCTATCAGTGCAGAGCTTGGGCCTTAGCAGCAGGTGGATGGGCAGGTGACAATTGACAGCTATAGACAGAGGAAATCCACAGGCTGAAGAAGGCTGTTAGTATTCAGCCTGTTATATATGCTTTGTGGCCATATGTTGTAACATTGGATTCTGATACTAAGTTACACCTTGTTGGCAAATCACTTTCCTTGAGACATTGTATCCAACATTGATTAGACTAACACCTTTCACATTAACAGCGGCTCTCTGGGTAATTCAGCTGCTACTAGTGGCAGAACAGCCGGCATCAGGTCCTTCGTGTTAGACTTTTGTACAAGGCTGTGCAGAAGCCAACCCAGTGTACCTGTGTCTGCAGGCCGGGGATGTTGGGTTTGTACCCGCTGAGCATAGCTGTAGGAGGAGCTGCGATGCCCGGTGCAGACTGGTTTGCGTGATGAAACAGTGCGAAAGCCTTGACTGAGGCCTTGGTGCTGGCGGTGTCTGCACTTGTCACACGGAGTGCCGACGCTGCCGTGCGACTCTAAGGGGAGCGAGCACTGAAACTCTGAAATGCCTTGTCTAGAGAGCAAGCCCTCGGCCCCGAAGCAGTACCGGTGCGACGTGTGCGACTACGCGAGCACGACGCACGCGGGCGTCCGGAACCACAGGCGGACCCACGGCTCCGACAAGCCCTACAGGTGGGTGGTGTGTCGGGGTCAGGTCGCGCTCCGAGTGGAAATGCTGTGTGATGAAGGGAGACGAGAACGTGGTAAAAACTCATACCCTCGTTCGAACATGGGCTGAGCACTAAGAAGCTTTCACACGCTTGTTCCAAGAGTGCTGTTTAGCCCGGGCCAATGTGGCTCAGTTGGTGGAAGCATCGTCCCATAGACTGAAATGTCATGGGTTCGACTCCCGGCCAGGGCATGTACCTGGGTTGCAGGTTCAGTCCTTGGCTGGGGCACCTACAAGAATATGAGAAGGCTGCCGTACAGTGTCTCTGCCTCTGCCTCTCCTGTCCCTCCCTCCAGCCCTCTCTCAAACGCAATGGAAAAACATCCCCAGGTGAGGATTAAAGAAAAAGAAGAGTGTTACTTAGTTTGTTAGAGAATGTGAGTGTTAAGCTTGAGTCCCAGGACAGTAGACATGCAGTCTAGTTGGAATAGAGGACGATGCACATGTCTGTCAGCTTTGTGCCTTTTCAGTTTCATAAAATTAATGTAGCAATTTCAGTAATCCAGGTGCTGAATACTCAGTATTTTAGCAAGATTCTTCACACTCAAAAGCAATAAAATCCCCTATGACAGATTCTGCTTTGGGGAATGGTGGGCAAGGAGGGATGAACAGGTGACCAGAGGGATGTTTAGGGCAGGGAATTATTCAGGATGACAGCGTCACGGTGGGCACAGGACACCATGCGTTTGTCAGGATGCACGGAGTGGACAGCAGACAATGAGCCCCGTGTCCACCACAGCCAACTGTGAGCAAGGCGGGTTTGAGCTGCATGTGTCCTCACAGACGGGGCCGGCGTCCGCGTCCCTCATGCACTCCCCACCCCCGTTCGAGGGCCAGCCGCACAGACTTCGTCACTGACGCACTGATGGTGGGGATGGCGTGACGGTGGCCCACACGGATGTGGGTGCCGGTGCCCTGAGGGAGCTCGTTGGTTCTGAAGGGCTTTAGCCCAGACCCCCAAGTGGGCCCACGGTGGGCAGCTCTTTCTTCACCTGGAAGCTCCTCAGAGATTGTCGTCTGCTGTGTTTACGGACTCCTGTACAGACGCTTCTCGGGACCGGTTTGCTCTTCTGTAAATAAGCACGTACCTCCTGTTGAAAGTTACTGAGTTCTGTTTTGTTTCCTTAAAAAATAGAGGGATATAGAGTATTTTTTGTGTGTAAATAACTTAGAGCATAGATTTAGCATATTACTGTGTTAGAAATCTTTCAAAACACTGATATGTAAAGTAATCTGAGATATTTGCCTTGGTTTTTATAAATTTTTCATAACATGAAATACTGTACCTCGTTGTTTCTGGGAGATCCATTCCAGCACATTTTAGCCTCTGAAGTCATGATGTCTCTTAGAGGCAGGGACATCCGGGAGCAGGGCTGTAGCGACGTGGCAGAGTCACTGTGAGGGGTGTAATGTGGCTCCTGTGACCTCCCTGCTGCAGGTGCTCCCTGTGCGGGTACGTGTGCAGCCACCCCCCGTCCCTGAAGTCCCACATGTGGAAGCACGCGAGCGACCAGAACTACAACTACGAGCAGGTGAACAAGGCCATCAACGATGCCATCTCTCAGAGCGGCAGGTACGGTCCCACCCACCCCGGCTGCTAGGCGGAAGTTCAAGGCCTGTGTTCTAACCGGGTCAAGGTTTGGTGCTTTTGTTTGGCGTTTTAGGGTCCTAGGGAAGCCACTTGGAAAGACTCTCTTGAACAGCAGAGAAGGAAGAGCTGGTCCTCCCCCTGGCAGTCCGGGCAGTGTGGCGCCGGCCTCCGAGCCAGCTCCCCAGGCTCCCGTGGAGAGTGGGGAACAGAGCCCTGCAAGCCCTGCTTCCTGTGGCTCGGAGAAGAGCTCTGGCACGGCCCCTCCAGGCATGGAGTACTGCGTCTTACTCTTCTGCTGCTGCATCTGCGGTTTCGAGTCCACGAGCAAAGAGAACCTGTTGGAGCACATGAAGGAGCACGAGGGTGAGATCGTGAACATCATCCTGAACAAGGAGCACGGCTCAGCTCTGCACGCGAGCTAGATGCCGCCGGTGGGGAGGGGGGCCCTTTCCTCCCCCATCCTCCCCTCCCGCCACCCCGGCCGGCTGGCCGGCCGGGCCCAGGAGGTGGTGGTGGGCAGTGTTTAAGGAAATGACAGGAATTGCAAATGGATAGGTGGAGATAATATTTAAATATTTTGAGGGGAAATGGGCTGGGGAGGAAGCGAAGATATAGTCCCGTATCAACCCTCTGTTACCTCTCGTTAGCTTTAACTGTAGTTATTGCTAAAAGCTTGTCATAGTGTAGAAACGCAAGCAAAAGAGTGAAGAAAGGGTTTTTCAGAAACTGGTCTGAAACCCATTGTTATAAAAGTGTCACAGTCTTAAGCAGAGCTCGGTTCTCTTCCTTCGCAGTGGGGCAGCCAGCTCTGCAGTGCCACTTCCCGAGGGCAGTGGGCAGTGGTTCTTGGCCAGAGGGCTTCACGGCCATGCACCTAAGTGTTCCCTCAGGCCAAAAGTAACTTGTCAGGTACTCTAGGAAATACCGCTTTACTCTTAAAAAAAAAAAAAAAAGAAAAAGAAAGAAAGAAGGAAAAGAGACCTCTAGATCCAAAACTAGGTTTAAGTAGGAATTTAAGGAATAAATTACTATCTTAAATTCACAGAGTTCCTATGGGCACAGGAAAAAACAGGGGAACCCACCAGACTCAGCCGAACCTGCAGTTTCCTAAACGAGTGTCTCAGCGCAGGCTAGTCCCTTCCCAGACGGCCTGTTCTGTGTGGGAGGGGCCGCCACCCTCTGCCCACCCGGACCGAGCTTTTATCTGAAAGTGTCTGTGGAGGCCGCAAGGTGCAGGTTTGCACTTGAGCATCGGACCTCGGAAATAGTTTGATCTCTTAAAGTCATTTGGGGGAAGAAGGGCTAGACCTAGAATCCCCTTGCAGGGGTGTGTAGCCTTTTGGTGTCTCTGAGCCACACTGGAAGAAGAGGAGTTGCCTTGGGCCACATATTAAGTACATCGCGACATGTAATCACAAAAAAAAAATCTCAAATGTTTTAAACATTTAAATGATCTTGTGTTGGGCTACATTCACAGCCATCCTGGGCTGCATGTGGCCCGTGGGCCGCAGGTTGGACACCCCGGAGGGTTGCTTTGAGATTTTCCTTTCCTGGAGCTAATTAATGTAGTTATACTTAGCAGATGAGGTGTAACCAAATATGGCCAAATTATACTGAAAATTCTTGTTGTTTTAGAACTTGAATAACAAGCAACACCGGCAAGTCTGCAGGGTTTCTCCTCCCTAGGAAATTCCTCTCTTCCGCGTGTGTAGGACATGTGGAAGACCCACTGACGTGCTTTCGCTTTAAAACATGCCGTCAAATAAACGTGACTTCTCCTTATTTACAGTTTGTAGGATAATGCATTTGCAAGACCACAGGGTTTTTTGTTGGGACTTTTGTAGTTCTGTCCTGTGTTCATGCCTCGTTTTGTTAGAGTCAGTTGTGCCCACAAGACCGGGCGGTGCCGCGTGCAGGCCCTCCTCACGGTGCTCCTCCTGAACCGCCTCCGCAGCTGCAGGCTCCCCGCCGCAGCGCCGGTGACTCCAGAGACTCGGAGGCAGACTTGCTGGATGTGATGCTCTGTGGACATGTGTTAGACGCCTCCCCCAGAGTCCAGGTGTGACTGGGGCTGGCATTTGTAGGGGAGCAGTGGGGCTGGGTGTCTGGAAACACTGATTTGTTTTCATAATTTCATTCTCATGGTGACTTTCAAGCAAACAGAATTGGTTGTAGCTTTGCAGCTCTTTAATTTAGGTAGCTATAAGTTATTTGTGAAAGTTAATCCACTTCTGATACGTGATTTTTACAAAGACAGAATGAATATATAGTAAATTATATTCCCCAAGTCCACTGCATGTGGACTTATATTCATTTTCTCCTGTTTTCACAAGTAAAACAGTTACACTTCGTTTCAGATGCAAATACAGTATTTTGAACGGTCCCGTCACCGGCACTCACTGTCACCGCTCAGCCTACCCCTCCACTGCTGGTGGCTGCGACTCAGGGTCCCTTGACAGAAATCTGGTTCTGAAAATCAACAACCTTAAGAAGTTTTGTTTTTGGTTTATAAATTTCCCTTCGCTTTAATTTTATGTAATCATTTTGGAAAATACTAATAACCAAAAACATCCCAAAATTTTCAACAGGGAATTTTTTAATTACTTTTTCCATTTCCTTAGACTTGGAAATGATTGTTACTTAAGTTTCCCGTTTGGAATCATGGATTTAAAATTCCCCTGGCTCACGGGGAAAAAAACTAACAGAAGTTCCAACTCCTTAAATGTTCATCTGGCCTAGAATATCCTCCAAAGCTTCCCCCTGGCCTGTGGGGGGCCACGTCCCATGGGCGTCCGCACCCCCTCGTGCCGCTGAGTGGCCAGCGGTGGTGCTGCTGCCAGGAGCCAGGGCGTCTTTCGCCCCGGAGATGCAGACGGAGCATCGACGGCATTGCAGACGGGCTGGGCCTGAAGCACCTGGCGGGACTCCTTTTCCGGGGCGTGTCGTGTTGGCAGGGGCCCGTGGCCCTGCAAAGCCTATGCACTTGCCCGCTCTGAACAGACAGTTCTAAGAGTTGGTACAGAAAACAGTTTTTCAAAGACCCTCAGGGGCAAGGCAGCGGTGGGGCGGGGATGGTGGCGCCCTGGGACCGTCACAAGCAACACTCCCGGGTGTGCATCGTTTCCCCTCTTCCTCCAGTGGTCCTGAGTGCAGACGGTGCCCTGCCGTCATTCCAGGTCCCCTGGAGACCGTGCACAGGAGTGACACCCGCCACAGCCTCTGTCCTGGGCCTGTCGCCCTGGCCGAGGAGCTGTCGTCCCCGTAGTTCTCTGTCTCCTCACGCAGCAGGGGGTGGGCACCCATGTCTGCCCGGTGTCTCCTGCTGGATAGGAGCTGCTCGAGGACACGCAGGCTGCTCTGTGGAGACTTAGTCTATTTTTAGTTTTCATAGACACTTATTTAATCTTTTTTTATTGTACAGCAAGGTGCTCTAAGTGATATTCTATAAAATATATTTAATAGAACTTTGAGTTTGCTATCCATGGACACGAATACATGTATTTTTTTAAGAAATGAGTATTGTGTAACACTACGGCATTGCTTCTCTAGCCAAAGTCCGAAACTCTGGAACACTGACCTGTAAAGACGACAGTTCTGCACAGCATCCTGTTAAAAGTAGGGGGACGTGCATTTTGTAAAACCGCCCTGCACAGTGAGCTGCATGCCTTAATGCCTCCCTCTCCGCGACGGTGTCCCGGCAGGGCGCTCGCCTGCCCAGCCGTGCGGTGAGCGCTGCCGTGCTTCAACTACCTTTGCAGAAACTGTACAACGTTAGAGTAATTTATTTTGCTTTATAGGAGTTTGTCATGTATTGACTTTAATATTGTATTTTGGTAATAAATTTTTTTGTTAAAAACACTTGCCTCGAACTTTTATTAACAAAAGGTTATACCCGCGCTTATCTTGGAAGTGCTGACCTGATCGCTTAGAAAATTGGGTTTAGATCTTGAACGTCCCAAGGGTCACCGAAGGCTCGTGATTCCCTCGGTCACTTGTTAAACTGCTGATGGGGTCAACCTGTGCCCCCACAAAGGGACAAGAAAGCGCATTTAGAGTGTTGCAATCACTAAAAATTCCGTCTAACTGTGAGGCTCTTTCTTGGCTACACAGCTCTCCATTCGATCTTGCAGATCGCATCCTTACGTGCCTGAAACCCCTGCGTAGTCACAGAGCAGAAGACAGCTCTATCCGTGACTGTTCGCCACTGGAGGGCAAAGGTGAGAGGTGCCTGCCCCTGGGTCTTGTGGTCTGCATCGGTGTCTCCTCACACTACACTTGTGGCGTCGGTCAGTGTAGCCAACACCATCTGACTGGATCGTCGGTCTGGTAGTCCACTTGTGCCTGAGTCTCCTGGGCCTCCTCGTCTTCCCATGTCTGAGGCCCTGTGTTCCCTCACTACAGCTGGGACCCTTTGTCCTGTCTCCCTACAGGCAGCAGTCCCCTCCCTAGTCTCCAAAGAACCAAGCTCCAACCCCCTGCTCTAAGCTCCAGACTCCCGCAAGTCCCAGCCTTGAGGGTCCAGATGTGGGTGCTATTTGGTGGCACCAGCCACACGTGGCTGTTGAGCACGGAGGGATGACTGGCGTGTGTGTGTGCAGCGCATGTGGTTTCAGAGACTCAGTACAAAAAAGTGGGAGGTGTCTCAATGGTTTTTTATATTGGTTCCATGATGAAATGATATTTGGGGTTAAATAAAATCATTAAAATTCACTTCACTGGTTTTTGTGTTTTTAGCGTAGCGACTAGAAAATTTTACACAATTGCACTGCTGTTGGACAGTGCTGTGCAGGGGGTTGAATTACAGAAAGCACCCAGAAAGAGAAAAGCTTTATAGCACTGTTTTGGGACTAAATTATATTATTCAGTCTTTTGTAATTTTTATAAAGTGTTCCTGGTACCCCCCAGACTTCATAATTCCATAACTTACTATGTCATAAGCATCTTTGCTATTTAAAGCCACACACAATCTGGAATAACGATGCACAACTACGTAAGAAATGATGCTGTAGACAGTACTGCCTTGTCCCGCGCCCACCCCTCAGCTACCATGCAGTTTCAAAGGTGTGGTCCCCGCCCCACCGGTTCGGCGCTGTGGGGGCTAGTGCAGTGTGGTCATGTGCCCACATGTCTGACTCTGGTGCAGGTGGCCAGGTGGCCAGTCCACCCACCTTGGGTGGCAAATAATACAGGATATAAAGCAAAGCATCTTTAATGCACCTTCCACGGCGAATGGCTCGCGTGAGTTGAGCCATGTCCCTGGGTCGGGTGAGGCTGCAGGTGGCTTTGGTGAACGTAGGTGACACTGGCAGCGTTAGAGAAAGTCACAGTGTTCTGCTGCAGGGACCTCACCCCACACACAGCACGGCACAAAATGAACATTCTTGGCCCTGGAAGTTCCCGGAGACGTTCGTTTTTAATCGGTGCTACACAATAGGCCTTCTTAGGTTTGTGTCTCAGAATCCAGGTGTCTGTGATGCGTGAACCGTTCCCAGAGTTTGGCACGGGCGGCGGGACCTGCTGTGCCTCCCAAGCTGGGGGGTGCGTGCCTCGCCTTTCGGGGGGTCCATCAGTATGTGCACTGTGCCTAGTGTTCCCATTCAGATCGCAAAGTATTGGTAAGATAGTGGCGTATTTGGGTTTTTAATCTGATTTTTTTTTTCAGTAATGGTAATCATGGTTTAACTTGCCTTACAAAGGTGCATTATTCTAGATCTTTCTTTAAATTTAGTTTTAGACACCTCATGTAAACCCTTAGCATTATATGAGGACATCGCCGAATGTTGGTGTCTTTTTACTTGTAACTGTTGCCAGTGTATCACTTAATGCAGACGTTAAAGTAACCGGAAGGGATGTAAGGGATTCTTGGACAGTGATATGGGGTACGTGGGGCCTTTGTTTAAAAGGACACTCTAAGATGGGTTTTATTTACACAAATCCGAGAATAATGACCTTGGACTATTTTATCTTCCTAATTTCTTACCTTTATCCTCTCTAAAAGGAAAAAAAAATACTTAAAACTGTCCATGTCATTGCCATCAGGAATAATGTTTTTAATTTATATTAATAAAGTATGCCATCTTCAATGTGTTCACAAAGGGGAATTGTGCCCTTCAGAGACCCTCAACGAAATCAGTTACTCATTTTCCAGGCTTCTGTCGGGACCTAATAGCATCATTAAAGGCTGTTGTCACTACAGCGCACGCCTGCAGATTCTTGCTTTTCCTACTCGTGTCACGCCTGTTCGTATCCCTGTTTGAGGAATAATGGGCCGCGCTTTGTTGAACTAGGCACACCTGTCACATCTCACGCTTGTGTTTCCATCTGCAGTCCTGTAGCATTTCCCGCCACAAAGATGTGAGAAACTCCTAGTTCAGGCTGAGAAAAGGTGCAGCAGGTCGTGGTTCAGATCCGAAGCTGCATTCATTTCTTTCCTTTAACTTTATATTTTTTCCGTTACCACTTAATCCCCTTATACCCTCACCCCCCCCACGTCACCCAATCAACACACGGTTGTCCACGTCCAAGAGTCTTTTTCCTTTTTGCTCCATCCCCCTACCCCCTCACGCCCCGGCCGAGCCTCCCGCACCCGCCAGCTGGAGGATGGGGGCGCAGGCGCCAGGAGACAGGCCCCTCGCTCCTCCCGGAGCCGCGCTCGCTGCGGCCGCAGCGATAACCGGAAGCGCGCTGCCTCCTTTCCGGCCGGCGCTGTACAATTGGCGGCCGGAAATGCGCCTCTTCCTTCCGGTCTGCCCCGCACGGGGCGGGGTAGGGCGCCGTGAGGGGCCGGGCCGTGCTGACGGACGGCTTCCGGAACCTATGCGCGCGGCCACAGTGGCCCGGCTTCTCCGGCGCGCCCCTGGCGGGACGCCGACGTCCCCAGGCCCCATTTCCGGGCGGTGCGCGACGCTCCAAGGCTCCGGGTTGTCCCCGGCCCTCGGCCCTCGGCGCCCCGCCCACCGGTCCTGCTTCGCCCGGAGCTGCGCGAGGACCGCCGAGCATAGGTCTGTGCTTCGGAGACCCAGCCGTGCTGGTTGTCAGTGATCTGGCGCCGCTTCGTCCCTTCGCGCGCTGCGCGCCGGGACTTCTCGGGGACGGGAGGCCTGTGTCGCGGTCGGCGCGGCTGTCACAGCGCCGGCCCCGCGTGGGTCTAGTGCGTGTCCGCTGTCGTGGCGCCCCGAGTGTGGCCGCTGTGGCGCTTCGACAGCCTCCGCGCCTGCAGTGAGGGGACCCACGGCTCCGAGCCTGCGCTTCCGGAGTTCGTCCCGCGTGCGCGTGGGGCGCATGGTTTTATGTGAACGAGGGTGCGAATGAGCGAGTGGACGAGGCAATGAACGAACCGATGGAGGAATGAATTAATGAGCGAATGGACGAGTGAATGAGCGAGGGAGTGGACGAGCAAATGAATGAGAGAATGAATGAATGAATGAATGAATGAATGGCATAGCGTGGATCGGTTCTTTTCCACGGGGCAAGCTGGTTTTGCCTTTAGGGAGTCATAACCCGCCCGAAGCACCACAGCTGGCACCGCTTACCACCCGGGCTGGGCAGGGAGCACAGGCATTGAAATCCACGCAGGACATAACCGTGGTTCAGGTCTTCACGACAAGGCCGGCGACAAGCTTGCCGGACTCCTCGGTGGCATGCAGCTGTGGGAATAACATGCAGGACACAGTTAGGTGACACTGCACGGTGGCAGGGACCTCAGGCAGGGACGAGGGCCGGGGCTGCTGGGGTTTAGGGGGCGTCCCTGCCTCCTGCCAGTGCGCTTCACAAACACGTTATCCACAGGTTCTTGTGCTGAGTGCAGAGGAGTTTTGCCGGCTGGTGGAAATGTGAAGGGAAGACGGGAAAGGGCCAAGGCAGATCGCCTGTGCCCAGGGTGCGCTGGGGCTGGGGCGGTGAACGTCCCGGCCATTTCCTCTGCACTGCCTGCAGGAGCCTGGGGGAGAACGATGCACCAGAGCCTTTGACACCATGATGTCCATCAGGCAAAGAAAAGGAGCCCAAGCCATAGAAGCGTCTGCGGACGGCGCAGCCCAGCAGGAGAGCGTGACGCTGGAGGACGAGTTGCCGTCCGGTAGGTGACCGAGCGGCACGAAGGGCTGCTTTCATTTCTGCGTGTGAACTGTCCCTCGCACAGGATAAAAACGCAGTGAGACCTAACGTCGGGGAGATGCGCGCTGACGCCCGGCGGTTCCCTCGGACCAGTGATCTGCTTGCCGTGCGGTAGCAGGGCTCTGCCGCCCTGGTGGCAGGAGCCGGGCGCGCTCAAAGGAGGGCCTGGATCTCGCCGTCTCAGACATGTTTTATTCTTTATTTTCAGTCAAAATCCTGAAACTCTCTCCTTTTACTTTTTTTGGTGGGATTTAGAGTCACTGGTCAAATGGTAACGGGATCACATATTGTAGGTATACTTTACCTCCTAGACACGCAGCCTGTTGTTCCTCCGTTTCACGAACTTCGTAGCTGCCCCACGGTCGCTGAACTGTGCCAAACACAGGCCCTGGGCGTTCAGGTGGGGAAGACAACGCCTCATGAAGCCCACGCTCCAGGGGGCAGGACAGGCGAGTGAGCGGTTCGACACAGCGGGGAAGGCTGCAGCCTCCTGGGGGTCGCAGGAGGAGCCCTGGCCGTCTGCCGTGGGTGGGGCATGGCTCCCCAGTGACCTGCAGCCAGGGCGCAGCAGACGCGGCGGTCTGAGGCAGGACTGTTCGGTGCTTTACCGACTTAGTTATCTGTCTGGTTTTTCCAGGAGGTTATACCAGGAGAAGACTGTGGAAGATTCTGTCACTCACAGCCGGTGGAGCCGTAGCCCTTTGCGCTGGAGTGCTGACCTCTGTCTACCTGGCCACTCTACACGAAAATGACCTGTGGTTTTCGAACATTAAGGTACGGGCTTTCTGCGTTCTGTGCTCCTCCATGTGCCTGGGGAGGGCCCACATAACGCAGCTTCTCACGGAGAATCCCGTCTAAATGTCTGGCTGTGGAGTAGAAAGGCTTGTGTTTGTTAGGGTGACAAAAGGTCAGGATGTTTACAGTCAAGTGAGTTTCGTCACCTACCCCGAGAGCAGCAGCCGCAGCCCAGAACCAGGGTTTGTCAGCCGGGATTGCGCAACCGGCGCCCTCAGGGCTGGGAGGGAGGCCTCCCGCGGGGTCCAGTGCCCTCCAGGGGCCGGGGCCTTCACTTCGTGTGTGTGCATATTGTTGTCTGTTTTCTCTTTTCAAGCATTTCTAGATGTTTTTTTTCATCAGACATTGTTTTCACAAGTATATCTGCAAGGGAAGTCACACACTGGCAGTGTTTTCGAACCAAACACACCTTGTTGTGACCCAGAGTGTCCTCGTCTTTGACCTCACTCACTACTGCGACTTCTAATGGCTAGTTGCTGACACAGGTGAAGTTCACCTTCCAAAGTCAGAGACTTAGGGTCTCTGAGAATATTCAGAAGGATCAGTGAGGAAGGCCCCCCAGAGAGCTTTCCGAAATGTGCTGAGCTCTGGTTTGGCAGAATGACGTGTGACGTGCCTGACTGATTTCCAGCGGCTGACAGTGCAGCAGGTGTGGCTGCACCTTTACACAAGCGATCGTGACAGCAGAGAGTCGTAACTCTTATCCTTCGGTGACAGTTGCTGGTTTTTGTTGTTGAGAAAAATTTTGCTCACCTTAACTCTTTAAAATGGAGTGCTCACAGATTCCCTAGAATAATGCAGGTTAATGCTTACTCATTAACACAAGCATTTTGAATGAAGGCTCAGATATCCCTGTGGGGGCCCTGTGGGGGCGCACTGCTGAAATTAAGTGCTGGCGACTGAGTGGTCAGCAGACGGGCTGAAGAGACCGGGTCTCTTGACTTTAAACGGTCAGTGTAGTTCTCTGAGCTAAAGCTCTGGCGTGGCGTTGGTAGCAGCCTCAACTGAACACACCCCATTGTCCAGACACCCGAGCACCCTCGGTTTTTCTCCCGTTACTTTTGTTACACTGCTGCCTGCTCTTTATTGAGTGCCCGGTCTGCGGGTGACTTGGATTTAAACACTGGGCACCTGGAAGGAATAACAAACCTTTTGGAAGTTGCCGGCAGACCTGAACCTGGTCTGTGTGCCAGCAGGCACCGTTGTCAGTGGGAGCAGCGCCACCCGGCAGGACAGACCCCTGTCTTCAAGCAGTCACCCTGGAGCAAGATGCAGGCCAGCGGGGGGCCCCACTCGCATCCTGTCAGCGCCGTGCTGGACTGCTGTGGAGTGCTGTGGGAGCGCGATGGAGGGTTGAGGGGCCGGGAGTGTCCTGGGGGACGTGACGTCACTGAGACATGAAGGAGAGGAAGGGTGAGCGGGGCAGGGCGGGGAAAGCAAGTGTCACAGGGAAGGGTCACATACAGGAAGCTCAAGGGGTGCCGCCTCGCTGATCGCCGGCTGTCCCCCCTTCCTCCCTGTCACTCAGGCCGGGTGGAGGGCCGTCTGTCCAGCCAGGAGCCTCTTACCACGAGCTCACTGACTCTCCTTCCCAGGCCTCTGTTCAGTTGTCCTTCCTCGGTGAGGACTTCCCTGCCCCCCACTCCCTCTCCCAGTCTCCACTCTACTTGCTACATTTTACTTGTTTGCTCCAGACTGAATTCCCGGAAGGCAGAGGTTTGTGTCTCTGTGTCCCTGTCGCACCCCCAGCAGAAGCGTGCTTGTCGCTGGCTGGTCAGCGCACATCTGTGGGACGAGGGGACGAGTCCGAGAGGGACGCAGAGCCCAGCTAGGAGCACAGACTCTGCCGGGAGGCCAGGGGAATATTCTGGCAGTCTCTTTATTCTCTCCGACCGATGCTGCTCTTTCCTTGAGGTCGTTTTCCTTTTTTAAAAATGCATCATTCTTTCTCGTTGAAAAATAAACCCTTGGGCTCAAGGACTAAATTCTTACAACTTGTTTCCCCATCTAGTCAGTGTTCAGTGATAAGGAAGGGTGATCCTCTATTGGCTAAAAGGACTCAAGTCACTCAGTTTTCTTAAGTCTTTTTTTCCTCACGCTAACATTTTCCACTGCCGCTCTCTTATTTACTCGATGTTACAGAATTTGCACATCTTCCCATTGAACAGTCTTGCAAAGCAAGGAGTCTTTAGACTAAACAGGGTGTGTCCGCAGCGTGGCGGCCACAGCAGGCCTGGGACTGGTGGCCTCCCTGTGGGAGCCCAGTCACATCTCCAGTAGTCCCAGTGCCTCAAAGCTTGGCCACTCTCTCCTACGGCTAGGCCCCTCGAGGGCAGGAACCATTCTCTCTAACAGAGGGGCGTGAACTTAACCAGACAGCAGGCATGGGTGCGGCTCTTCGCTCAGGGCAGCCTTCCCAGGGCTGGGCCTGGGGCGCCGCTGTTTCTTGGTGAGACGCTCTGTGAACCTGATTTGGGAACAGGTTGCTTTTTACAAGGTCAGTCTTCCCATGGCTTCCCCACTAGCTGCAGCCTCGCAATTTTGGGGGCAAATTTTATAAACAAAAGTTACTTACATGAGAATTTTAAAAAGTAATGATACGTTTCCTTTGCAAACTTGGAGTCGTTTGTCTGAAAGGGCTTGTCCCCTTTGTGTCGCCAAAGGTGCAGACCATTCTTTCTGAGCCGACGTTGTTCTTCTCGGTGCTTTTCCCTTCTGGTGCCCCTGTCGCGTTGCTAGACTCACTGCTGCAGAATGGCTGTAGCCGTACAGTTTCTGAAAAACGCGCTTCCTTTGTCTCCTCACTTCCTCCTGTCATCCCTCACCGTTGGGGGAGACGCAGGCTTTCTCCCTTTCTCCGGGCCCGTCCTCCGGCGGAGCCGGTGCAGACACAGTGGGAAGCACGTGCTCTCCGCAGGTTAGAAGCAGCGCTTGCTGCTGTTCCTGGTCCTCGGTGCAGCCCACCAGGCGAAGTGTAAATCGCCGTAAAACTGGGAAAGTGCTCGAGTGAGTGAAGCAGATGTTCTCTTAGCAGGAAGCAGATGTAAAACTTGCAAATGTCTGTCTGACAAAGTACAGCATTTGGTTCCGTGCAGCTGGTGCCAAGATCACCGATTCGTCACGTGCGGACGCATCTTTGCTAATCACGGCCCTCTGTTCTGTGCACACTCCAGTGTGTTAAGGGGGGGGCACAAAGGCTTTCTGCTGTCAGTGCTTCGAGTGGTGTTTGCCCCCCTGCCCCGTTATGAAGCCAACCTTTTACTCCCAGACCGTGTTGGGGAGGAAGCTGCAGGCGAGGACGGTGGGGCAGCTCTCTGGTCTGACTGGTGAGCACAGGCTCCATGTCAGCATGCCCCAGGGAAGACAGCTCACTGTGAGAGCTTCGAGGCAGCTAGAGGGCCCGGTGTGGCTCAGTTATAGTGCCATAACCGAAAGGTTGCAGGTTCTATTCCCTGTCAGGGCACATGCCTAAAAATAGGGAAAAAGTGTCCTTGGGTGAGGATTAAAAAAAAAATTAAGGCAGCTGGAGAAAAGAAAAGGAATGTAATTAAACTTAATGTTTTCTTTTTATTTGCATGGAAGAAAGCTAATATTGGTTCAGTTAACATTTAGAAGGGAGCGATACCAGTTTAGTTTTATGTTATCAAAAGCAATAGAGCTGGTTTTCTCTGAGGTTAAAATGAAGATGGATGAAGTAATGCGGCTGCTAAGAAGTGTTGCCTTTGCTGCTGTGAAAGGTAACATCTCAAATCAGTAGCAAATGTAACAGCAGAACAAGCTGCGCCACTTTGTATTGTCCTTTCTACAGAGCTCCTGTGCTAATGAATTAAATCTCAGAACCTGACTGAGCCTTCTGTTTAATGTCTGATCTTTCCAGGACACGTTATGTAAGGTGTGCTGCACTACCCACTCTCCCATTTTTCCCCAGAGTTAACAAAGATAGAACATAACAGTTTGTTTTTCAAGGCCAATGATCGGGTGTTTACACACTTAAATAATTGAGTATTTCTTCAATGTGTTATTCACGAACTGATTTATAAAACCTTTTTTAAAGAATAGGAGAAATATTTAAAGGTAGAAAAAATAAATGATTTCCAGGTAAATAGCGTGAGTGGTTCTTTTAATGAAGTATTTATTACTATTTGAAAAGTAGTTGGCAGTAGGGAAATACGGATGTGCTGACAGAGGTCCGTCTGTGGGAGAGCCAGGTTTTACCGTCCCCAGGGAAGCGGGCTTGTGGGGTGGGATTGGCTGGAGCAGGAAGACGTAGGTGGGGACGCATTCCAGGCAACGTGCTGCAGATTCTAGGGCCTGGGGTTTTGACTGGTGGTGTAAAGGAATCTGTAACGACACAGATTACGGTTCTCTGTTCACTTGTATCCTGTTTTCATGTGTGTGAAAGTATGTATCTGTACACATATAAAATACAAGATCTAAGAGTATTAATGTGATCATTCCAGAATCTTCTCCAGCCTCGTTACCAGTTGCCTGCATACGTTATGTTAATGGTTTAAATTTTATGAAAAGCATTTTACGACCAATTCGACTAGAAGCTATGGCTGTATATTTTAGTTCTTCTACAACTGACTCGTTACGTAGAAGCAGTTTGAATTTCTTGTATCCATTTTCCTACACGAGTGCCTCTCCGTTTGTCAACGTCAAACCCACATGTGAAACCCGCACGTGCCCCATCTCACCGAGAGTGCCGTGTACTCCGGTAGCACAGAGAGGTCTTCCTCGTGCTGATACTGTCAGCGGCTGCCTAAAGCCGTGACAGTTCTTTTCATCTGGGTTTTTTTATTCCCGCCTGAGGACGTGCTTATTGTTTGCGGAGGGAGGGGAAGAGGGGGAGAGAGGAGAGGAACATGCAAGGCTCCTTGGGGGGGGCTTTTAATGCTGTTCCTGTTTTGTCTCTCACCAATACTATGTAAGAATGGTGGTGTGTGTTTTTAAAGTTTTCATTTGTGTGAAATACAAGAAGAACCTTAACTCTGAGACACCGACTGAATGGAACTAGTCGCCTCGTTTTCTAAATGCTTTGTTACGGAAACTTTTGAACGTCCACAGCAGCAGAGAGGACAGTACAACAAGCCCCTCCCTGTAATGCACACCTCGCTTCTGCAGCAACCAGCCTGCTGTTGTTCTCATTTGCCAAGATTTCCTGAGGCTGTATTTTCAGTTTGTTTTCCGTTTAAGCTGTAGTCCTGGGCCCTGTTTCCATAGTGACCCTAGATGCTAGAACGCACGAGGGCAGCAGACCCACGGCCTCCCTTCGTTTCAGGAGGTGGAGCGGGAGATCTCCTTCCGGACCGAGTGCGGGCTGTACTACTCCTACTACAAGCAGATGCTGCAGGCGCCCAGCCTCTTGCAAGGTAACCTGTGCTGGGGGCACCCGTCGCTCTTCCTCGGGAGGCAGCAGTCTGTCTGTGGAAGTGTTTGCTCTCGGAGAAGTCGTGCGGTCCTTCGTGGAGCGCCCCTTTCCTTGCCTCTCGGCTCTGCTGCACCCCAGAGTCCATCTGTCTGCAGTTTCTCGGTGCTGCAGCTGACTTCCTCAGACCGCCTTGGAGGCGTCTCTGCAGGAGGAAGGAGCGGTGTCTGGAAGGAGGCGCTCGGATAACACACACGAAAATCCCGGGTGCCCGGCGCCCCATCCGTCCCTTCGTGTCGCAGTCGCCACTGTCACTGCTTCTCAGTGTTTAGAGCCAGAGGGAGCCCCAACGGGCCCAGGCCGCATGTGTTGGTGGGCCCTCCCTGACGGTAGCACAGGTTCTGCTCAGGTGACGTGCTGCACTCTTGTCGGTCACAGTGAGACACGAGACCCTGGCCATCTTCCTTTCTGGGCCGTAAAAGCCCATCAGGCAGTTCCTGGGTAGACAGGCACTTGAACCTGTGACCAGGTAAATGACCCACCAGCCATTTCAGGATTATTGCCCAGGCCCAGGACCTCATCAGGGGCACAGAGGGATAGTCTGGTCCTGCCCCTCCTCCTGTATCTGTCAGCAGGTGCTCTGTGCCGTAGAAAGCTTTCTCCTCCCCACCTGTCTGGTGGCCTGAGGTGTGGGCAGTCCCAGAGAGGCAGCCCGAGGGATGCTTCCTGCAGGGTGAGGCCGAGTGTGGTTGGCCATTAGTTAGCAGTGTGCGTGGAGACGGTGTCTGCCTGCGTCCGGGCCGCGGTTTCCCGACTGTCCTCACACGCCCACTGCCTGGGCTCTGACCTGCTGGGCTTTGGTCTCAGGCGGGGCAGGGCACGGGATGCCAGGGTGGCCTGGGGCCCGACACCGGCTCCGACCTCTCACGCAGCCTCTGCTGCCCCTGCAGAAAAAAAGAAAAAGATGGCATGTTTAAACAGCCAGCCTCCACGACAAAGATGCACCAGGCCCCGGTGTGGAGACACTGGCTGCTGGGCTGGGAGGCTGCCGCAGAGCCGAGTGCCGGTCTCCCGTTCCAAGGCCACCTGTCGGCCGGGCATGTGTCACCTGTGAAGGTCACTGTCTTGTAAACTTTCAAACAGACGGGAAGGTGGAAGGAAGCTCTGTCGTGGGTGTTGGTGCTTCACAGGTTGTCAGTGGGGTCTCTAGACAAACACAGGCCACACGCCACATCGTTTGCTCTGTCTCCCTGTGTCTTTTAATCTATAGACTTCTCTCCATTTATTCTTATAGTTTCTGTTGAAAACACCAATTCATCTACCAGACAGAGTCCCACTTTCCGGGTTTTGCAGCAGCCCTGGGTGCCCTTTCGTGTTCCTGCTGTCCGGCTGTCCGGCTGTCTTGCTGGTGGGGGGCAGGCCTGGGGCAGGGGCTCAGGGTCTGGCCGGGGTGTGGAGGCTGCTGCAGCACCGCAGGGGTCCGTTCCACAGAGCCCACGAGCACTTGTGAGTGAGCGAGTGAATTTAGTGGTAATTATTTTTCCTGATTTTTCAAATATCAACCTCAGGTTTTCATGGCTTAATGTATGACAACAAAACGGAGTCCATGAGGACCATCAACCTCCTTCAGCGAATGAACATCTACCAGGAGGTTCTCCTCGGCGTCCTGTACAGAGCTCTGCCCGTGCGGGTACGGCGCGCAGGCGGCCCTGAGCCCCGAGTGGCGCTGGGCGTCGGGACCTGGTGCTCTGGTCTTGCCCTGGATTGGTTTGGCATAAACTCAGCCACACCTGCATTATCTTCACAAATGCTGTGAACCTGGCTTTATGTTTGTGTTTTATAAGACGTTTTGTGCGGGAGGATGCTTCCTGGCGTACAGTATAGGTGTACTGACTCGTAGTGACCCACACTTTCGTGTGGAAATGTGTCAGCTCCCCTTACTTACCTTTGAAATAAAAACATTAGAAGGTTAGCAAGTCACAATGACCACTTTTCGCGTGGACAAGGTGAAACTGAACACAGTTGGCTGTGAACTTGTCCAAAGAATGAAGCCAGAGTCCCCGGGACGCCCTCCCGCCCCTGCTCTCGCAGCGCCACCCACGGGCTTAGCGCTTGGGGTCAGGGCCAAGCTTCTGAGTAGTGAATTTCTGCTGTGTCTTCTTAATGGCAAGGAGAGGACTAGGGCTTCCCTAACGAGTACTTGTTATTTTTCCCTTCCACAGAAATATTTAGAGCCAGTTTATTTTTATATTTACACCTTATTTGGACTCCAAGCGATCTACGTCACAGCTCTTTATGTAACCAGCTGGCTGCTCAGTGGCACGTGGCTGGCGGGACTGCTGGCTGCGTCCTGGTACGTCACCAACAGGTGAGCTGGAATAGGTGTGCCTCTCTATAAATGTGCACAAATGGGAAGTTTCTTTGTTTCCAGTTCAAAGAAAGTTGTTCTGCCACGTCGGTCTATGTGGGAGTCTCTGCCGAGTGGCGTCTGTTCGCCTTGGTCAGTGAGGCAGGAAGTCCTGCGTGCGTGCGCTCCCAGCCGAGGAGCACAGCGCTGGACTGCGAGTCGGGAGAGCCGTTCGTGATGCCCCTCTGCCGCCTCCCTCTCGGCCCGCCGAGGGCTGCGTGCAGCTCACAGCGAGCGAAGCACAAAGCACCATACATGCGAGGAGCTCTTCTGCTCTCCCGTCATCCGTCTCTGCGCACCGGAGCACCGTGAAACGGCACTTTCTAAAGCATTCAGCATGCACTGGAGAGCTGCCTGACCTACCGTCACGGCACCAGCGCTGATAGGAGACTTGCTGACTCAGACACGGGTTCTGACATTTATTTTATAACCCTAAGCAAATCCTTTGTGCTCAGCCTTATTAAGTAACTGCTGTGTGCCCAGCACTCAGCAGCATGCTGTACGTGCGCGTTGTCGTTTGCGAGTGTGAGTGCGTGTGAGAGTGCACACAGAGGTCGAGGCGCATACGTTCATACAGCGTACACACAGCTGTGTCGGGCGGGGCTCAGACCCAGTGATTGAGGAGCCCACTGCGTCCTGCTGCCTCAGCGCCTGAGCCTGACATATCACTCCCACTAAGAGCAGTTAAAAGTCAGATTTGTTGTTTGCATGAAGAGTAAATAAAAGATACTTGCTGAACCCCTATACTATGTGCAGGGGAGGTTCCTAGCACCAGATGTGCAGAGATGGACACTGACCTGCACTTGCCCTCGAGGGGCCACACGAGGAGGCAGGGAGCTTGCACACCGTCCGCAAGGACCAGGCAGGACTCTAGCCTGATGCAGGGGAGGGCACGGGTGCCGGTGGTGTGGGGAGCGGGGGCAGGCCGTTGGCTTGTGCGCGCCTGTTCGCCACCCCAGCCCACCCCCTGAGCGTGTGTGCGGACGGGCGACCTGGACCTCAGTGCCGATTGTAACGACCGAGAGCCAATGAGCAGAATCTGAGTGTCTTTAATGCAGCATAGCCATCACTCCAGGACACCTGGGCGTGACCCTGTGAAAGGGACCGCGGTGGTCACCATGCCATCTCTGTGCAGAGTCGACACGACCAGGGTGGAGTTCACTGTCCCACTGCGGGAGAACTGGGCGCTGCCCTTCTTCGCGGTCCAGGTGGCAGCTGTCACGTACTTCCTGAGGCCAAACCTGCGGCCTCTGTCTGAGGTAAGTTGTTATGAAACGTCCTGCTTTTTTTCCTTTTAATTTAATTTATTTATTTTCAGAGAGAGGGGAAGGGAGGGAGAAAGAGAGAGAGAAACCTCAAAGTGTGGTTGCCTCTCACATGCCTGCTACGAGGGACCTGGCCCGCATCACAGGCCTGTGCCCTGCCTGGGAGCTGAACTGGTGACCCTTGGGTTTGCAGGCCGGCGCTCAGTCCACTGAGCCTCACCAGCCGGACAACCGTCCTGCGTGTTTAATCTCTAGTT
Organism: Desmodus rotundus; assembly: GCF_022682495.2. Taxonomy (NCBI): domain Eukaryota; kingdom Metazoa; phylum Chordata; class Mammalia; order Chiroptera; family Phyllostomidae; genus Desmodus; species Desmodus rotundus. Next base: position 365,000 of record NC_071398.1, read on the forward strand.
GCATCCAAGCTTCCGCAGTGGTGATGTGTGCCCGGTCCCGAAGTCTGTGAGTGGGCCTCGGTTCACGACAGTGTTTGAAGTTAAATGAAGTCTTCTTTTGAACCTTTCCCTCCTTTGCAAAGAAAATGCTTTCTTGTTTGTTGTGTAAATACAAAATCTGCCCTTACGTGGTTGCAGCAAACCCACAGTTTCCACAAAACTCAGAATTTTTAAGCCACGCCTCTTGAGATGTGAGCTGACATATTACCGCCTTTGTGCCCGCGTGGGGCTCACGCACCACGTGGGGGTGTTCCTGTGCCAAGTGTCCTTCAGGGCACGTGGAGCTTAAACGGCAAGTGCAGCGGGCTTCAGAGCAACGGCGTGTGGTCTTCCGCGTGGCTGTGGAGCTCTGGCCGCTCCTGAAAACTCGTCCGCGAGCCTTGTCTTCACCAGCGACACGTGAGTTCCACAAGGGCTTTCTGTTTCCAGAGGCTGGCCCTTCTCGCCATTTTCGTGTCGACCTTCGTCTTCAGCCTGATGTGGCAGTTCAACCAGTTCACGATGCTGCTGCAGGCGCTGGGGCTGTTCGCCCTGGACTCCCTGGACATGCTGCCGGCCCTGAAGGTGAGCGCTGCCGGCCGCTGGGCGCTGCTGCCGCGGAAGGAGCGTGACATGCGTGTTACCAGTGAGGCCAGGGCTGCTTGCAGCTCGCGGGAATGTGGTGTTTAGAGCAGGCGATTCGTGCAGCCTCATTGGAGCATCCTCACTCGTATTCTGCGTATTGTACCTTGCATGGTACGAGGGGAGACCCAAGAGAGAAGCTGGAATTATCTTCTGGGGGGCGGGCCCCCGTAGTCCAGGCTTGCCCCGCAGGGCGAGTGTTGTAGGAACACACCTGTATCAGCGCACCAGCTGGCGTTGTGGTGAGAGGCTGCGTTTGGCCTCAGTGAAATTTTTGGAGACTCTCCACACATCCGCCCATTTCATGATGAGTGATTGACGAGCGCACCTGCCCACACTGCGCTGAGAGTTCAGCAGGTTTCAACCAAGACTAGCATGGCCTCCAGCCCCATGCCCCACGCTCCCTATTCACCTGATCTCGCCCCAAACAACTTGTTTTTGTTTCCCTGGATGAAGAAATTCCTTGAAGGGAAACAAAAAGCAGAAGCACTAAAAAGCCTCAACTGGCTTTGAAGGTGGCTGAAGTTTAAACATGTAAGAATAAGCACACAATTTTTTATGAATAAACTCTGGGTTTTTTGGGGCCCCCTCTGGTACCTTTATTTGGAGCATAAACATTCAGATCAACTGTCCTTTTTAAAGATGACTTAAGTTTTAATTTGTATGACAGCCCTTTTGGAGTGTGTGGCTGTGTATTGACTCTCTTCAATTTCTCGGAAATCCGTGGGTATGTGACAGCTTTTCTGCAGCACTTCATAGAGTTTTCACAGTGACATTCAACCAGCTGGCGTGTGCGTCTCTGTTGACTCGCCCAGGGACCTCGCCTGGGGCGCATGGAACTGCGCCCCTGGTTTGTGCCCTCGTGTGCGCGACAGGCCCGACTAAGGGCCTGATGTAGGTCTGTGTCCTGCGAGGTCTGAAACAAGAGCTAGCGGGGGAGACCTGATTTGTTGCTGAATACAGTGAAATTTTCATAAGCCAGTATGAATAGGAAGTGGTCTAATTGGAAAGAGAAGACAAAGGTATCAGCTCTTTCTTTCTTTTTTTTTTTTTTTTGAGGCACTTTCTTACGTCCAGGTGGGTGGAGTTTGCTTCTTTCAGTCTGTACTCCACCCAGAGGCGAGTGCTTCTCCTGTGCATCTCTGTAGGCCACCCCAGGTGGTCCTCCTGCCTGTCCCCAGGGCACCGAGGCGGGTGTGAGCATCCCTGTCCTCCCGGGGAGCCTGTCCCCACACAAAACCTGGCTGGTTTCTGCCAGGATCAGCAAGTCCTTGGTGCCACACTGTGCCTGCTCCCACTCCCACAAGGTTTTCAGTCCCCCCTGCCCCAGATAAAGTGAAACAATGTACGCCGTGGTCCTACAGCGGGGAAATAGGAAGGGATGGGATGTGATAAGACACTGATGGTCGGCTGTCAGCCATAACTGTAAAAGAATTTGGAAGCAAATGAGTGTGCAAACTGCCTCGCTTGTTTCTGCAAAGTGTTTGTGGCGTTGTTCGCCCCCTCTGCTTCATAGTGCCCAGTTTGTTTCCTCTTCAGTTAAGGTTACAAAATGTCAAGTGTTCTGTATTAAAGTGAAGTGAACAGAAGTATCTGATTTAGTTTGTATCACTGGCGCGGGTGTGTTTTCTGTGCCTTTGGGACTTGAGATGGGTTGCTGTCTCTGGATAAACGGCCTCACCGGACTCTCTGACTGTTGCAGGCGACGTGGCTGTACGCGATTCAGGTCACAGCTCTGCTCCTGGTCTGCGCCCTTCAGTTTTTCAACTCCATGATTCTTGGATCGCTGCTTATCAGTTTTAACCTTTCGGTGTTAATTGTAAGAAGACTTCAGGTAGGACTTTTCTTGTCTGCAAATGTTTTTATGTAAATAGCCTGGTTTGTGGGACCTCATTTTCATGCAGCATTCAGAGGGACACGTGTGAGCAAACTCCCACTAAAAAGCAGGAAGGGGAGTATTTGCTTTTGGGAAGTTCCTGGTTAGCATTCCTGTTTTTATTATTTCTCTGAGAACTGGAATCTTCATTCAGTTCAGGGATTAACCAAAGATGCCTGCTTGAGTGCCATGGGTCCAAAGTTGGAATAACAGAGAGAAAGCCTCCACACCTCTGCCTGTGCTGGACTGCAGAGCAGGTGCTGCTGGAGCAGGGGCGCCCTGGGGCCGGCTGGCCCGGCTGGCCCGGCTGGCGGGGCGGACGCCACGCTCTGCCCCTGCCCCAGCTCCCGCACCTGGTTACTGACTTCTCGGAGTGGAAGCGAGCTCGGAAATCCAAGTGGATGCCTTTGGAGAAGATGGGGCATTTCCTCGAGTGTCGTATTTGAGCACAGTGACCCGGTCTTCTGACTTTGCTACCTAATTAGACTTTTTGAATCTCCCCTGAGGTTTCAGAAGCAGTGGTCGTCCCTTCTACCGGCGCCGAGCCTGCGGCGTTTCCCCGTAGCATGTGAGACGCTTGGCGTGAGCACTTCGCTGTCCAGGAGGCGTTTTGTTTTCCGCTTTCGGAAGAACAAACCCCTTTTCTTACTAGTCTTTGTGAGAGCTGCTACTGAGCTCCTCACAGAGATTTTTAGAAACAGGCTTTTAGTCGACTGTCAGAGACGTTAGCGTCCGTCGCCCTCTCCACCCTCGTTGTCAGTGAGCCTCACTGTATGGGAGCTCGTGAGATGCTGCCATGTGTGACCACCTGTGATAGTCACCTGAGGCTGGGAGAAAGCTCGGGGACATCAGTGTGCACGGCTCACCTGCCGTCTGCCGGCTCGGCTTCTCTTTACTTGCTGAGAGCCGCTGCGTCTGTGGTGCGTGGCTCCTGGGTGAGGGGTCCAAGGGCTGGTTCCCTCAGCGTCCCTGAGCACCTTGTAAGTGGCAGGCCCCACACTCTGGTTGCAAAGGGCACATTTTCCCATTCTATGGAGCTGCTTATTAAAGGGTTCGTTTAGTTTTAGCAAATTGCAAACATTAAAATAATATAAACATGAGAATTTGTAGGTTATATTTTCCACCTACTCTCCGTACATGGTGCATGATCCAGTGTTTTAAATCCTTAAGTAATCTTAAGTGTTTATGAAGTTATAGTAAGACTTAAGAATTAAAACTCAACTCTTTTAATTTCTAGAAAAATCTGAAGACTGGAAACCTCCCTGACAGGCTTGGGAAACTGTTGTTACATTTACTTGTGGTCTTAGGTGTGACGTTTTTCCTCAACAACATCATTAAGGTAGGTCAACAAGATGCTAACTCACTATGTGGAGAGCTACTGGTCTTACTTCAAGCGGGCGCAGGTTCGACTTGTCTCAGTGACAGGACTGTTTTCTTGACTTGGCCCTTGCTTTCTACTCAGTCTTTAACATGTTCTGCCTTGAACTCACCTTCTGAGTTATTAAACTTTTTAGAAGCTCAACTTTAAAAGCATTAAACAAATATTTCCAGAGATCATTTTCTGCGCTGCAGAACTAAGAAAACAATTAGGCCTGATCGTTAGTGGGTTAAGTTAATAAATAAACTGGCTTTCCCATCGGAACCACGTGCCTTACTGCGGGGATCCTGCTGCCCTGGGTGGAGGGTCTTGGGACCGGTCACTCGCACAGGGCGTGCTGCACGCTGACCACCAAGGGAAAAACCGGCCCCCCCAGGTCCTTGTTACCACGTCCTTTGCCCGAACACAGTTCAGTGCCTTATCCGAGCACAGCAGTCAGCGTCTCTGAGAACCGGGGACGCTGTGGGTTCGCCCAGTTCCCTCTCGGGACGCTCGGGGACCGCCCTGGCGGGAGCCGTAGACAGAGCCGCACGCGGGGCTGTTGCTTCCGCTCCCCAAAGAACCACATCTGCTCTGTTGCCCTTGACGTTTTGCCTGTGACCTACAGTGATAGTGATAGTGTGTAGGGGGACAAAACATCTGTGAGACTCCTTGCTGTCTCTCCTGTGCCTGTGGGAGGCTTCTCTTGTGTCTCTGTGCGTGGGCCGCGGTCCGTGAGCAGCGGGGCCGTCTTGCGTGAGCCATGTGGGGTCTCTCGGGAGCACGTTTTTTGCGCCATCCTCACTTCTGGACTCAACTCATTTTCTTCTCTACCTTTATTTTCCTTCTGATACAGTTTCTTCCCTGTTTGTGTTGTGGGGGTTTTGTAAGCCATAAATGGAAAGTGAAACTGTGTGAACTAAACTCATAGTGGCTAGTGGTAAACACAGGCGTGTTTGCGCCCCCCTCGAGGGCTGCTGGTGAGGGGTGCACAGGCCGGAGCCCCGCGGCACACAGGCCTTGTGCGCTGCACCCGCCTGAGGCTGCAGATTCCTGGATGACGGTCTTCTGATCTGGAAACTGCACTCTGCAGGCCCCAGCCGTCTCCCTCTCCCCGAGAACAGAGAAGCCCGTCTGTGACCTGCTTGACCTGCTGGGTTCTTTTGGACAAAATGAGTCTGCTGGGAAAAGAGGTGGGCGGCTGCAGAGGCCCCGCTCAGCTTCTCCGGCCCAAGGGCCACGTGTGCACTGGCTGCGCTTGCTGCTGCCGGGCAGCGCTGTGGGGCTGGGCCGCGTGCCGTGGGGACTCCGTGCGGGAGGCACTAACAGCAGCTTCCGCTTGTCCCTCCCCAACAGAAAGCCCTCAACCTGAAGTCAGACGAACACGTATTTAAATTCCTGAAGGCGAAATTTGGCTTCGGAGCGACAAGGTATGACTATATTTAAAATCTATTTTTTTCTTCAACAAATAAATCTAGGTTTACTTTTCCTGTTAAGTCAGCAAAGACTTTAAAACTGAAGTTATCGTTGTGCCTTCAGCTGTTACTTTCGGGCTCATTTTGGGGACGAAGTTGTGGTTTGTGGGTACTGAACTTACCCCTCGCTTCCCGTTTGCCCCCAGAGACTTCGATGCGAATCTGTATCTCTGTGAAGAGGCCTTTGGCCTCCTGCCCTTGGACACGTTTGGGAGGCTCGCAGACACCCTGCTCTTCCACGCCCACGTGTTTGTCCTGTGCGTCACGGCCACGGCAGCGCTGGCCGTCGCCCTCCGTAACCTCAGGTGCGGCGGACGTCAGAACCCAGGGCTGTGCCCCTGGGAGCTCACCCGTGTCACGGAATCTGCGGTCGGCTTACCCGGGGGGTGTCTGCCAGGGTGGCTCTGCCGTAGACGTGGGGGCCTGGGTCTGGGTGGCAGCAGCCGACGTCTCAGGACAGAGTCAGACCTGTGGCGTGGGGCACCTCAGTGTGTCACTGTGACTTCTGAGTGAATCCAGGGCGGGAAGAAGCCTCCAGATGCGCAGACTTCTCCGGCCACAGTGGCATCGACACCCGAGGGGCCCTGCTAAAGTGTCACATGATCTTAAAGGGGGGCCTTTGTTGTCACTTCCTTCTCCCCACGACTGCGCGGCGTCCACCCCAACTCACCACCAGCACCGTCAAGGGGGGACATGGACACGCGTGTTTCCCAACAGGGCACGCATGCAGCACGTGATGAGGCGTTCCTGCCAGCAGGGCGCCCTGGCCTGTCACAGCCAACCCTGGATTTGCTCACACCTTGTGAGAAGCACAGAAATGGAGAAGTGCATTCGCCTCCCCTGTCAAACCCAGAGGGTGGGGATGGTTATCGGGCAAGTGATGCGTTTTCTTCCTCCAGCAAACAGCCCGACGGGGGCGGGGCACTGTTGCTGACTGACAGGTAACAGAGAGGTTGACGGATGCAAGGTGAGGGTCCTGATCCCAGGAAGCCACCTGGCGAAGCACCTGCAGCAAACGGAGATCGGGACGTGAACAGGGTGTTAGGTGGTGGTTCGGAGTTATTGTCAAACTGTGGGTGTACCTGCCCTAACAGAAGTATATTTGATAGTCAGCTGTTAGAAATACCTAAGCGGTATTGGCAGGTTAAAATGGCATCATTAGTTCATGAAGAAACTGAATTCCAAGTTTATGGATACATTTTTAATTTCTCTTATTTGTAAAAACTTGAGCCCTGGCTGGTGTGGCTCAGTGGATTAAGCACTGGCCTGCGGACCAAAGGGTCGCCAGTTTGATTCCCAGTCAGGGCACATGTCTGGGTTGTGGGCCAGGTCCCCAGTGGGGGGCGCATGAGAGGCAACCACATATTGATGTTTCTCTCTCTCCCTCCCTCCCTTTCCCTCTGTCTACAAATAAATAAAGTCTTTTAAAAAACTTTCTTAAAAATAAAACCTTGAAAAGCACTGGTAACTTATAAACTATCTTTCAAGATCTCTTAGTTTCAGTGATTTCAAAAGGATTTTTTTTTACTACTCTCTTATAATTGAAAGGATTGAAGCAGTTTAAATTTTTACTTAAAATGAAATTTCTTAAATTTTAGTTATTCTACTTATTGATGCACTTATGACACTTTCAGCCTCATGAATTAAATGGTCAGTAATTTGTTTTATCTTGGAGAAATAATACATTTCTAAATATATGAAAGCGTAAGTTTCTTGTACCCTCCTTTAGAAAGGCTCGACTAAGTGGAAGTTCTGTACCTGCTTTAACTTGTGTGTGTGCTGCTTCCTCCAGGGGCCCCTCCGGCCGGCCGCCCGGGGAGGCGTGGGCGTGCACCGCCAGCCTGCGGCCAGAAACGGCCTACCACTTGGCACACACCGTGCTGTTCGGGTGCTTGGCCCTGAGCACCATGAGGTATTTTCGTCTTGTCTGTCTGACTTGTTCGTTCGCTCAGCCACTCCTTCCCTGGCGTCCTTTGGCAGTGCAGGTGGGACTGACGTTGTCTTCATTCATGACCAAGGTTCCCATAGAACACGGGGGTGGGGGGCAAACACAAGGCCCGCGGGCCGACTCCGCCCCCTCCACCTTGTTTTATCTGGCCCGGCACCTTGTTTCTACCCGGCGGCAGCGCCGAGCTCCTTGCCCCTACTTGAGGAGTAGTTACAAGTACACAGTCCTAAAGTTACATTCAGTCCTTTGAAGGCAACTGTGAGGCTGATGTGGCCCCCAGTGACAATGAGTGTGACACCCCTGCCCTAGAACATCTCTTATCTCCTGTTTCTCCCAGAGCAAAATCTCACCGATAACCAGTTGTCCCTGATTAGCAACCTCCCTGTCTTCACTCCGGGACGCTTCTCCCAGGGCAGTGCAGTTGGCCGCTCAGCTTTGGCCGATGTGTGGCATGGTCTCTGGCTGACCCGTGCCTGTGGTCCCTGCAGGATGAAGTACCTGTGGACGCCGCACCTGTGTGTGTTCGCAGCCTCCGGCCTGTGCAGCGCGGAAGTGTGGGGGCCGCTTCTGAGGGTCGCCCGCCTGTACACCCCAGCGAGGGTCAGTGCTGCTTCTGTGACTTCGGTTTCCTCCTAGCGTTCTGTTTTACCTAGCAGTTGTCCATACGTCCGTCTGTGCAGACCGGTACCGAAACTGGAGCTAAAAATAGATCGTTGCTACGTTGTGACTTTACATGGAATTTTTTTATTTTTAGTCATTTTTTCCCATATGCGTTAGATATGCTCATTATATGGAATTTGGACATACTGAAAAGCACAAAAAGAAAATTTAAAAATCACCAAGAGTCCCATTGCCCAGAGTTACCACGTGTGACTGTGATGTGTTGTCCTAAAAATGGTGATCAGTGAGCACCCAGTCTTTGTGGTCCTGCCCTCTGCGGCCACAATGGGGGTGGGGCGGGGGCCACTGTGCTGGAGCCACAAGCTCTGTGGGGTGGTCGGGCTCCGCCCCTGGCTTGTGGCTTTGCGTGTCGGGGACTCCAGTAAATGCCCCTTAAATGTGAATTTCTGTTGTTTTTAAAAAAAGTCCTGTTTACAGAGCAAAACTGTTTGTCTTTCTTACATAGATGTGCCTATTGCGGTATTCAGTCCCGATGTTAATACTGCTCTCTCTGTGCTACAAGGTAAGACGGACTTTCTCATTCTTGGTGTCAGCCTGCGTGGCAGAGTGCTGGCTCGGCCCAGCGACCTTGTGTGTCGCGGGCAGACGGAGTGCACTGCGGAGGGAGCAAACCCGCCTGAGCTCCAGGGCAGTCGGCTTTGCTAGGAAGCATTTAAGAAGTAAAAACATAGCAAAAACTGCCACAGTTTAATCATTCTGATTAATTTTGGTTCTGACTTACTCTTCAGCTGATGCAAATTCTGAGAGTAAAGGTGTTTTCAGACCTATTTTGAGGTGAATAAAGTAGGAACGCTATGTTCCCCATGACCTGCCTGCCACGGAGTGAAATGGCCCTGCCCTACTCGTCGCCTGTGGGGAGGGCGGCCCGAGCCCCAGCGGCAGCGGCAGCGGCAGCGGCAGCGGCAGCAGCAGCAGCAGCAGCAGCAGCAGCGGCAGCGCAGGCTGGCCCGCTCTGCTCGGGGGAAGCCAGACCCTTCATGTTCTTGGGCGCCTGGTTCCTGGAATGGCGCCGACTGTGCTTCGGCCCAAGAACCTGGGCCGTCAGCCACACTGGTGATTCTGGGACGATTTGTCACGTCTTCCACGCTCACAGGCTCGAATTGTCACCTGGGGAGGTGACCCGGACTCTCCCAGTGAGCTCTCAGCCTCTCTTTAAAAAAAAATACTACGTGTTTTTTTAGAGTTTAGATGATTTTCTTCAAACTTCGTTTTAATTAGAACAGTGGATTTCAAACTCCCCTGTGTAGGGTGCCCAGTCTCAGAGATGACTCATGGGGAGGGGACTCCCCACGGAGAGGGTCAGCCACAGAGGCTCAGCTTTGGGGCTCATTCACTTATGTTTTCAAGTAAGATTTCATTTGAAGCAAAGGGCTTAGGCTGAAGAAAACTTAAGTAATCACTGTGTTGGATGATCCCGTTGTAAATATTTCAGAAAGCTATGTTTGGTCATGTTCCTGTCCCTCAAGCCATTTGCTGTCCCAGGCAGAGCCCTGGGCCGACTCCCGGACACTGGGACCTGCGGCACGAGGTGGTTGGTCCTCCCCTGCCTGTGGGGCTGCAGTGGCCCCAGTGTGCATGAGCAAGATGTCTCACAGACGTCTGAGAAGCTGCACTAGGCGTCAGGCAGACCCAGGGTGAGGAGTGAGAGGTGGCCTCACCTCCAGGCCCTCCGCACAGGAAGCTCGCACCCTCCCCGCTCTTGCCTCAGCGCCGACCTCGTCTTCCCACCATTTCTAGACGTCTCGGCCACTTTCTTCGAGTTTTACTGACTTTTTTAAAGCTTTTTGGGGACTTAAGTCCCTTATCGTTGATGAGACAGGGAAGGACAGAGTAGAGGACAGAAGCCATGCCCTGGAGCTCTGGGTCCCTGGCCTGCTGAGTCAGAGGCTCTGGGAGTGGGTCCCGAGCTGGTGTCCCCAGCCCTGAAGCTGGGGCTGCTGCCCCTCGAGGCCGGACACTGCATGGCTGGTTGGTGAGAGCCCTCGGGCACCCGGTGTCCTGGGCCTGGCTGCCCCCCTGCCTCTACTCACCACCGGCCAGTCACAGTCCCTCCACTTGGGACTACCAGAAACATGGGCAGGCGTTGCAGAGTGTCCTGGGACCAGGGCAGATTCCCCCTGCCCCCCCGCCCCGACCACAGAGCCTTTGTGCTGCTGGCTCCAGGGGAGAGCCGAGAGCCCTGGCCTGTCTCGGCGCCGGATGAGGAGACGCCGCTGCAGGAGGCAGGCCAGGTAGTCCTGCTTCTCCGAGCCCGTGCGGCAGGAAAGCAGGGAGGTGGGAGAGCTGGCGTGTGTGGGGGGTGGACCCCGGAGCCCCTGTGTGCAGCTGTTGAGCAGGTTTATCTGTTACTGATGCGAACTCATCTCTGAAAGCCTGGCTTGAGTTTCATGCACAGTGGTGACGATTTCAGTGTCTTGTTCATAAAGCTGGTTTTGCTGTATGTCTCTCTCAGGATAATCCCGTTTAAGAGGGAAAAGCCCCATTCTAAAATCAAGACTTCAGTAATATTCTTACCGCCAGGCTAATAACTTATTAGGGTTGTTAAAATTTCATATAAACTGTTGCTGATCATTTAGAAGCAACATTTAGTTAACACTTACTTTCACATTAGTTAAGGATTTACCACAAGACTGTTAGTAGATTGTAACATTTTCAGAATTAATAACAGCAACATTCAAACTAGAAAAATATGGAATGTCCATTGAATTCACTTATTTAAAAATGTTTTCTAGCAAAAGCATGAGAACGCACCATAAAAAAGCTGATGTCTGTCGATTATCAAAGTCACGGGGATGAGGGTAACCGGACCTGACACCGGACCTGACACCGGCCCCGACCGAGCAGGAGTTCGTTTCTTCTCTTCTGGAGCCTGGGGCTCCAGGTGCCGCCCCGCTGGTCCACCCTCTCCCCAGGAGAGAGGCGCGTGAACCAGCCGTAGAAACGGCCCAGGATGAGACCAGGAGAGGGAGTGGGGGGCAGCTGACCCAGCCTAGCTGGTCCTAGCTGGTCGGGGCTGCCCACACTCCTGTCCATGCTGCTTCAGCATGATCACACCGTCCCCGTCCATCCGTGGCGCACGGACACGCCCCGTGTAGGAAGCGAGTCCTGGTGTCCACTCAGGGCGGGAGCGATGAGGTCTCCGGCCAGTTGTCATGTGATGACACCACTGGCGTCTCACCAGTCGTTGCACTGGACTTGTTCGGTCAGCACGGCCTCAAAGGGGGGTCTGCCTCATCTGCACGACCGCCAGTGGCCCTGGTTGGCTGGAGGTGCCAGTGGCAGGAACACGACCCTCGGAGGTGCCCCTTTGGAGAGCCCTGTCTCAGGGTTCTCCTCTGCCATCGTACCTGCAGTGATGATAATGAACGTCGAACCATTTGTCCAGACTCCTAGGACAAAAAGCTATAATCACATTATCCCCACCCCACATAGCAAAAGGGGGCTGGACTTGGAGTCAGGTTTTGGGGCACTGCTCCGCCCCTTTGTGGCCCGGCCAGTCCAGGTCCTGTCTGAGCCGAAGTCTGCGCCTCCAGAAAGGACAGTACATAGCACGACGGGCCTCCTGTGGCTCCTCGTCTCCCCGGTGATGGTGGGGGCCCCGTGCCGGCTTCCACAGTGCGCCCATAGCCCCCCCACGCTGCGGTCTCCCATGGGAGCGCCCTGCGTGGAGGGCGGGCGCAGGATCGTAGTTAGAGCTTCCTGACACGCTGTGGACTCTGTCACGATAGCTGCTCCTCGCTCCAGATCAACGTTTCACTGGGTTCTAACAACGGCATTTTTATTGAATGCAACAAAAGCTCATTTAAAAAAGTCGGCAGCATCTCTGGTCAGAATTAGCTTTGGCTCATGTTGGTTCTGGAAACGTCTCGGAGGTCAGCTGACTCGCAGCAGCAGAGGGCAGGCGGTGGGGACGGAGCCCCGGGGTCCCGCTGCCTGACGCCCAGCTCCCTCGCCGAGCAGTGTCGCCTGTGCCCTTCCACCCTAGTGACCTCCGTGGGTGTGGGGTGGATTTTGGTTTTGTTTTGTTTCTGATTTCAGTTCTGGCCAGGAGTGATGGATGAGCTGTCGGAGTTGAGGGAATTCTATGACCCAGATACAGTGGAGCTGATGGACTGGATTAAGTAAGAGGATTTTCTTACCCTTTCCGCTTTCGGGGCCTTTCCGGGTCTCTGCAGACTACCAGTCTGTGTCTGCTGCTTGTTGCCGAATCTAACTGTGGAGGTGCATTTGTTCTCAGGTTGTTCTTTAGAGCTCTGTATTTGGAAATGATGTTTCTCATTCAAGAACTTTGCTCTGCCACCACAGCTCCGAGGAGAGGCGACCCCATGTGGGGAGGGCGCCCAGGGGGCATGGCCAGGCCCCAAGTGAGGCAGGGCTGTGGGGTCACCTCTCTTTCCAGCACCTTCGGCCCACGTGGCCCCAACCTGGAAAGGGTTCTGGCCACACATCCACTCGGATCATCCGTCTGTGAACTCTGGCCACAGTTGCACGACGCCTAGGCCTAGAGCACGTGGGACAAGGGGCCGGAGCCTTTGGGCAGGGGGAGGCGGGGCAGGGCTCCTTCCACTTGCACGTGGCGTGTTGGCACAGCCCCAGCGCGGACTGCCTCCCCCAGCACGTCTCCTTGTCTCTGTCCTGCACTCCTGGCCTCAGGGCCCAAGGGCGGCATGTCGCTCTGGTCCTGTGTGTGCAGGGCGGGCGTTTGGTAGCCCAGGTCTCCTGGCGAAATCTGTGGGCTTTACAGATTCTTATTCTTGACTTCAGGGTAAGACAGTGAGAGGCTTAACCGGGTTCAGTGGAGAAAATTTTATAAAGTTGTAATTTTTAGTAACAGGAAATGTTTTGTGCATTTTGGTCTTTAGCTCCTTAGAGGAGTCAAGACTTAAATTTAAGTATAAAACCAAGAAGCCTTCAGGACTGACTTTCTCATTCACGTGCGAGGACATTTGGTGACAGCGGCCCCCAGGAGTCTTCCATGAGGGGCCAGGAGGTCGCCCGCACAGGCACGCCCGTCGTCCTCACAGCACGTCCCCAGCACACCGACCTGCGTGTGTCCCTCTACACCGCCTTGGCCGGCGGTGTCAACTGGACAACAGGTTAAAACCTGGGTGTTTGCAGCACCGCCTTCAGCAGCACCTGGGGCCCCTCCACGAGTCTGAGTGTCCGGGAAGCGCCGCGCCACCGGGGGATCGCACCTGGCCCCCTGCATCGGTAGAGAGCTCCGGTTACTGGGATTCTTTGACCCGTGCAGCTCAGAGGGCTTGTAGGTCTGAGTATTTCGAGGTGCGACGTCCTGATTGCTTGGCTTCTAGAAATAATGTCTTCCCACTGAGGAGGCGTGCACAGTATGTCGAGATTCAGAAAATGGACCAAACTTCCTTTGCATTTAGTCAAAGCAGAAAGAATTGCTCTATATATTTTAAATAGGAGGTGGGTTAAGTTCAGACTTCAAAGGCCTAGAAGCCGCTTTTACATGTACTGAGTCCCTCTGTAGTGTTTCCGTCATTCTGTAAACCCCGGAGGGGTGGGTGAGGCAGACGTTCACACATCCACGCTCAGCTGACCCATTGGATCAACAGTCATTAACTGTTGGGGCTTGGAGCTTCCAAAGCAAATGAGAGTGTTTGTTCCAAATGCCACCGGGTCTTTCTGGGGTAAAGCACGCAAGGTAAACCCGCGTGTGCCTGCCGTTGCTGAGCGCCGTTGCAAGCAGCCCTCCCTGTTCCCACGCCAGTGGGGGTGGCTTTGTTTGGTTTTCTTTTTTAAGTATATTTTATTGACTATGCTATTACAGCTGTCCCAGTTTTTTTCTCCCTTTTCTCCCCTTCTGCCCTGTACCCTCCCCACCTTAGTTCATGTCCATGGGTCATGCACATAAGTTCTTTGGCTTCTCCGTTTCCCATACTGTTACCCTCCCCCTGTCCGTCTTCTACCCACCAATTATGCTTCTTACTCTCTGTGCCTTTTCCCCCAATCTCCCCTGCCCCTCTCCCCGCTGATAACCCTCCATGTGATCTCCATTTCTGTGGTTCTGTTCCTCTTCTAGTTGTTTGCTTAGTTTTTGTTTTTTAGGTTTGGTTGTTGTTAGTTGTGAGATTGTTGTCATTTTACTGTTCATAGTTTTGATCTTCTTCTTTTTCTTAGATAAGTCCCTTTAACATTTCATAGAATAAGGGCTTGGTGATGATGAACTCCTTTAAGTTGATCTTATCTGAGAAGCACTTTATCTGCCCTTCCATTCTAAATGATAGCTTTGCTGGATAGAGCAATCTTGGATGTAGGTCCTTGCCTTTCATGACTTGGAATACTTCTTTCCAGCCCCTTCTTGCCTGTAAAGTCTCTTTTGAGAAATCAGCTGACAGTCTTATGGGAACTCCTTTGTAGGTAACTGTCTCCTTTCCTCTTGCTGCTTTTAAGATTCTCTCCTTAACTTTGATGTTGGGTAATGTAATTGTGATGTGTCTTGGTGTGTGCTTCCTTGGGTCCAGCTTCTCTGGGACTCTCTGAGCTTCCTGGGCTTCCTGGAAGTCTATTTCCTTTGCCAGATTAGGGAAGTTCTCCTTCATTATGTTTTCAAATAATTTTTCAATTTCTTGCTCTTCCTCTTCTCCTTCTGGTACCCCTATGATTCAAATATTGGAACATTTAAAGATGTCCTGGAGGTTCCTAAGCCTCTCCTCACTTTTTTGACTTCTTGTTTCTTCATTCTGTTCTGGTTGAATGTTTATTTCTTCCTTCTGGTCCAAGCTGTTGATTTGAATCCTGGTTTCCTTCCCTTCACTGTTGGTTCCCTGTACGTTTTCCTTTATTTCACTTTGCATAGCTTTCACTTTTTCCTCTATTTTGTGACCAAATTCAACCAGTTCTGTGAGCCTCCTGATTACCGGTGTTTTGAACTGTGCCTCTGATAGGTTGTCCATCTCCTGGTCACTTAGTTTCTTTCTGGAGTTTTGGCCTGTTGTTCCATTTCGGCTGTGTTTCTTTGTCTCGGAGCACCGGTCTAGATGAGTGTTCCTTTAACTCGTTGGTTGTTGGAGTTCCATGCAGTTCGATTTTCTGGTGGTTCTGGTTGGTTATGGTTTGTAAATTGGTTTTTGTCCTTCTGGTTGTGTGAGGAAGTGAAGCATTTCTGCCTACGCCTCCACCTTGGCCGGAAGGCCCGGGTGCTGCGTTTTCTCCCACAGGAAGTGTCATGTGGGGTTGGCAGCCGCCATCTGTGCGAGACACAGGCCTGTCCCTTCCTCCTGCCTGAGAATTTCTCCACAGAAAACATAAAACCCCGTGGCCCTCAGTCTCTGAAATTTAGAAAACGTGTGTGTTTTTCATTTAGTTCCAGTGTGCGTGTTCGTGGCACCCTTGCATGGCCGTGCACGCTCTCAGACGCGCCTTGGGGCCGGGACGGAAACCGGGCTGAGTGCGTGGACAGATGCCATCTCTGCTGGGCGAGGGGCTGGGGTGTCCGCAGAGGTTCTGTCCCTGCTGTCCGCAGGCACCAGCGCCTGTGCTCTGCTACTGTGAACGAGGCCCGGGGCCGTGGGGAGGCCCGGAACCCAGCCGTTCCAACAGGAGATGCCGCCCCTGAGCCTCCTGGCTCTCGCTAATGAGATTGCACGTGGGCACAGGTCCCTGCTGAATGAGCTCTTCTCCGTTTTCTCCTCAAGAGGTCTAAGGGGTCATGTGACACGTCACCTCGCTGTGCCTGGCCGCCCCCTGGGGTGCGGGGGTTGGCTGTCTCAGAGTGTGCTTGTGGGGGCAGTACCCTTGGGCCCACCGTCGAGAGCATCTGAGGGCCCAGGCGCTGGCTCTGCAAAGGGCCCGCCTGCAGCGGCAGCTGAGTGGCTTCTAGCAGTCTGGCTGAGGTGTCACGTGGGCCAGCGCAGCGCACAGCCGGCCCTCAGCAACGCCACAGACAGGGTGTGAGGCCAGGCGCTCGGTCGTGGTCTGAGCCCTGTGAACGGCTCTCTGCGGGTCCCTGTCGTGGACTCGGACAGTGAGGAGGCTAGGACAGCCTTGCCGTTGGGGTGGGTGTCAGCACCCCCTGCCCCCCATCTCTGCCGAACAAGCCCCCGGGGCTTTCCTTCCCTCAGTCTGGGCCTGTCAGTCCAGAGGACCGAAGACGGCACCCAGGGCGTTAACCTGTGGTGTTCTCGTACCACCCAGGGCAGTGGGCCGGTCGAGGCAGACAGGACGGGGCAGCCGGGATGGAGGACGATGGTGGCTTCTGTCTCGAGCATTGTCTGCATTTGCCATCGTTGGTGGCTGTGGCCAGAGAGGGTGCTCAGTGGTCACGCAGCGGATAGGCCGAGCTCCTGTGAGCGTTCCCCAGAGGACTCTGCCCGCCCCCATCGTCATTTCAGCCTTCCTGGCCCCCTGACCCTGTGGGGCAGGCGTCAAGAGCTCCCTGGAAATTGCTGGTTCAGGGGATGGAGCAAACGCCTCCCTGGTTTGTGTGCCTGGGCCTGCTGGTCAGGTGACCGCCTCTGCGCCCAGCCCAGCTCACTGGAAGCTTCTTCCTCCTGGAACCCGCATTGCGCGCTCTGCAGCCCGTGAGCTGCCTTCCCTGAGTTTGTGGATGAGAATTCCATTGTTGAGAAGAAAATCTTGAAAAGCAGGCTGTTTGCGAAAATTGCCACTTGAACCGTGGGGCGTCTTGCCCTCGTGGACATGCTCAGGCCTCGGCTGGATTAGCGTTAAATTGGAGTAACTGGAGCGGCCCTGTGGGCTAGGGGGCGGGGGTGAACCTACAGGGCTTCCCTCGGGGACCTCGGCCTGAGCTCAGGTCCTGCCCTGCCCCAGCCTGTGGGGGTGGCCCACGGCCGCTCTCCCTCAGAGTCTGTGTCTCATGGCTCTGTCAGAGGCCGGCCCCTCGCATTCACCCAGCAGGCGCGGGCCCCTCGCCCCCACGTGAGGGGCCAGCAGGTCTGTGTGGGGGAGTGCACACACCACGGGCACATTCTCCACGGTGACGCCTCGCCCGCTGGTGGGTCACATCTGCTGCTGGGATTCTTTTCTCTAGGGCGGCAGGGGGGGGAGGGCGGCTCCCCCAAATGGGGGCTCTGACGTCTGGGAAGCGAGCTGGTGGTTTGGTGGCAGATGCCCTGTGCCCTGAGTCCCTGGCCTCCTGTGACCAGGACTGAAGGCAGGAACCGGAAGACACTGGTTTCCAGGGCGGGACGCTGTGCTGTCCCCCTCGGAATCCCCTCTCCGAGCTGTTTTGTTTGCACTGAGTCTTTCTGGAAAGTCCTTCATAGTCATCTCTGGGATCTTCTGCTTGTTTTAAAGAAAACCCTTGAATTGACTTGCTTGTCTGCACTTTTTGGCTTTGAGGGTCATTGTTTGTGGTAGGCAGCCTTTGAGCTGCGTTTACCCAAAAAGCAACGGGAGCTCTTTGAGTCCTCTCCTCCCGTGGGAGCCGGCCGGGCGGGCGCAGTGGGGCCGCAGGACTGGGGGCCCGAGGCAGCCATTGTGAGGGCGGACCTGTCAGAACTGTCTCTGCGGAGCCCCAGCCCAACACAGATGCAGAAACGCGTGAGCTAGTCTGAGTGCAGATGAGAGTCTCAGGCTGCCGCCTCAGTGTCTTCCCACCTCAGGCCCGTGCCCCCACGCAAGGGGGCACGGGCGCCGTGCGGCATTGCCTGCGAACAGCCCAGCAGCGGGGTAACCGAGACTCTAAACCCTTTCAGCGCTCACACGCCGGGCACGGCGGTGTTTGCTGGGAGCATGCAGCTGCTGGCCGGGGTCAAGCTGTGCACGGGTCGGACCCTCACCAACCACCCCCACTATGAGGACAGCGGCCTGCGGGCACGGACCAAGGCCGTGAGTGCCTGCCGCGCCTTCTCTGGCTTCTGGGGTCCGGCTAGGGCTGGGAGGGGACGTGGGGTGGACGTGCTCAGAGAGCACCCTGCCTGGGGCCAGGCGGGGAGCTGGGTGCCCCCGGCTGAGACCCCATCCCCGGGGAGGCTGCAGCGTGCCCTGGGCAGACTCCCCGGCAGCCGAGTGGCACTTTGCCCTGTCCCACGTCGGTTGCCTCTCGCAGGTCTACCAGATCTACGCAAAGAGGCCCCCGGAGGAGGTGCACGCCCTGCTGCGGGCCCTGGGCGCCGACTACGTCATCCTGGAGGACAGCGTCTGCTACGAGCGCAGGCACCAGCGGGGCTGCCGGCTGCGGGACCTGCTGGACGTGGCCAACGGACACGTGAGTGTGCGGCCCCGGGGGACAGGCTCCCGTGGGGGCCTGGGCGGTGCTGGCGTTTTTGTCCTCCACAGAGCGTCCCTCGGGCTGCAGAGCGGGAGGGCGAGCGTGGGGCCCCCCCGGACAGGGCAGGCAGAGCCCCGTCCTCAGCTGGCTGGCCAGGAAGCTCTGCCAGCGTTCCCGGTAAAGGGCTCACTGCCAACACCTTCTCCTCATTGAAGCCTGTGCTCTGAAGCATTGCCGGGTGACGGCGGTGCCATCGCCTCCCGCTGTCCTCGTGTGTCCTGTTTGTCCAGCAGACACAGGGCGCTCTTGGGCCAGCTCACACTGCAGGGCAGAGAGGCAGGAGCCTGGCCTAGATCCAGAAAGACACCACCGCGCCACGCTCCAGGTTCAGGGGACGTGAGGTCTAGTCTTTTAGCAAAGTCCAAGTGCACAGCACATAGTTATGAACCGGGGTCACCATGCTCTCGTGGGACCCCCAGAGTACTTGCCTCGGGGCTGCCGTCTGCCCCTTTCACCGCCTGCTGTGCCGACTGACGAGGTCCTGGGCCCTGTGTCAGTGTGTGCCCGCACCAGCCATCAGCCTGCCACCGGAGGTGCACATGGCTGTGCCTGCCGGCTCTGCCCGCTGGCTCTGCCCACAGTGCTGGTGAGGAGTGTCTGAGAGCAGGTTCTGCCCAAGTCGCACAGCTGCCCGCAGCTCTCTCGAACCCCA
The DNA here is from genome assembly GCF_022682495.2 of Desmodus rotundus. Taxonomy (NCBI): domain Eukaryota; kingdom Metazoa; phylum Chordata; class Mammalia; order Chiroptera; family Phyllostomidae; genus Desmodus; species Desmodus rotundus. Next base: position 383,907 of record NC_071398.1, read on the forward strand.
GGGAGGGACAGCCCCGAGACGTGCGTTTCAGTGTCTCTCTGTGTGTGGCCTTTTCTAGCCAGGCCGTCCGGTGAGCGGGGAGGGGGCTCTGTTCATAGTGGGCCTCTCGGACTTCGCTTTTGGGAGAGGAGTGGTGTGGTGGGCCCCTCGGGACACGGAGGTCCAGGCCGCTCCAGCTTTGCCACAAAAGGTGGCTCCTCGCCTTGGCGCTCTCCTCTGGGGGCTGGGGCACCAGGGGACCCCCGGTGGCCACTGGCACAGACACCAGGCTGCGGAGGTCCACCGAAAGCCTTGTCCCACGTGTGTTATCTTACAAATGTGACTGTTTTCTTTTCACCAAATCACACGGGGCTTTCTTCTGGCTCCAGGTGATGGATGGCCCAGGAGAGAATGACCCGGACTTGAAGCGGGCAGGCCACCCCCGCTTCTGTGAAGAGGTCAAGAGGGACCTGCCTCCCTACACGCAGCTCTTCACGCGGGTGTTCCAGAACAAAACGTTCCATGTCTACAAGCTGGCCAGAGACAAGTGACAGCTGCCTCTTCCCGTCTCTGCTTCTGACATGCGATGAACCTCAGTAGATGGTGTGTGTGACGAGGCGGCCCGGACCCTCGCGCTGTGACACAGGAAGGTCCGCAGATGTTTACACAGCTCTTTCTGTCTGCGAAGTGTCTCGCAGCAGCTCAGTGCTGCCCGCTCGTCTCTGTCTCCCTTTCATGCTCTCCAGCTGCGGGCAGTCAGCATCCGCAGAGTGACCGAGGGCTCCGTGGTCGGGGACAGCGCCTGTTCCACGGGCGGCCTGCGAGGCCCTGTTCCCTGGGGAAACCCACGGCCCGTGCAGGGTTGGGAGCCCTGTGAGTTTTCAGGGGGCCGAAGCCAGCGGTGGTCGCGCCGCACTGTGGGGCGCGTGCCCAGGTCACCGACTGTTACCCTCTAGTGGAGCCCAGCTGGGGGCTTTTCATCCCTGTTCCCCCTAGAAGTTTTATAATGTTTTCCAATCACCATGCTTTTAACATCTCAAAAGAAGTCGTGCTAGGTCTTTGTAACTGAACCTCCTCTGTGCTCTGTCTGGAATGTGTGTGTCACACGGGCCGTGTGCTGTGCCCGTGCTGACCCGGGAGGCTCTCGGGCCCGCGGCCGTCACTGAAGGGCAGTGGTGAGTGTGGTCGCGCGCGCCGTCGCCATCCTGCAAGGCTGTTCTCAAACCCGCGATTCCATTTCACCGGTCCTGCCAGAAAGATCACTGTTTTTCATTTTTTTACTCGTTTAAATTGACTGGGTTTGCAAAATTTTGTAAACATTTTGTTTTTAGCCTTTGTATTTTTTACAGCCTAGAATCTTGCAAAATCCGAATATTTTTAAGATATTGTATCTTAGCGAATGCATTAATACAGTATTTTTGGCAGAGAGCGCTTTCCTACCAAGTCTGGTTGTGGCCTCACTGTGAGGGCCTGGGGGTGGGGCTCCCGTCCCCCGGAAGCCCTGCGCCTCGAAGTCCTGCTGACCTGTAAAGGCCCGAGAGCGCCCGTGCACCTGCTGCAGAGGTCCGCCGACCGCTCTCCGAGTGATTTCCAACGACGGGGCCTGTGGGAGCTGTCGGCAAAGCGTCTTGTGCATCTGGTGAAGTCTCGAGAGCGGAAGACACTGGGCCCACCCCTGCCCCGGCCTCGCCAGGGGCCGTGACGCCCGTGTGTCCCTGCAGCTGCGGAGAAGTCAGTCAGCACCGGCATCGAGGCGCGGGCGGCCCGCGGCCCGGTGGCTCTGTGCTGGGTTATGACTTGTCAGGCAGCACCCGAAGCAGGCTGGACAGTGTTTGGACTCAAGGGTGCTCGGCTCTTATCAAAACCTATTAAAATAAAAATCGGCAGTAGCTGGGTGTATTAAATTATGCAACTGGAGCTCCTGAATTCACCTTTTCTGTGTCCCTGCAGTTTGGGGTGACGCATAGCAAACCCTCAGGGTACGCTGAGGCCTGACGGGGCTGCTGTCCCCTCCCCCGGCGCCCGGCGCCCTGGCCCCATGCACGGGAGGCCCCGCGTGGCGGACTGCAGAGTCTGTGTGTTAAGTCCTGTTACCTTCTCAAAGTTCGTTTATCTGAAACCGCCCTGTATGTGTCAGTCAAAGCATTTGGGTATTTGGAGTCTCCAAAGTTTTCAGGCCTGGCCTCACTGTGGGAGGCGGTCAGAGGCCCTTCCTCAGAGCCCTGGTGTTTTTCATGCTGACGTATTCGGTGTCCAGTCTTCAGTGGAAAGTGTAAGTGCCCGAAAGCCCCACCAGGCCAGTCCAGGCACCCACACTTTCCAGGAGTGGCCGTGGGCAGCACACAGCCCTCCATCCTGGGGACCGGGGCCCTGCAAGCCACACGGATACGTCAGCATTCCTTGGTGTCCCTGTCAGGAGCTTCTCACGGAGCATGGGGACGGGGACAGGTGGCGGGGGCGGGCGGAGAACTGATGGCTGGCTCCCACTGACCCCGAAGCCCGTGCCTGAGCCCCCCACGCACATTCCAGTGGCTGCTGTTTACTAGGTGACCTCATGGCGCGGCTGCCCTTATGGACAGAGTCACCCTTGGTTTTGCTTCAGAGTGAGTGCCTGGAAGGCCCCCTGCCGACCGGCTCTCCAGCTGCTCGGCAGCCTCGCCGCCTGGAAGCTGCCTGTCCGGCCCCGCGGGGCCTGCGCCTCTGGCCTCAGCTCTGAGGCCTCCGTGCAGACTGTGCATGCTAAGAGTTCCCAGGTCACGGAAACCTAGGAAAACGGGGTGAAACCAGAGGCAGTGTGCTGCAAAACATTAACCCAAAAGCTTTGATTTGAGGGGATAAAGGCTGAGTTGCTCAGAAAAATTCCTTTTAAATTAGGTGTGGTTGAGAAAATTACAGTATTGTGAAGACAAAATCCGAGATTCCCGAGCTCAGATTGCCTCATGGACGGTGGCGCTTGTCCCCCCATTTAGAAATCTGGACTGACAGGGAGGCGCTTGCCTGCACCCAGACCGCACGAGGGGCTTGACTCGTGCGAGAGCAGAGCTGCCGCCCTCGGGACCTGCAGGGCCAGGGTCAAGTCCAGGCGCAGTCCTGGTGGTGTGTTTAGGGTTCGCAGCCTCTACCGGAACCTGCCTTTGTCAGTAAACGACCCACGGCTGACGTAGGTCACCGTGGCTGAGAGGCTCCACCAGCGTTGACAGGTTCCGGCCACTTCTGCCACAGACTTTTAAGAAACAGGAATTCGCTGCCGATCTCCTACCCAGGGGAAAACGGGCAGTCAGCAGGGCCCTTGCTGGCCACTCGAGGACGGTTTCCTCACCTGTGCGACACCCGCCAGGGGCTGCAGGTGTTGCCCGAGTGGGACTGGGTGACAAGGACATGCAGAAGGACAAGGACGTCATTCCACATGAACTTGGTCTAAGATGACAACCTTAGTTCATCTTTGGCCAAACTGGCATAATATTCCATTTTTTAAATCTTGTAGTTAATGGGGAGATGTTAGAGGGTTCTCAGACCATATATCTTGGTGAATATTGTCACAGAGACTTGCTGTATGACACCCCTATGGCCTTGAAGAGAGAGCTTGTCGCAGAGAAAAGCTCAGCAGGGGAGGGCAGCTTATTCTCTTGTGACAATGAACTTGTATAGTTAGCATCCTATGAGTAAAATCATACGGAGAGCTTTTATACCTGGAGGAGATTACATACTAAACAAAGCGGTTCTAAATTATGCAAAATGTGTCATTTCTCTGAAGGTCAAAAATCAGGAGCCAGCGTATGGAAGCATATTGTGTAGGTGCCGAGCGGAGTGGGGTCAGCTGACAGGCGTCTGGCAGCTGCTGGAGTGGAGGGCTGTTCTCCACGCTGTCTGGCGCGGTGGCTTCGTGTCTGTCCCGCCTGGGCCTCCAGGGTGCGCAGTTTCGGTCCCGTGGGCACGGCTGTTGGCAGAGCTGAGCCTCAAAGAGGTGAGTGCTTTCTCCTGGGACTTTCCGACGTGTTTCTACATCCTGGTTAGATTCTTGGCCTTCAGTGATTCTGGAAGGTGGGGACAGTCCCTTTCCCATATGAGTGTGCAGAGCGTGCAGGTGACAAGGGAGCTTGTTCAGAGCAGATGCTGCAGTGGCCGCCAGAAGTGCTCAGGGGTCCTGACGTCCCCCCCTCAAGGACAGGCAGTGGGTCGCAGGCGTCCTGTGCTGCCTCTTGGACACGGCTGGGCTGCTCACAGGGCGGGCGGCTGTGCCGGAGGGACAGACGCAGATGACATGGACCAGTGAGACCGGACAGGAGTGAATGGAGTGGCTGATGGCAGCTTGACACAGGGACACCAGCCGGTGGCCCCTCTGGTCAGAAGAGGTCCCTGAAACTGATGACCCTTTCAGTCCCTCTGACATACAGAAGTTTGCTTTACAGGGACTGCTTTTCTCAAATGCCAGTCCTGGCTCCACAGTGGAATGTGAAATCGATGTAGTGGAAAGGAGAGGAAGGGAGGGGTGGGACATGTCTAATCGGGGGCCTTCACACCGGAGAGGTTTCACGAGCCCACTGGACCCAAACTGATCACAGTTACTGGAAGCAAGATCTCAGATGCCTCAGGAATGACCACGGTCCACAGATTCTTTTATGCATTTGAAATCGTGAGGAAGATGACCTGGGGGTAGGAGAAGGCAAGGCCAGGATCAGATTACAGGACATCTCAAAGGTGTGTTAACCTAGATGCGCAGAGACAACGGACAGGACTGGCTTAGAACCTTTCACTACAGAAGTGACTTGCCGGGGGGTGGGGCTGCCCGCCAGGAGGATCGCCCTGGGAGGCTCCTGTCCATCAGCCCCCTTTCTGCTCATAGTGCCCCCTTGTGGCCCTAAATCAGTCTGACAGGTGCCTCAGTGACAGAGCTTTGGGTTGGATCCTGCTGTCTCGGTGCTAGGGAGGCTCAGTCTTGTCATTGTCCCGTTGGCCACTGGGGCGGGGCAACTCGGTGACCATGGGACCTGAGGTCAGGCCGAGTTTCCCCAGCACAGAAGGAAGGCAGGACGGCGGGAGGCAGGGAGGTAGGGAGGTGGTGGGGCTGTCCTCCTGCCAGCACCGGCACCGGGTGGGTAGTCCCTGTCCCAGAGTCCCGCCTTCCGCCCCGTTTCTGTGTCTCACAAGAGCCACGACGAGGGACCTCAGCTGTTCTTCAGTCACCAGCAACAGCTGGACGACACAGGAAAACCCAGAGAACAAGCGTGACTGCGGGTGTGACTCCTGTCACTGGCTGATGGGCAAAGACTCACGGCGGGAGCCGAGCCCAGTCCACAGGCACACGGGCCTCGTCAGTGCCTCAGAGCTGCGCCCTGTCTGCCTAGGACGTCGGCCACGTACAGCACCTGCTTCCGAATGAGACAAGGTGATTGTAACAGGATGCTGTCGGATGCTTCCCGCAGAAGCCGGGTCCTGATTGCAGTGCCCAGCATTGAGGAGAGAGGCGCGGGGGAAGGACATGGGAAGGAGAAGAAAATGAGAAGAGGTGCTTGGAGCAGAAGTAACTGCTCGTCAAACCGCAGGGGCCCAGCCGCGGGGCAATCCTGTGACCTATGAATGTGTCTTTGTTATTTTGAAAGCTGCTCTTGGGGAGAAGGGCTGGAGAGCCCTGGCCCCCGACCGCTGGCTGGGGGCCTACTGTTGGCTTCTTGAAGACACCAGTAGCGGAGAGCCACACGCAGCGGGTCTCCCCTCTGAACTGCTCCAACTCTGGTTCCTCACCTGGTGTGCAGGGCCGAGCAGAAGAATGCTGTTTCGTACGTGACCAGAAGGGACGTGAGTGAGGAAGGGCAGGGAAAATGCATGTGGCACCCTGGGGGCTTTAGACCCTTTTTGCTCCTGAGATCAGAACTGCCGGCAGAAGCTCCAACAAGCTGTAGGTCGGAGGCCCAGCAGAAACCCAAGTGGCACGTCCAGAACTGAGCATGAGCAGGGGGGCAGGACACTTGGGCTCCAGGGCAGGTGGCCGGGCTCCCGTCACCCACCTGCTGCGCCAGCACTTCTTCTACAGCTCAGCCTTGTGGGCTCCGTGGATGGAGACTGCGTGAGGCCAGCGATGGGGCACAGCCTGCGCCGAGCTGATGAATGGATCCGCTTGGAGGTGTGAGGCGAGGGTAGACACTTCTGTCTGCCTCCTGGGGACTCCTCTACCAGGCGCCGAGGCCACAGCGGGGGCCAGGACAGGACTGGCCAGAGGCATCCTGGGGTTGGTGCTGGGCCAGGCAGAGATGGGCAGCGGGTACCTTTCTGGGGCGGGGCCTGAGTTAGGGGCTCTGTTCGTCTTATGTCACCCGTCTTTGGGGACGGGTCTCTGTGCTCATTCATTCTGTCTGTAACCCCTGCCTCACCTTGGTCTCCCTTGGTGGCCGTGAGCTCCAGGAAGCCGGGGAGCTTGCCGGTCTTGTTCATCGACAGCCCCACCCCCCACCGAGCCTAGAACGGGCCCAGAATCCCACCTCCACTCAGTGAGTATTGATTGAATGAAGAAGGGGTTTCATTTGGCAGACACGCTCCCAGGCACAGACTTTATCTGAGAAGCTGCTTGAAAGCCATTTTGAGGGGAAGATCGGGCAGCAGATGGGTAGCTGGGGGCCAGGGAGAGAGAGGGCACCCTGCTAGGGACTTCCCCTTGAGCACTCAGGAGCCGTGATGTCGGGCGAGGTACTTGGCTTCTCTGTGCTCTGCTCCTTCATCTGAGACCTGGGGACAGCGCTGTCTGCCTCACGGGCTGTTGGGAAGTTGGAAGGACGCACTGTTCGTACCTCGCTGATGCCGGCACTTGGGGAGAACGTCTCCAACGAGAGTTTATTATGATGGCAGAGGTTCAGGCTGGCAGGACGAGGAATGCGCATGGAGACGGGGGCCCTGCGAACAGAAGACACGCAGTCTGTGAGGGCGGCTGGCAACAGGGCGTGGGGCGTGGGGCCAGGGAGCGCCCAGTCCTTCAGCCTGTCCTTGGTGGGAAGCACAGGCCACTCTGGGTGCCGGCCCCAGGGACGGGCAGGGGCCACACCGACCCGGGGCCCCAGGACACACAGAGAAAGAGCTGCTTCCCTCACACCGGCCCGTCCGTCGCGGGCACGTCACAGCCGGCTCCACGGGCTCCAGCCTATTTTTCCCACATGCAGATTTTCTTGGCAACTGCGTTTGTGCCGACACCCTCGGATTTAGCAATACTTTGGTTAAGAAGTCCAGAAGACTTTGGACTTGGCTTTGAAAAATCGAAAGTGAATCAGATTTGCATTATGTAAGTGGCTTATTCAGATGAACGCTTCTATCTCTTCGGATTTAAAATTTCAGAGGCCTGAGATTTGCTATCGCGGCAGCAGCAATGGCATCCGGGGTTTGGTTTCTACAGGGCTAATCTTAGACGCGTGTCCCCGACATTTTGGGACATAGGGCCCTAACGTGTCCATCCGGTCCGGACTGCGAGAGCCTGGTCGGTGGCCCGCGCCACACTGATGCACCAAAGACGAAGCAGGAAGGGGTTCCTGCTGTCATCGAAGGCAGCGACCGTCCGCCTGAAAGTGCAGCAGCTCTCCCTGGCTGGGCAGCTCAGCTGGCTGGGGCTTCTCCGCACCCTAGGGGGTTGCGGGTTCAGTTCCCAGACAGGGCGCACACCGAGGTTGCTGGCTTGGCCCCCAGGGGAGTGCATGTGGGAGGCACCTACTTGATGTTTCTCTCCCTCCCTCCCTCTTCCTCTGAAATCAATACACGTATCCTTGGGTGAGGGGTAAAAAGAGCGCACCAGCTCTCAGGGTCACGTCATAACCAGACACGAGCCTCCATCCCCGGCTTCCCTTTGGACCCTTGTCCTCAAGCAGAGGGCTGGGGTCTCGGGGCCCAGCTCCCCTGTGTCTTCTGTTCCTCGAGGAGCCAGGCCAGGGGTCCCATGGTTCCCCTCCTCTCCACCCTGTGCGTTTCACCAGCAGCTTTTAAACGGCTGCTTCTGCTGACCGATTCAGGGGTGGCTCTGGTCTGTTGTCAGTCGGTCAACCGACAGCATAGACTGAGTGGCTTCTGGGTGTGGCCTTGTGTGTGTGTCCCACGGGGTTCAGGTGGCAGTGAGCTGGACCTGGGTGAAGCCCGTGAAAATGGGTTTATCAAAAGGACACCAAGCATGCATGTTAATGGGAAATAATTACACCTGAAAATATCTATGAACTTACTGGAGAAATTTGCCAAGATTCAGACGATGTTTAAAGTTCTTCTCAGCTCGAGGATTCTGTGATTTTTGTGCGGATTAAAATTAGTACCCAGTTACGCAGATGCATAGTAACGCTGGTGTCGGCACAAGAAGTGCAGACTTGTTTATGTTCTGGTGGGAATAGCACAGAACAGAACCGTCTCCATGGTGAGCAGGAGCCAGACTCGGTGGGGTCCAGCTGGGAGGCGTGTTTCTGGTTTGCCGAGGGAGCCAGGGCAGTGAGCCTGGCCCTGTGGCACCATGCAGGGACGTGTCCTGCCCGCTGAGCTTTCTGGCTACCGGCCCCACCGCCTGCCCTCCCCCCTGAGCTGTTTGGTTTCCCAGCTGCCCGAGCGCATCCCTCTCCTCTCCACCTGGTCAGTGCTTCCTCTTCCTCAGGTCCCTGCAAAGAGCCCTGTTCTCTGGGGGGCCGTCCCTGACCTCTGTGATGGGGTCACAGCTCTGTCCCGCTGCAGTCTGTGTGGTTGTGGCATCGATGTCACCCCTGTCCTTTAATGATGGGTTTGAGGCCAGCGTGCGTGTGCCAGTGTCCGGCCTGGCGCCTGTGTATGCTAATGAACTAACTGGGAGCACGGTGGCGTCTGTCTCAGTGCCTAGGGTTCTTGTGGTGGTTCAGTATCGGATCGCTGTGCGACTCAGTCCAGGCAGGCTGCTCCGACAGAGAACCGCGGATGGGGGCTGACAGACAACAGACATTATTTCTCTCAGTCCTGGGGCCTGGGCGTCCCAGGTCACGGCACCCGCAGGCTCGATGTCTGCGGGGACGCCCCCTGCTCCTGCCCCGGGAGGGCGGCGTGGCAGCTGCCCAGGGTCTTAGGCAAGGTCTCCAGTGGCCCAGGTCCCACTGCACCCCTCCCCCCGCCCCCGACGTCTCACCGCTGGAAGCTGGAGCAGGTGGGGGACTCCGGCGAGGGCCCAGAGCAAAGGGGGTCTCCAGGTTGTTTGGGCGTTTTGGCACCCAGTTTCCCGAGGTGCACAACGTATCTTCTCTGGTAATCGCAACTGATGGCTCTGCTATTCAAGCACATCCATCAATAAATCTCCTCTAGTAACCGACTGGGCACAGCCATGGCCACAGTGATGTCTATAAATTGAGCCCAGGGTCATTGACCATGACTCTGACCTCGCCAGGGTCAGCCTGCCTCTTGGCTGTGTGAGTCCAGGAATCAGAGCTTCCTTCCAAGTGGCTGGCGTGGAGCCAGCTGGAAGAGGACGAACAAAGACCTTCGAAACTGCGGCACGTGGACAGCTGTAGTGATTAATCCTGTCCCACCCACTCTTGTGCAACGCTGGGCTGTGATCACCTGTGTTAGGGCAGGCCGCACCCCCGGTCCTCCTTCTAGAAGATTTCAGCCCTGTCAGCAGGCTGACCTCTGCTGCTGTGGGGCCAGTTCTGCAGGGTGCAGGCCTCCCTTCCAGGTCAGGCCAGGTGCACCCCCTCTTCTCACCTTGTGACTCACCTGTGTCCTCAGGCGACCTTGGATTTCGAATGCCCTCTGAGACTGAGTTTGGGACACCTAATGGGGTGGGGGTGCGTCCAAGGTGATCGAAGGCAGCTGCATGGAAGGTGGGAGAGGAATCTGAAGACAAAAAAAAAAGGAAAGACAATGGAAGTGTGTTTTCTGCCCCAGACTGGGCCCCAGGCTTGGCATCAGCTTTCCGAACTCTAGTTTTCATTGCCCTCGATTTTTGCTCCTTCTCTTCTTCCCTGTTTATGTGAGAGTGGAAGTCTCAGACCTGTAGGGTCTCGGGGTTGGAGGGGCAGGGAGGTGGGGGCTGGGGATGGCAGAGCAGAGGCGAGGACCCAGGTGGCTCTGCGTCACCTCCCTCCTGGAGGACCCGCTCACAGGGTGTGACCTTCTGTGAGTGTGGGAGGAAGGCCAGGGACCTCCTCAGGCTGTGACAGAGGCATCTGTCTAAAATGAAAAAACCTCATTTTATTGTTTTGCCTCCTTTTTCATTTTTTAAAAAGATTTCATGTATTCAGTTTTAGAGAGAGGGGAAGGGAGGGAGAAAGAGAGGGAGAGAAACATCAATGTGTGGTTGCCTCTCATGCGCCCCCTACTGGGGACCTGGCCCGCAACCCAGGTAGGTGCCCTGACTGGGAATTGAACTGGTGACCCTTTGGTTCACAGGCTGGCACCCAGGCCATGCATGGAGCCATACCAGCGAGGGCATGCCTCTCTTCAGTAAGTCCAAATACAGTAAAATGATGGGGACTGTCTTCAGAATGGATGAAGTCAGTGCGGGACTACGCGCAGCCTGCGACGTGTCGGATGAAGAGCCAGAGAGAGCCCGCTGGCGTGGGCGGGCTCGGGGACGTGCACTGTCCCAGTGCGCCTCCTGGGTGGCTTGTAGACGTGTCGGGTGGTGTTTGGCGGGATGCGGATTGTTGAGCGACGTCAAATAGAGTTTTGGCTTCGCTGTTAGTGACGTGCCCTTGAAAGGACGAGTGAAAGGAGCTGTCCCCCACCCCATCTGGTCCCTCGAAGGGATGTGTCTGGCGTCCAGTCTCCGTCCCCAGTGTCCCCTCTGCTTCCTGGTCAGGCTGCTCGCCTGGGTCAGAGAAGCAGCTGCTGCACACAGCTCGCTGCTGGGGCCGAGTTCCAGCCGAGGGCGGCCGGCTGACGGGTGTGCCTGCAGCGCCGCTGTCCCACACTGCGTCCCCACCTGGGTGTGCTGTGGCAGGCACAGGGGTGGCCGTGCTCCTCCCACGTTGGGGACGGGGAAGAGATGACCCCCGAGAGGGACGAGACTGGAAGGAGAACAGTCGGAGGAGGGTGAGTGGGATCGGGGGAACAGGGAGAAGCTGGGTCCCGGCAGCTCCGGCAGAGGGTCATGGGGGCCTTGTGTCTGTGGCCCGGGCCCCGGCCCACCTTCCCTGCACTCCGGTCCTGGTTTTTCCTCCTCCTCTCGGGGCCTCCTTTGTCTTTTCTTCATAATTTGACTTGCCCTTTGAATTGCAATCTAAAGCTGTTTTAAAAATATCTTCATTTACACCTTTCGAGTAGTGAATACACGTGTACAGTATGAAAGTCAAGGCAAAAACGGGAAACGGTGACAAGTAAGTCCCCCCCCCATGCTGGCCCCCAGTTAAGAGTTCGCTGTGTTTCTTACATGGAGACTCAGTGCAAACAGGTGCACCCGGTCCTGCTCCTGCGCCTCTCCCACGGGGCCCTCGATCCCAGGAACGTGATCCCAGGAACGTGCAGGTGGGCGCGCAGAGCCGCCTCCCGGTCCCGACGGCTGCACGGACCCCGCAACGGGCTTGCTGTGATTTCCTGCACACGCCTTCTCTGGACGGACCTCTCGTGTGTTCCCAGTGTGTTGCTCTAATACACTTCCTTGTGCAGACCTCTCTGAGCACACGTCTGCACACGTCTGCAAAACAGATTTGCAGAAACAGGATTGCCGCTCAGAGGGTGTGTGCGTTTTTAAGTGGGGAAAACGTGCCCGTACATCTCCGGGTTCTGCTTCCCGGCGCTGCCGTGCCAAGCCGGTGCGATGGAAGTCGACTTCTGACAACCTGTCAGGCACAACACGCATCTCCTCGCGAGCGGCTGCCTGGCTCGTCCTCGCTGTGAGCTGTCTGCTGGCGTCCAGGGGGGTTTTGATCAGTCTCTTTGGAAGAGTGTCAGGTGGGGAGAGGTCACCCCCGGGCGCAGATTGGAGAAGGAGAGGGAGAGAGCCGAGGGGGCCTCGGGAAGGAAAAATAAACTCCGGGACTACTTTTCCCGCAGAAGCCACCGTGCCCGATTGCGCCCTGTCAGCGCCCCCCTTCTGCACAGATGGCTCCTCAGGCGGGTGACGTGACGCTTCTTCCCCAGGACGGCGAAGCTGCAGCCTTTCCTCCCGAGGGCCTGGCGCTCAGGACGCCTCCGCGCATGGCTGGAGGCTGGGCTCGGTGAAAACCGCACAGAAAATCCATTGTTGTGTTGCAAACAAAAGTTTAGCTTTCCCGTGACGTGACAGTGGCGAGCTCTCCACCCCCGCCTCCCCTACCCCGTGGACCCTCAGTCACCGCCCGCGCTGGCGCCCGAGGCTGAGCCGGCAGCTCCTGTTCACAGTGACCTTGAGGGGGCAGCAGCGTCGCACTCAATCCCGGGCGCTCCACGTCCCTTACAAAGTGCGAGTAAAAACCGCATTAAATCAGCATAATACTGATTGTTATAATTTTATTATCAGCGCATTAAGTCAATAAAACATATCTGCAGTGTCATTTGCATGGTGTGTAATTTTTACTGGTTACTCGGTATGTCTCAAACACGCATGCTGAAGACAACAGGGTGAGGAAATGTGTGGCGCTTTGTGCAAAAGCCGGGATGCATCTCCCGGGGCAGCTGAGCGAAGCTCCTGGTGCACACTCTGCGTTGCAAAGTATCCTTCGCTGCAGACTTGTAACTGTAGCACGTCCGCCCCGCTGTATTTAGGGCCCCGTGGCCTGATTACTTATATTCCTGCAGGTTGTGTGGCCCTTTTTCATTTATGATTTTGTACAGCAAGGGCATCTAATATATGGTACCCTTTCAGGAAAGGAGAATGTGTTGTTTTAAATAATGAGGAATAATGAAACTTATTTATGAAGGAAGTCAGAAAAATTTATTGCGGAATCACTGTAAGAGAAACATGCAAATTAAAAAAACCTGCTTAATAGCATATTCATTACCAGGGAGCTTCCAAGTAATGAAATAGTCAGGTAAAAGGCAGGATATTAGGGGAATATTGCTTGTAGCGGGTACGACACAGGGCTCCCGTGCTTTTTTGTCTTGTCAATTGCTATTAGATTACCATAGAATTACTGTGTAATTACTTAAGATGCAAGACACTGAAAATGCGCAGATCTATATTTTTGCAACTTTTTTTTCACTTCGTGGGGGGGGGGTGATTGTGACATGTAAGTGATGGGATTTGGAGAAGTATATCCTGCCTGTGTCCCTGGTTTGATGACATGAGTGACGCTCTGGCCGTCACTTTGCTCTTGGTCTGTGATGAAACCCCTTGAAGAAAACAGGGTGGAGGCGCACTCCTGTCGTGTGAGACCCTGGACTGGAACTCGAGGCTGTGCCGCTGGCCAGCTCTGCGGCCTGGCTGGGCGTGGGCGGTGCAGTCGCTCACTCAGCGGACGTTGGTGAGAACCTGCGTGGGCCGGACACTGCGCTGGGGCTGGGGATCCTGAGTGGAATGATACGCGCACAGGCCAGGGGACTCAGGCCCCCGGCGGACAAAGCGGGTGTCATGCGTTTGGGGGGGTGGGCCCGGCGGGGGTCATGCTTGTTGGACAGAGCTGAGCACTTACCCTCTATCAGGCGCTTGGTGAGTCCTTTGGTGGGTTGTTTTTTATGACCCTCTGCCTAATCCCATTTTGCAGGGGGTTTGTGACCATTCCCGACTTACAGATGAACAAACCGAGGTTCAGATTCTTGACCCTTATCTGGAACACTCGGTTAACAGAGGGTGAGCTGGGGTTTGCACACAGCACTCTTCACCCACATGCCAGGTCCACAGGCGTCCTCCCTTCCCTTTCCTCTCACTCAGAAAACGCTCCGGCAAGGCTCCCGAGAAGGGGCTGGCAGCGTGGACAGAAGGGCGTTGGAGCACAGCGGACAGTGAACAGAAGTGGTGTTGACTTTGTTCGGGGCCTGGTCCTCTGTCAGGTCTCTCCCGGCTGGCTCTCTGGTCCCCTGTTAACTCAGCGCGGGGAGGAACCAATGGGAATGTCCCTTCGAATCACTAACATCCCTGAGAAGGGGGGCCGTGCAGCGGTTGGTAGTCAGGCTGCCTGGGTCACATCCCAGGGGAGAGACACCGAGTGTCCCTCACCCCCCAACGGGGATACCAACTGTGACCTCATTGTGGACTTGTCTGAAGATTAGAGTGGACAGTCTGGTGGTGGCAGGGGCCCAGGACGGGGCATGTGAGAAGTGCTCAGGAAGGGTTTTCCACAACTGTCTTCATTACTGATGGTCTTCTCTTCCTGGGCTGTTGGCACAGACAGACATGTCAGAGGAAATCCAAAGGAAATTGAATTAGGAGCTCACACTTTGCATGCAATTTTGATACACAGATCAGAGTAATGTGTAGTTCTGTGCAAACAACCCCGAGAAGGCGTGCCTTTTGGTGAGGGCGGCCCGCTCTGTGAAGCCCAGATAAGCTGATGAGTAGGTGGGGCACTTATCCTCACCTGGGTATTGATTTAATTTGGGTGACAGTGTCGATCTGAGGGGCTGGTTGAATACATTGGAGAGTATTTGCGCGAAACGGTCTAAGAGGCCAAGTTCTGTGAATTGCAGGAAGTTGGGCAGAGTTCAGGGGCTCAGAACCGACCTGCCTCGGCTGCTCCCTGCTGTGCCCGAGCATAAGCCTCACTGAGCTGGGAGTCCAGCCGCCACCTAGTCCCCGTCGGGATCGGACTGCAGAGCAGCTCGTCTGCCACTTCTCACAGAGCTGCCTCTCACCTCTCTGAAGCTTATTGTGTGTGTCACGGAACCATCTTGCAGACATGTCACCAAACAAAAGATGAGCTGGTACGGAGAGGAGCACCGGGGGAAGCTCCTCTTTGGGGGAGTGACCGTGTTTGCCTGAAATATTAGATCACAAACCCCATGAAAATGGGGCCAGCTCTTCCGGGTGCATGTGGGGCGCAGAGCCGATGATCCCCGCTCCTCTGGGCACGGCCGCAGGCCGGGAGGCCACTTTGCCAATGGAAAGGGGCCTGGCGTTCAGGGCTGCCTGTCGTGTCTGAGCTTTCTGGAAGTCCTGTCTGCTCATGGTCATCGCACTGGTTTGGGGAGTTGAAGGGACAAGGCAGCTTGTCAGAAAATCAGTGGACACGTTGGCTCCTGGTCCTTGGAAGGTGTCAGACACACACACTCATGAACCCTTATGTCCACACACTCACAAACGTGTGTGTGCACATCATTCTCTTCTGACCTCTTCTCCGAGCTAAGGAGGCCTTGCGTCTTCTCTGCGAGTCAGAAACCCCGGTTGTTGTCGCCGCCCAAAGCCTTCACTGCTGCCCTCACTTAGCCTCCACACGTGGACAGAGCGTGGCTCCCTCGTCGTGTCCAGCTGCCCGACGGTCCTGGTGAGCCCTGTGCTGTTCTCACGGCGTGGACGCTGCAGCTGAAACACGGGGAACCAAGGTTTGCTTTCTGCCGGGGCGGCGATGCCGGTGTTCCCTGCCCAGGCTGGAGTCCCCACCTAGTCTCCCAGCAGACGCAGCCCTCGGTACTTCTGGTGTCTTCTTCCCTTCTGTTCAGGGAAGAGGAGGGGGGGTGGGGTGCAGGACCGCAGCTTTCAAGGCGAATGTCGGGCTCCGATGGAGCGCTAGCAGTTGGGCTCAGGAACCAGACTCCCAGCTCAGCCCACAGGTTCAAGTTCACTGGGGCCACGGCAGATTGCTTCTGCTGGGGGTGGCTCTTCTTCTGTCCCCTACAGGAGAAAATTACTGCTTTCCTGGGAGGGTCACCCGGGAGGAGTTTACATGTACAGCTGAGATGAATGACACCTGGTGGCTTTGTCCCTAACCCTCACCCCCCACAGCCTCCCCGGCCGGTCTGCCTCAGGCCACTCTCCCGAGTCTTGCTTCCCTGGGCTCTGAGTTACCCTGAACCCAAAATGGAGGTGTCTGTTCTCCCAACGAGAGCAGCGGGTAGAGAGAGGGTGAAAGATGGGTCGGGCACTTCCCTGGAATGATCCAGAAAAGATTTTCAAAAGGCTCATTATCTGGGTGACTGTAGCTCAATGAGGTGAACATTTCAAGATGGTAACTGATTTAGCTCATATTCTTTAAAATCATTGTCACTATTTTCTTCTGATTTTGAAAAAAAAAAAAAGTGAAGGGCCGTGGAGGGTGCTGGTTGCCCACCCAGAGCTGTAACTCAGCAGGTCAACAGGCTGTCGTGTTTAACACAAACGAACCCCCAAGCTGGCGCTGTGCATGGGGGGATGGGGGGCTCCATCTGCGCAGCAAGCGAGAGGCCGTGACCGAGGAGTGTGGCTTAGGAGTCACTCAGGATGTTGCTGCTGGCGTCCATGGAGACCCATGAGTCTGTGCGGTTCCTCCTCTTCCGAGTGCTGACTCCTGAACTCTCCCTCCCTGCACCTTTGCTCCCTTTGACCCACCTGCCTCCATGAAGCGCCATAAGCTGCAGCACAGACGCTCCGCTACGTTGGCCTCCAGACCTGGGTGAGCCCTGAGGGGAGGCCTGCCCTCTGCAGGTGAGAAGCATTCAGGCGGGAAGGACCTGCCTTTGGCGGTGTCTCCACAGAGTGGGAGTTTACGTTCATGCCGACCTGCGTTCCTGACCTCTGCTCAGCGCTGGTTTTCCGGAAGAAGTGGGGAAAACTATGTGCAAACAAGAGCTCAGACAGTTCTCACACTGCAGAGGGGAGTGGCCTCAGCAGCACTTACCTCTCTTCTGTGTCGGCTCCGACACCCCAAAACAACAACAACAGACTCACGAGGAACCTTGTGCCCCTCCCCCCCAGGAATGAGGGGGACCCTGACACGGCCACAGCTCATTACCATCAAGGGTTTGTTCAAGCCCAGACCTGCCAGAAGTTACCCTGAGGCTGGTTGTTCCCACCGCGCATAACCCTTGTGCCAGTCTTGTTGGCTGCATCTACAACCAAACCAAACCCCGAACCAAACCAGGTGTGGCTCCTTTTCCCACCCCCCTGCCACCCTCCTCACCAGGCACCTGTGGAAACCACCCCCTGGTCTCCCTGTGGCCCCAACCTGCCCCCCACACCCCATTCTTGACAGTGGCCAGAACCACCTTTAAAAAGTACCAGTCAGGTCACATCCCTGTCCTGCCTGGAAGCCTCAGGGTCTCCGGGCACCCTGGGAAACGAAGTCCTGCCTCTTGTGGATCCCACCCGGTACCGGCTCCCCCGTGTGTGCGCCCCGCAGCATCTCTGCTCTTGGATGCACCCACGGGCCTTGGCACGGGCTGTTATGGGTGCTCAGCATGCTCCTGCCCCCATCCCCCATCCTTCGTGACTGGCTCTACCTGAGCCTGCGCGTCTCTGTGTAAAGGTCACTCCTCCGAGAGGGCTTCCCTGACCTCTGAGGCCTTGCCGACCCTTCCAGGGCCTCTCTGTCCCTCCTGCCCTGTCCCCCCCCCCGCCGTCTCCCAGCATTTACACTCTGCAGAGTCCCCTGGTCCGTGGTAATGCCAGTCTCCCCTTAGGAGCATGTGATGTGGGAGGGTGGGGACTCTGTTAGGCAGTGTCAGCCGCGCGGGGTTCAGCACCACGGACAGCGCCCAGGCCTCGAGCAAGGAAGGGCCTGGAGCCCATCAGGTCCCCCAGGGCGACCACTGGACCACTGAGCCCTCTCTGTGTCTCTTTGTGCTCTTCCCCGCCCACCCCCTGGGGCCTCTGGAGTTACCTTCCTCTCCTTTCCTCTCCTGAGAGTTTCTGGGGGAGAAGCCCTTTCTGGTGGTTCTTTATTTTTTAAAAAGATTTTATTTATTTTATTTTTAGAGAGAGGAGAAGAGAGGGAGAGAAACATCAGTGTGTGGTTGTCTCTCATGCACCCCCTACTGGGGACCTGGTCCGCAACTCAGGCATGTGCCCTGACTGGGAATTGAACCGGCAACCCCTTGGTTCTCAGTCCGGCACTCAGTCCACTGAGCCACACCAGCCAGGGCTCTGGTGGTTCTTTCTGTTCTTTGTGAAAAATTGCTTTGGGGCTGTGCGTCTTGTTGCCATTCCACGCCGAGCCAGCTGTGCTGGCCCCCAGCATCAGGGGCAGGGCGGTGTCCCGTGTGGGCTCCAGGGCTTGCCTGCAGAGCGAGTCCGTCCTGGGTGACAAGGGATTGGGGGAAGTGTGGGCAGGGACACTCGAGGTGCTCCTGGCCCTGGACGGGCCCTGCAGACCAGGAGACGCCCCTGTGGCTGCACATCAGCTCGGGAGCCCTCTGGGACCTGGAGCTGTGCCCGGCTGCTCCCCAGTTACTGCAAAGAAACAGGAGAAAAGGGGGGAGGGGGCGCTGCAGGGCCTCTGGGTGCCCCGCCGGCCACTGGCACCGCAGCAGGACAGCGTCTCGCAGCGGCACTCGGTGCGGAGCAAGGACAGTGGGTGCCCACTGAGGGACACTGCTGCTCTCGCCAGGAATCCCCCTGGGTGCTGGGCGGGGGTCAGACACCCTCTTCCCCTGAGAACACAGTTCTGTCCCAACAGGCCCACACCCAGGCAGCCAGCGCTGAGGTTTTGTGGGTGGTGCTGGGGGCGGGCAGAGAGCCTGCGCTGGGGAGGGTGCCCTGGGAGCCGGTGGCAGGGAGCTCAGGGACGGAGGAGACTGGACGTGAGGATCGAGTGTGTGCCTGCAGTGGTCTCGCACCCCCACTGTGGCCGCCCTTTGCTCGTCCAACTCGTGAGAAAATCCGGCGCCTGTGCCGGCAGCAGGCAGATTCCCTCCACGTGCACAAATGCTCTGCCCACAGCCGTCGCCTGGAGTGTGGGGAGCGGCTCCCGTGCTTGCTGCTGCTTGGGCTCCAGGGCTTGTCTGCAGAGCGAGTCCGTCCTGGGTGTTCCGTATTGTTCAGGACCAGGTCTGTGTCCCCCACCAGGGAGCCGGGCTGCAGGAGGGCAAAGGGGTCCCCGCAAGGCTGCGAAGTGCCCACAGCAGAGCCCCCAGAGCTGTGGAGACCTCGACCAGAATGCAGACCCTTGAGCGCCGGGGGCACACGCGGAGCGTTGCCCCGTTTAAGGGGGTTGGGTTGACTGTGAAGGCCGGCACGTGACACACGCGTGTCCACGTGTGCTCATCACATCACTCGCACACTGTGTGTGGCTGAATGTGTGTGGGTAACGCTGAGAACTGGGGAATTCTGAACAACAGCTTCGGGTCTTTGCGTGTCGGCCTCACCGTGGGGGAGGAAGGGGCTCCGGTGGCTGGCAGCCGGCGCTGCCTCCTGGGTTCACACTCCCCGACAGCCTGTGAAGGCGGCTCTGCACTCTGGCTCAGACTTTGGGCGCCGGGGGCTCCACGGGCCCCGGGGCCCTGCCGGCAGCCTGTGAGGCATGGGCTGCTGCCAGGCCAGTGCTCCCAGCCCCCAGCAGCGCTGGGGACAATCAAAGGTGCTTCTTTAGAAAGTGAAGGAAAAGATGCTTTTGTGAATCATGTGTTTCAGCTTCGAGAAGACCCCCCACGTGTCCAGTTGGATGTCCCAGACTGTCCTGAGGTCCAGGGCGCATGTGAGCTGCGCCTGTGCTGGAGGAAGGCAGGCTCTGGCTCTGTCCTGGGTGCGGGGGGTGGGGGGGCGTGGATGTTCCCCCCACCCCTGCTGATGCCGTTACTTCACTCTGCCCCAAACCCACCGAGAGCACAACTCCTGCCAGATTAATACCCAGAGAGGCCGAGTCTTGTATTTACAGCTAAAAATAAACAGCACAAAGTTCTCAGCATCTTGTGAAATGAGTGAGGGGGGGCAGATGATTCGGGGCTCTCACAGGAACGTACAAAGACACTCGGGCACCCTGAAGAGGGGCCCCAGGAGGCTGCTGGACAGGGTGTCCTACGGGTCCCACGGTCCTGGGAAGTGTGTCACACACGGGGGCCGCCTAGCCTCTCTCCTCACTGTGCTGCTTTCCTGCCCAGGTGTCCATGGCCCCACATCTTCCCCAACATCATGTTTTCTCACGGAGCCACGTGCTGAGCTCCTGCCTGGGTCCTGCAGGCCGGGGCAAGATGGAGAACTTACACGTCAGTAACACACCCCTCAGTCCTGACGGTCAGCACATGAGTGGGCGTCCACAGTGGGGAAGGGGTGCCCGTGTAGGTTGTCTGAGTTCAGCCTTCATTTCCGCAGAGCCGTATTTTCGGATCTCTGTTCCCCGGTCACAAGCCAGGGGATTCTATGCCTCAGCATTGTGGAAACACAGAGGCATCGACTGCCAGGGTTCTGACGGCTGTCCTTCCGCAGCGATCTGTTCCTAAGGGCGCCCTGGGAATATTTCACACTCGTCAGGTTTCTGACCTTTGCGGCTCCATCTGTGTGACCCTAAAACGTATAGTCGCTCTAGTACGGAACTTAAAAAAAGAAAAAGCAATTTACCAGTCACCTCCTGCTGTATAGATAAAAAGATCTAGATAATCAACCTCATCTTTGATTTGGCTTGATTGATTAATTAATTAAACGTTTATCGAGCCGGGCCTCACGGGGTGCTGCGTCTGATGGTCAGGGGCCTGGAAGGTAATTTGCAAATTTCGATGCTGCCGGTGAGGGGTGCCGCGGAGAAGCCACATAAAACGCCTTAGTTAGCAGGTGTGAAAATGGTACCTTCGTCCCCTACCCCTGCACCAAGGCCTGTGCCCGCGGGGGTTGGAAGGTGCCGGGCTTGGCAGTGGCAGGCTGGCACGGTGGACCTCCGTACGGGGCCACATTGAATGCACATGTGAGCATGGATGTGGCCACTCGGATTAAGTGGGGGCAGAGGTCCCACTGACGTCGGTGGGGACATTAATTAGTACACACCCCGTGGAGTTCAATGCAGCCACGTCCATCAAATTATAAGACGCCCGCGTCCTTTGATGCGGCTGTTCAGCTTCTAGGAATTTACCTCAAGGACATATGCACCCGTGATGCATGTGCAGAGATATCTGTTATTAATCATCGATCCACTGTTCAGCGCGCCCCCGCTGCACCCCAGGCACGGGGGAAACGGCCGCGAGCATCGCAAACTCCTGAGAGCTTCTGTTCCGGGGGGCGGGGGGGAGGCAGAAGGTGACACACACACACACACAAAGTCAGGCAGGGTGGCCAGGCAGCCCGGGGGCCTGTGACAGTCACATGCATGTCATTATAATTGTCAACAGCATCCCTCCTGCTCTCAGAAGTGTCCCAGTCTGCAGCCCCAGGTCCCCGTCACATGGTGCTGATAAGTGATATGAAAAAAAGATAAAGTAGAAAAAGAGGGAAGGACTGACCAGTGTGGGGGCCGCTGTAGGTACCGTTCCTCGCAGACTGTTCACAGGAGCTGCAACACCCCAGCCGACCAACCAGACAGAGAGAAACAGCCATCCGCTGGAGACTGGCTGGTAACCATCACCTTTACGCACTAGAATACCAGGCAGCTGTCAACCGGGGCAGACAGAGCTGCGTTTCCCGCTCGGTGACAACCTCCAGGACACATCGTTACTTTAATACAAAGAAGGTGCACTTACGCCCGCGTTTGGCCCGGAACAGCTCAAAGGGCCTGAATATCTGGCCGCCCAGGTTGTGTTTGCAGAGGGGGCGCTGGGCGCTGAGCTCAGGGTGCAGGGAGGGTTGCTTTCAACTCGGCACCGATTCACGTCCTTCGACTTTTAGAAAGCGATGGCACATCATCCCTGTTTGAGGGTAACGACGGCGAAGAGGAAGCACCTACGACAGCTCAGGGGACGGGGGTGTGGGTGTCGGGGGCAGGCTTCGTGCCCCGCCCCTGGCGCTGGGCTCCCCGGGGAACGTCAGGGACCAGGTCTCTGTGAGGGCCACGTTCATAACTATTTTTACCGCCCTGGTGAATCTGTGATGTTTCCCAGCCACTCCCTTTTCCCTGCTTGGTTTTGGGAGCTGACATTTCCGGCCGGGGCCGAACCTGGCCTGCTCAACCGCACTTCAGCGGGCCAGGCCTGCGCCCATCCCGGGAGCTTGTCCTGCAGTGCAGGGCATGGCATGCATTCGGTGCTCGAAGGATGCCGACGGCCTCTACCTTCGAGGACACAGGCGGCTGTCAGCTTTACGGAGGAGCTAGCTCAGCCTAAATCAGCTCGTCTCTGTCCCCGCTGACCCTCAGGACTGAGCCGAGCATGTTACCATGTACGGGCCCAACTTCTGGGAGAGTCAGTGTCCCTGATTCCCGCCAGGTCCTGTGCTGAGTCAGTGACTGATCAGCTCGTGAGCGTCGTATTTATAGCACCGATTAATTAACACAGGTGAGGAGCAGGGAAGATGAGGTGCGAGCAGGCAGCGGCGTCTCCCGGTGACTGTTAGCGCCAGGCTGGGCCCTCAGCGTGCGAACTTACAGGCGGTGAGGCGCCACACAGGTGCCGTGTTCTCACCAGCCCTGGGCCGACGGCGGGAGACAGAACCTGACGCAGGAGGCCCGGGTCGGTGGCAGACGGCCCCCAGTTTCCGTTTTCGTCGGCACATACGGTGCCGGTGGGGACGGGCTCCGGCACATCTGTGCTCGACCCTGCGCATGGCAGTGAGCGTGGTGGTGGGGGTCTCCCAGTGCCCTGCTTCTCCTGAAAAGAAGCAGGGAGTCCTGCTGGGCCAGGGAGCCCATGGGGTAGGGAGCTCACATGGTTCTGCCACGTCCATGGGAGCCCCTAAAACCCTTCCACGGGCAGCCGGGGTGCGGAGGCTCAGGTAGAAGGGGCGGCACCAAGGCCTGGCTGCAGAGCACAGGATTTGGGGATGACCTGGAGTGGCCTTCTGGGCTCTTCCTGCAGTGAGAGGAGCCACGGAGAAAGGCTCATGGCCACCGGGTCCCAAAGCCTGGGAGCTCCGAAAGGGCAGCTGGCTCAGGGCCTCACGTCAGGGACAGACGGACAGACGCCCGGAGGTGCTCTGGGCAATGTCAGGCCTGGGCGGGGTTGCTTCAGAAGGTCGCCGAGCCCCGAGTCCCTTCTATTCTGGCCGAGCCCCCCCACTTCCAGTGGAAATGCCACCAATCCTGACCAAACACCCCGAGTGGCCCAGAAAACAGCCCCGGGCTACAGTGGTGGTGGTGGGGGAGCCTGGGGCTTCGCACTCTTTGGGAGGGAGCTTGTCCCAGCCAGGCCTCGACCTGGCCCTGTCTCGGTGGGACTGTTGGCAGCTGAGGTGTCCCCCGCAGAAGCCCTGCAGGGGAGGGCTGCGGTGTCCGGCAGGGCTTTGGGGGAGACCTCAGTACACGTGTGCCTGAGCGGGCGCTGCTCTGCGGGCAACTGGCACAGCTGGATAGAGCAGCCTGGGTCTTGGTGGGGGTGCCGCTGAGGAGACCGTGGCTTCCCCACGACAGCCTCGAGGTGGCCCCAGGGGAGGGGCCTCGCTGGCCCCCCTGGACACGTGCTCTGAGAGTAAGAGGGGTGTGTGTGTGTGTGTGTATGTGGTGGGGAGGGTCCAATCAGTGAGATTCCTTCCCCGGGGATTTCTGAAGGGCTTAACCAGGGGACAGGTCACAGGAGTTGGGTGAGTGGGTGGAGAGGACAGTGGGGTCAAGTTACCCAGAGACTGATAACTGTGGGAACAGCTCCCCCACCCACCCCGGGCTAGAGGGCTCACAGGGGAACGGTGTGAGTGGCCCCCAGGGTTTGGGGCCACCGCGGTGCCCCCCAAAGCCTTCCCCGCTGGAGGTGACTCAGAAGCCAGGCCTCCCCCTGTCTTCTGGGGTGTCCTCCCAGCGGACTGCCAGCATGGGCCTGGGAGGGTGGGTGGGGGAGGGAGGAGCTGTGAACCCAGGGCAGTCAGCAAGCTCACCCGGTGCAGTCGCCACGCCTGTCGAGTTTTTCCTGTGTGGCTGGGACTTCGAAGGTGAGCAGATGTGCAGATACTGACTTCATGCCGACTCAGGGTCAGGGCTGCTGCCCCCGGGGATGTGCCAGTGAGCAAAACAGAACCCCTGCCAGGGGTGAGTCGGTGCCAGGGAGGAGCCGTCTGCACTGGGAGCTAAGTATTCACGTGGCCGCCCCACTGGTTCCTGCAGCAACGGTGGTGACGGAGGCTCATCTGGGACAGGTGACTTGCCCAACCCCGGGAGGCTCGCCGCTGGCCTCTAGTAATCCAGGGCAAGTCCTGCCCACGGGTGGGTCGCCAGGCGAGGAGCCTTGGAAACGCCTGGCCAGGCTCTTCCCTCAGGACAGGCGGCCCTGCCACCACCTGCGTCCCGGCGCTCATAAGTGCCCGGAAGGACATGGCTCACGTAAGGCACCGTATGAAAGGACAGAGCGTGAGTCTGGTGTTGGCGGCCCGCAAACGTGAACTCGGCCAGAGGAATTGAAAGCAGGGACTTGGACAGGGATTTGCACATGTGTGTGCAGCAGCCTGATTCGCAGCAGCCAAAGGGCGGACGCCACGCCCGAGTCCATCGACAGACGCCGCATGGAGGGAATGTGGTCCATGGCGCACAGTTCTCCAGCCCGAGAAGGAGGGAAGTGCTGGCCCAGGCTGCCCCGCGGGTGAGCCTGGCGGACTTCGTGCTCCCAGAACAAAGTCGGTCACAAAGAGGACACGGTCTGACTGCACTGGTGACAGGCACCCACAGAAGGTCACGCTAGTGCTGCGTCTAAGGTCATCGAGCTTTCCCGTGACTCCTGCTAAGGTTTTGTCGTTTGGCTCTGAGGTTTAGAGACTGGGTGTGGGGTGGGAGGCAGGGCCTCTTCCTTCCGGGTGCGGACGGCCTGTGTCCAGCACACGTGTGGAAAAGGCCGTGCTGTCCCCCTTGTTGGAAATCACTTGACCTTAGGTGTGTGGGTTTATTTCCGGATCCTCCCCTGTGTCCGTTGGTCTGTCTTTATGTCTGCTCCCCCTCTTTGATTAGTAGGGCTTTGTACGAAGTTTGAAGTTGGGACCCGTGAGAACTCCACTGTTGCTCCGCTTTTTAAGGCTGTTTAAGGGGCCAACAGCACCCCTTCTCCGGGAAGCAGAGCGCAGGGCCGGAACCAGGGCGGGCGCGAGAGGGCACCGTGTGTGCAACGCAGCGGGCGCTGTCTCGGGTGCCCACCTGCACCTGCCCGACCTGTGGCAGCGGCCTGGGCACTGCCTCGCTCCCGGCCCTGCTGTCTCCCAAACCCAGCAGCCTGCTCCCGTCCCTCCTTCCAGCGTGCCATTCACTCCGCTTGCTTGTTGTGTTGGTCATGCACTGAGGATCGGGACTTCTGGGGCTGGCTCCGTGACTCCGGAGTGCCCGGGCAGGCTGGGCACCCAGCGGGGACGCCGGCGGGGATGCTGGCATTGTGGAATGGATGAATCTGCCCGGTAGCTTTGAAAGGCAGGCAGGACAGAGCCCCTCTGTGGGGATGGCTTCTGCCCGTGGTGGAGCTGAAGTGCTCAAGCCTCTGCCCACCGTGCGGAGGAGGGTCCTGCGGGCCCAGTCGGGGTGCAGAGCCACCCGTAGCCCCACTGCTGCTCAGCACCCACAGCCCTTCGTGCCCCACCCCGGCTGTATTCCTTACTGTGAGGGGAGCACTGCCCCCCCCCATTGAAGACTGCTCGACCCCAACTTTATAACTCAGCTTCCCTTCAGCGGGGTCTCCGCGCTGTTCTACGTCACCGTGGGAGGGTGACTGAGCCAAGGGCAGCCTTGTGTTTGTACGAGGGTGTTTCGCCTCCGCTGAGCTGAACACGGTCACACCAGGGGAGCGTCTCCAAGAGCGAGCCGGATGCGGCTGCTTTTCCGGGCTCTCCCCCAGGTGGCGCCGTCCTTTCCAAGTCCCAAAGGCCGTTTTCTGTGATGTTCTCCACTGATTTACGGAAGGCTCGATAGCGCTCACTCTGACCCAGACACCGTCCTGAGCCTCCCCCGGGGCCCCTCACCGAATCCTCGCGCCGCCCCGGAGGTGGTCCTGTTATTGTCCCTGACTTGCGGGTGGGGAAATTGAGGCTCCGAGAGGTGACTTGCCCAAGGTCACCAGCTGGTGAGTGGAAACCCAACTACTGGACCCAGTCCCAGACCCCAAGCCGGATTTCTACCTGGGTCCAGTTCAGGTCCTGTACTCTGTTCCGGCACCGCCACCCTCCCACGTGGGCTGAGAGGTAGGGGGTGGAGGTCAGAGGGCAGCAGAGCCCTGAGCACACTGGGCAGAGGGCAATGGGGAGGGCCACACACTGCACAGTCTCGCAAAAGTATTCGGGAGAGGGGCGGCCAGACACCAAATGGCAGGTGGCAGGTGCCCAGTTATTAAGTTAAATACAGTCAACTGAACCCTCTCATCACAAAGCACGGCGTCACATAGAATTCGAAAGTCAACATCCACCTGTATGCTGCCTGCAAGAGACATTTTAAATGGAAAGGAATCGTTTAAATGTAAAAGGGTGGAAAAGGACAGTAAGTACACAGGAAGCTGGTGGGACTACAGTACCGTCAGTCAAACAGACCTCCCAATGAACAGTGACCGCAGGTAATTTCAGGGGCACCTGCAGTATGGACTATTTTTAGCGCTCCATTTTCATTCTTCTCTGTACACTTTCTGACACGAACCGTTCTCCCCTTGGTGTGTGTTCCGAGCTGGCACTACAAGGAGCACCGCGTCGGCGCCGCTGTCGCCCCTTCCCGTGAAGGGTGAGCAGAACCCACACAGGATGAGGCCCGTTTCCCCGCCGTCCTTGTCCTGGGGCTGCCGTATTTTCAAGGGTGCTCAACCGACGCCAAGACACTGCGTTAACATTGTTTTGCTCAGAGTGCTGTCTGGATGTGGCTCCTTCTGTACAGCTGCTATTACGGGGCAGCTGTTTGGCGCGAGTCCAGGCGGATCTCGGCCGCGGCTGCAATTTCACGTGGCTGTGGCAGGAGGTGAGCGCTGGGCCCCCCCCTGCGCTGCCGCCGTGACCGGAAGGGAAGGCCTGCGGTGGCTTCTTATCTTCAGAGTCAGTGGTTCCACTGTGACGGATCCCGGCCCTGCTCTCCCGGTATTTTTGCTATTTGGGACTCATTGGGCATCTTGGCTCTATAAACTCATACTCTCCAGAAAATTCCTGAAAAACGTGGGCATTTTTTCCCGGTATTTTCCTCTCTGTTCTCAGATTGAATAATTCCTGTCGATCGTCTGTCTTCAAGGTCACTAACTTCGCTGTGCATGCAGAGCCTCTGCCCCCGGCGTGCCTTCCCCAGCCCCAGCACTTCCCCGGGGTGTGTCTGCTCACAGGACGTGCCAGCCACTCCCGCACGGTGACGGCCCTGCTGCGTCCTCAACCACACACTTCTGGAGCGGCTTAAAGGCCTTTGCCCACTCGTTTCAACGTGTGGGCCACCGTGGGGTCAGCTTCTATTGAATGATTTCTTAAAAAAATTATGGATAGATTTTGACACTTGTTTTCATGTCTAGCAATTTTCGAGTGGGTAGGGGACGTGGTAAATGCCCTGTGGGGATTCCAGACGGCGTCACCCTTCTGTGCCGAGTTTCAGCGTCCGCTCTGTCAGGCGGTAACATCACCAGCGATCCTTCCCATCTCAGGAGATCTGTTGTTAGAGTGCATTTTAATCTTGAACGCACCTCCGGCCCTCACTCCGAAGGCAGGGCCTCTGAGATCTCAGCTGGAGGCGGGGGGTGCTCAGTGAGGTTGCTCTGCCCGGGCTTGGCTGACACCCCAGTGTCCAGTGCCCCTGCACAACCTCAGGGCCACCACACCACCTTCTGCCCCACGCGGGGCACATCTGCTGGGCATCCTGGAATCTCACTTCCTGCAGCACATCCCAGCCCACAGCCAGGCGCTGCGGTGACCCCCCGGCCGGGCTCACAGGACCTGTCTTTGCGCAGTTCCCTCTTTGCTTCTGTTTGGCCGCACACAACCCAGCCATTTCAACACCCTGGACCTCCGGCCTCCTCTGTTCAGTTCAGTGCAACGGTGGCTCTGTTCGGGGCCCTCACCCTTGTGCTGGGGCAGGAAGGCTCCCCCGGGCAGAATGCCAGAGAAATTACGGGGCTCCCCCCTTGTGGGTGTCTCCTCCCAGAATCACAGTTTTGAGACGTCTGCTGTGCAGAGTCTGAAAATGGTGGCTGAGTATATTTGCCATGTTTTATGATTGCTTTTGGCGGAGGGTGAGTCTCCTATCAGTTCCTCTGCCATGGCTGGGAACTGAAGGTCTCCAAGATTCTTTTTTAAGATTTTATTTATTTATTTTTAGAGAGAGGGGAAGGGAAGGAGAAAGGGAGAGAAACATCACTGTGTGGTTGTCTCTCGCACGCCCCCTACTGAGGACCTGGCCCTTGACCCAGGCATGTGCCCTGACTGAGAATCAAACCAGTGACACTTTGGTTTGCAGGTCCATGCTCAGTCCACTGAGCTACACCAGCAACAGCTCTTTCAAAAAAAAAAATTATTAACACAGTATTTATTTGTCTTTCCTCTGTCAAACCCTGAGCAACCACTCTCCCCAGGCTGCCTGGGAGGTGCCGGAAGAACCCCCGGGGCAGACCAGGTGAGGCAGAAAGAGCCACGAGAGGTGCAGGTGGCTCCTTCATGTGGCGCAGAGGGCGAGAACGGCCACCGCCGGGCAAAGAGCCACAGGCCTCGGAGGGGGCAAAGTCCCTAAAGGCGTAGGACAGGACAGCTGTCACGTCAGAATGGGGTTCCTTGCTGCCAGCGGTGAGGCTCCCAAACCCAGTTCCAGTTCCAGCCCTGAGCCTGTCACCCACCCTGCAGCCCCGGCCCCAGTGAACTCAGCGGCTGTGTCGAAGTCCCTCGGGATGGCTCTGGTTTGGAAGCTGTGGCTACAAATGGGTGAGGTCTCGGGACGTGGGGCTGCCCG
Source organism: Desmodus rotundus (assembly GCF_022682495.2). NCBI lineage: Eukaryota > Metazoa > Chordata > Mammalia > Chiroptera > Phyllostomidae > Desmodus > Desmodus rotundus. Next base: position 412,553 of record NC_071398.1, read on the forward strand.
CTGCCTAGGCTGTTGCCTCTCAGTATCTCCATTTGTTTCAGCACCAGGGTGCATGGTGTCCCGCCCTGCAGCCCAGAGGTGCCCCGACTGAGGCCAGCGGAGACACACCTGGCGCAGGTGCACGCTCTCAGGGCTGTGGGGCTGGGACAGGGCCAGGGGAGCATCTCTCAGCACGGGGACATGGCTGGGGGAGTTCTGCCTTCACACCAGGTGGCTGCAGCACCTGCCTGAGGAACCTGCCGCTTCTTTCTAATTCCCGACGTGGGCCTATGGTTTCAAGCTGGCAGAGAGCACTTTGGGTATGAAATCCCAGCTGATTATTATAAAAACATTCCAACTGTGGTTCCTTCACAGATCTGGAGTCTGAGGCCCAGGGACATGCCGTGAAGAGACACACACACGGATCCGTGACGGGGAGGCCAGGATTTGAGCTGAGCTCCGGCTGCCCCCGAGCTCCACCCAGGGTCCCTCTCGCTGGGTCGATCAGGGCAGCAACGCACTGGGGACGGGGTCCAGGGAGGTGTGACAGCTGTGAAGAGTGTCGGGCATGTCCCCCATGGAAGACAATTTCCCTGTGTGTACAAAGATGAGCATGTGTGGCCACAGGTCCTCTCCTCGGTAGAAACCCATCAGAAATGTCTGTGTGCGTGAGAACGTTCCCAATGTAAGCAAATGACGGCCAGGAACAGCCTGGGTGCGCAGCGTCTCAGTCCTTTGCGGCTGCTGTGATTTGATGGCCACAGACTGGGTGGCTTTTGGAGCTTTCTTAACCGCCCCGGTAGTTGCTCGAGCACGTGTCCTCGGGCACGGCGAGTTGACGTGGCTGTTTTTTTTCCATACTCAGGCTGGATCTCAACAGAGGAAGCTTAACGAGTACAAAAAAAGACATCGACGTGGAAACTAAGTGGTTTCGTTAAAAAAGCTTGGAATAGGTGTCTTTCTGGGCTTATCTCTCTTACAGAAAGCAATGACTTAATCTGACTTGTAATCTTAATTAAAATTTTAGAAAATGTATAAGGCAGCATCTTGGCCCTGCGGTTCGCCTCATTGTTCCAGCCCTGGACCGGGGGTGCAATCCCCTGGCCTCTGCGGTGCAACAGGTGAGGGGTGGCTGTGAACCTCCGGAGCGCAGTGGACGGAGCCTCACTCCCGGGAATGCTGCCTGCAGCCTGGACCCTGGGGGCATAGGGCGGCCCACACCAGCAGGCGGACGCATCCCGTCCTCAAACCCTGCGTGAGCTCGGGCGTGCAGCTTGGCTCGGTGGAATTGGGGACTGTTGGTCCAACTCCAGGCAGGGTCCCGGGTGCTGTGAGGTGGGCATGGGTTGCCTTGTACACCACAACACCCACTCCGGCCGGGGCACACCCCCCTAGTCCTCAGAGCCCAGGAGCCCACGTGCTCCTGTGCAGCGTTTGCCCTCCCGCTCAAGGGAGGGCATGTGCCCCAGTCTGAGCCAATCAGTGCACTCCCTCTGTCTGGCTTACTGATTGGCTTAGGCGTATCACATGACCCAGTTCAATGGAGCCTGGGCCGAAGGTCTTGGTGCTGAGCTCTTGTTAGGACGGAGCCCACACAGCCTCTCGGGTTGGAGTCTCTGTCACTGGCAACCAGCGGTGTCCCCACAGCCTCAACTACCGGTCCCTGACTCACCTTCATCTCTGGGCCTGTTCTGTCCCACGGATGAAGGAGGATTCTAATGCCCACCCTCGCGCGCCCTGGAGAAAAATCCCAAGCTCCCGGGCTTGCAAAACGCCTATGGCCCGAGGACAACAGGGAGGAAGATAACAATGCTGGCTACGCCCCCGCTTCTCCCAGCTCCTCGCAGGCGCGGCAAGTTCACACGTCTTCTGCTGGCAAGATGGGCAAATATTGCAGCTCAGCGGTAGGAGCGAGAAGCCCGCGTCCCGAGCAGTTGGGCGGCGCGTCTCCTTAGCAGCTCCAGCTCCGTGTAATCCTCCCAAACTGTGCTCTGAGCGCGCGGGTGCGCGTGCGCCCGCGTAGGAGGGTTTGGACTCCCTTCCCCTTTTGTTATGAGGGAGAACAGGGAGCAGATTGGAGAAGGTTGTAACACTTCCGCAGCCCGGGGCCGGTGCTGCTTTCGGCGCCGTCTGCCAGTTGGCGTCTGCATCCCAGGCCCCTCTGATTTATGTATTTACTGCGGAGCGGGGAGTTTCAGAGAAAAGGAGAGGAGGCTCTCATCTCATAGTAGGAGCAAGGTGTGATTTCTCCTTTCTTATTTGATGTCAGGAAATAAGAATCTGTTCAAGGCTTTTTTTCGCCCATTTAAAAATTAAGGTGTGGGCTGTCGTTTCCCCAAATGGTCACCCCAGCGTTTTATAAGATGCGATCACTTGGTTTGTGTGTGCGGCTTTCATTAAAAAATACAGATAAGCAGAATTAAAAAAATCCCAGCCTTTTAAACAAACACCCAGCAAACAAATCCTTTAAATCTTATCACCAATCAGACTTTCCTTTCTAAATGAATTAAAAATATGACCCAAAGGCCTAGCCTTTGCAGGTGGGAGTTAGAGGCTACGGTGGGGTGGCAGGTGGACAGCCGGCCCTGTGGAGGAGCTGCTGGCAGGGCCTGACAGGTCTGCGGGATGACCGCAGGCTGAGGAATGTCCCCGCCACCAGCTGGGCGGTGCTCGCCTGCCTAAGCTGCTCCAAGAGCTCCTGGGGGAAATCGGCCCCCCAGTCTCTGCAGACATGTTTCTCACCTGGGGTGCTGCCCTCCCCATCCCCTGGCACATAAGGCAGATTTATTCCACGGGCCTGAATGTCGCGGCTCAGCAAAGTGTCAGTGTGTGGTGGGCATGCGGGCGGCAGGGGCCACCGCAGGGCCAGCCCCGCAGTGGCTTCGTCCCCAGTGCCTGGCACACAGTAGGGACTCAGTCCCCATGGGCTGCAGCCCCACCATTCCATCTGTCTGGTTTTGAAATTCGAAATTCTGTGTCCACTCCCATCCCACCTCCGTGCGGCCCACTTCCCTCGCTCAGCGCCTTCTGTGTCCCGGGTTCTTGCTCTGTCCCCCGCACTCTGGGCAGCCTGCTGGGGTGTGCTGTGACTTCCCAGGGCCTGGATGAGGGTCCCAACGCTGGTTCTAGCCCTGACGGACAGGGAGGGTCCCTTAGACTAACACCATGCCTCTGTTTCCCTTTCTTCCAAGGTGGGGGTGGGATTTATCTCTCTCCCTCTTACAGACACTATGAAGTCGAAACACGAAAGATGTAAAAGCGAGGAGGAGCCAGGCTCCACGCCAATCCATCGCCGCGCTTCGCCGTGGCATTACGACTTTATTAGGGACTCAGCGACTCCACACGTCTGTGAGCGATGCGGCCTGGGAGCGGAGAGATAAAGCTGCACCCCTGCCACCTTGGCAGAACAACCCCTCATCCTGTTTCCTTTTTCAGGAGCGAAGGCGGTGGGATCGGGTCATTTCATGGAAAATGCTCTAAGAATGTGACCCGCACCTCATCATTTTAAAATTCCACCCTTCCCGAGCCTCTCCCCTCCGCCGTCCCTATCCATCTTCGCAGCCTCGCCTTCATTGGGCACCGCATTTGCGCTGATGGATGGCAGGCAGTGCGGGATGCATTGGTGGCGTGGAGGCAGTTCCGAATGCAGAGCTCTCTGGCTTTGCATATCATTACACCTGGCCAGCGCTTTGCCTCCCGAAAGCTGTCGATTTGTGCATTATTGCTATTCAGGCTGACAAATGACAGTAATTGTTCTTAAGTTGAAGAGCTGCTTTAATACGCTGTCTGGCCTGGGGATTTCCTGAGCGCCAGGGTTAAGCTGGTGCTCCACTCGAGCTCGCAGAATGGCCCTTTTTTCATCTCCGACTACGGAGTTAATTGAATCACTCGCTATTCATGCGGTTTGTCGCCTTGGTTCTGAAGGTACCACGAACAGTGGGGTGGGAGGGGCTTCCTGGGGCCGGGGTAACTGTGGGCCCACTTCAAGGACACGACCTGCCTCTCCCAGGGGAGGGCAGGCCACGTCTGCAGCCCAGTGCACTTCCTGGGCCCTCGGGTTGCGGCTCAGTGTGTGGGGTCACACCTCCAGGGCCACCCGAGTCCCAGAGGGCCGCCCGGTTCCGCTGCCAAGAGGGTGCTTTCTCTGCGGCTGTTGTCACACAGTTCCTAAAACTGGGGCTCTGAGCGTGGGATTCTCACACTTTACTTTGGCTGCTTCTCTAACTTTTGGGTTGGGAGCTTCTGCTACGGCTCAGGTGAAGCGTGAAGTGAGGACCGTCCAGGTGATACGGCATCTACTCGGACCCGAGGCCCTTCCTCTGACCGGAGGAGGGGAGGGGATTGCAGCAGGTAACCTGGCAAGAGGGTCTGCCCCCTCCCCTGCTCCCAGGGCAAAGAGGAGCAGCCTGGCGGGCAGGGGCGGGGCCCGAAGGAGGCCTGGGGAGGCCGGCAGAGGCCCACAGCTCAGCACCTTGGGCCTCCGTGGCAGTTGGGCCTTTATTCCGAGGCCAACAGGGTGAGTGACAGGTTTCCTCGGCTGAAGGGCCTGCTGAGCCGAGTCCTGACAATTTTCTTTGTCACACAGAGACCTCAGCTCTGCATTGGTGTGCGTGAGAAGTTAGACTCAGGAGTGGTCGTTGGCTCATTTGCAGGCCCCGTGCTGTAGAATACCCTGTACTTAAAAATCTTTTCCGGAATCTTCCACCGCAAGCCTAGGGTATGCAGCATGGTCTGGATTACGGGGGAGACAGAAATGCCTCCGCAGAAACGGAAACCAGCTGTGCCCCCTGGGATGGGACGCGTCTGAGGTCAGTGGGCCTTTGAACCTGGGCCCGGGCCATGTCTGGGGTCGCTCTCTAAGGCTGGACGTGCCAGGCCCACAGGGTCAGCTGCAGGATTGGGCAGGGGTAGGGGCAGGGGACCCGCTGTGGCCGATGGGCTGGCATGGATGAGGCTGGGGTGCACACGGCTGCCAACGGGGTCCTTGGGTCAGTCTCCCCCTTGTTTCTGGGTTTAGGGACTACACCGTAGCACACAGCTCAGCAGTTCTGGGGGCGTCCACTCCCGGGGATCACTCCCACCCACCTGGGCCACCAGGCTCCCAGCAGCCAGGCATGTGTCGAGACAGGAGGAGAGTAAGGAATACAAAGGACCCTCGAGACACCACGATTCTCTTTGGTTCTGTCCGCGGAGGCACGCACCACGGCGTGGAGGTGATCTGGACCCTGACCTGTGTCCGGAGGTGTGTTGGAAACTGGAGTGAGGGGTCGGGGGTGCAGTCGAAGCTGCATGAGACCACCCTCTCCGGGGCCGCGCACCCGCCCCTCAGTGACACCAGCTGTGAGCTTACAACCTGCTTAATTTAGAAATCACACCAGGGACAGAACTGAAAACACGGCACTTGAGTTGAAGTGAGCTCAGCGCTCAGGGGATTTCAGAGGCAGAGCAGAGTGACGATGTAGAGGCCGCTCTGAGGAACCGGGGGCCCCTGGGGTGACGCCCTGGGGCCCCCCTGTCAGGTGACCATCCTGACTGGCCCACCCCACGACAGACAACCAAGGTCCGTCCTGTGAAATTTGGTAAGTTGTGGACGGGAGGAAGCTGCAGGTCCCCCTTCACGTGGACGGCGTAAGGGCCTGGGCCCCGGAGGATGCCGCGCCGCTCCCCGCCTGCGCCACCACCCTCCGACGCTCCGCACAGCCGGCTGGGGAGCAGTTAGATATTCCACTCGACGCTCTCATGTATTTTTAAAAGTAGGCACAGCTCAGATGACATGCAGAGCGGCAGCCCCTGCCGGGCACAGTGTTTGGAACGTGTCGGACTGCCTACCGGCAGGAGGCCTCAGCTGCCAGGGGACGGTGAGAGTGTCCGTGCACCCGCTGTGGCGGCATCATGTCCTCGTTGGGACTGAGTCCCGACCCTGCGGTTCGCAGACACTGGACGCTTCTTCCTGGATGGTCCCGGCCACTCTCCCATCTCTGGACCGGCCCACGCTTGGTTCCGAGGGAAGGGGATACCACACAGACCTCGCTTATTTATCTCCATGTGTCCCGTCCCCGTCCCTCGTGGGCTGTGAGCGCCACGAGGGTGGAGTGTCCCATTTATCTGGTGTGTCCCGGGCACCCCACGGCGCCTGGCACAACGAGGGTGCCTGGTTGGAAATGGGGTTTGGAATGCCGACTCCCTTCCTTCCTTCTTCCTGTTTGCTTTGCTGGCACCTTGGGCTCCACATCCGCTCCTCAGCCCACCTGTCCGGAGCCTCTGTGCCCGGCATGTTGCCGGACTCCAAGGCTGGGTGACGCCGTCCACCTGGGTGTGTGACGTGGGCTGCCCTCGCCGCGGGCAGTGCCTGGCTGAGCTGTGTCTGTCTCAGCAGCTGTGGCCTGCTGAGAACCCCAGAACCGGCAGGCAAGGCAGTGGGGGCTGAAGGTTGGGACCCCTGCCTCACCCAAAGGAGACATCTCAAAGCACCTGGGCATGCAGTTCACACCTGGAGTGACCAGCCAGTGGGAAGCCACATGCGGTGTAGCGGCTAGCCTTCCGTTTGGGTTGAGGGGTTGCAGGTGGGCATGGAGCGACGCCCCCAACCAGAGGGCCAAGTTCTGACAGGACAGTTGAAGCAAATTCTAACAGCCAGAGACGGGCCCCCTCACTGTCCTCTGGGGACCAGTGCCGACTGCCATGCCCCCTCTGGACCTCGTCCTGGGAGGGTGGAAGGCGGTGCGAGGGGGACGCAGGGGTGTGGTGTTGGGGTGTGAGCATGTCCCGTTCTGGAGCTTTTGGGCTTTCAACCTGTCCTCAGGGGACACTTGGGGACCACCCTAGGGTGACGATATGGCTTTGGCACCACAGGCTTGCTCTGGGCCGGGGCAGGCTTGGCTGGGGGTTCTCCAGCCCTTTCAACCCCGAGGGCGCCGTCATCCCCGGCCCGGCTCTGGCCTCAGCATCATCTCCCCAACCACTGAGCCAACCCTGGAATCCCCACCTTCCCCAAACCACAGGGAAGCCCCCCAGCCCCCTTTCCTCCTGTGACTCGATCGCATGGCTTCTCCCTCCTGGAAACTCGAAATGGAGAAGCCTGCACACTGAGGAGGAGAACACTTTTTCTCTCCTGCCCGTGGAAGCCAGGCTGATGCAGACGTTCCTATGGCAACCTTAGTCCTCCCACTGCACCCACCACAGAAGAGCCACAAATACAGAAGGCTCCAGGGCCCCAGCTTGCACATGTGCGTGCAAACAGGTCTGCACTGCCCGAGGGCCGCTGGGCACCCTGCTGATCCCTTGTGTGCAGGGCGTTCAGGGGAAGGGTTTGGCTGCAGGGCTGACAGGGGCCTGGCCTCACGGCAGAGCACGTAGCGTCTGCAGGCTTTACGACGCTGGTGTCCTTCCTGCCCGCCCCCTGAGCTATCCACGGGGCTCAGGCCGGACCCTGGCCTTGTCAAGCAGTGAGCTGGCCACTGGCTGCGGGCAGGAAGGACGGGGTGGGGCAGACTGGCAGGTGGCCAGGGCCTGATGCTGCTTTAGTCCTGGGCGTGCGGAACGTGTGGGTGATGCAGGCCGCATCTCTGCCCCTTTCCCCACGGGCTGGTGCGAAACACAGGTGTTACTCCGCTGGGGGGGACTCGGGGCCCCTGGAGGGTCTTGGGGCTGTTGTTCATAACGTGCAATGTGAGTTCAGAGGGTGATGGCCGTGAGGTGGCCAAGGTGATGGCCATGTCCTGCGCGGTGTGCCCGTCACTCTCCCGGGTCCTGCCCTGGTCTCCCGCTGTACAAACGGGGCACAAGGCTGGAATTCTGTAAGCCTGGGCTCTGGAGCTGGGGTACCACCTGTCCAGCCCAGGTCACTGACCACACACTCCCGCGGTGCCTGGTGACCCTCGGCCTGCCCTCCCTCAGCTCGGCCACGCGTCCTGCACTGGATGGGGCCCTGGAGCCCCTGGTGGTCTTTTTCCGCACAGGCTGACCCCAGGTGGGGTTCCTTCAGCAGGACCGGAGGCGCTGAAGCAGGTGTGAGCCCTGGGTCTCCAGTATGCTGCTCCCCGGCGCGACGGCGTGGGGGCCTGGCCACACCTGCATGGCGGTTGGTAGCACCTCCTCATCCCTGCCTCTGGGAACCCGGCTGTGGACCTCAGGCTGGGACGCAGAAGGCCACTGACCACCAGAGGGCGCCAACCTGCAGTCTGCGGCTATGCTCAGGTGGTGGTGCAGGCGTGAACTTGGGGTTTTGATCCCTGAAAACCAGAGAGTGAGGAGTCCGACTCCTTTCTGGCTGTTCCTTCTTCCTGCGTTTATCGGAACCACTCTGCCCACAGCGACGGCACCCTGGAGGGACGTCACAGTCACACGCTTCCATGGAGGTAACACCCTGTTGAAGTCCTCGGTTCCCAACCTTCTCCTATGGCCCCGTGGGAATAAGTGGTCCGTTTGTCCCGGTGGGAAGCCATGCTGAACCCCAGGCCCCCACCATCTTGCCTGTCCTGGGCCCAGCCTCACCGCCCTGCAGAGAGCTGGGTGTGCTAGGGTGGGTGGGCGCTGGTGAGGGCCTGCACAGGCCACTCAGCAGGAATTCGCACCCCCCACGGCCAGTGTCACTCTGCATCTCCCCAGGACACCAAGAAGTGTCCAATCCGCTGCAGATGTGTGGGGGCTCTCTGCTGGGTCCCTTGCTGGCACTGTCACCGAGGGGACAAGCCACAGCTCAGCTCAGGGCGTCAGCTGGAGAGTGATCCTGGAGGGTGGGAGGGCGCCGGGACGTCGCTGTGCGGAAGGGCTGGTGTGGCGAACACCGGGAATGCCAGTCACTCCCTCACTTTTGGGTCCGAGGCCTCTCAGCTCACTAGGGCTCCTGTAACAGAATACCTGGAACGGGCCGCCTGAACAGCAGAAACCCCTTCCTCGCAGTCCCAGGGGCTGGGTGTGCCAGCCCAGGGGGTCGGCTGGCCTGGCTCTCCTGACGCCTGTCTCTGGGGAGCAGGGGACAGCAGGTGCCCCGTGACTGGGCACGGGGCAAGGACTAGGGTCCTGCTCTGGCATCGTCTTCTATGAAGAGGGGTCACCCGCCTGTGAGGTGCCACGTGGGGGCTGTGCTGGTCCTGGGGCAGGGCCAGTGGGACACAGGCCCCTGCATGGTGCTCTGGGGGCCTGCAGCCCCGCCTTCCCAGCACCTGGGGCAGGTGGGCAGGAGGTTCCAGGAGCCGACTGTGCACATCCCCGGTCCCCCTGGAGGCCCCACGGGCAGGTCAGCAGCGCAGGTCCTCTCTGGCGCTCAGCAGGCCAGGGATCTGGGCCTGCAGTGTGGCGTGGGGTCGGAGACGGGATGCAGTAGTGGGCGAGGCCAGAGCCAGTGGGGCTGAGGCAGGGTCTTGCCCGCCCCACAGGAGGTGGTCTGCCTGGCCCTCCACGCCTCCCAACGTCAGCAGATGGACCCTGGTCCTGGGCCAAGGACCGTGTGGCCTCCTATGGCCAGGACCGCTCCCCTCCATCTTTCTGGAGCACTGGTAGTCCTGCCTGCCGTGCCAGCAAAGACCTGCATGGGGGCGCCAAGTTCATGGTCACCTCCTGGTCCCTGGCCTCCGAGGCGTGGCTGTGCCCAGCTCTGTATCTGGTGCATGTTTTTGTCACATGAGTCAGCAGCAGAGGCTGTGGGGACAAGGCCCCGGGCACAGACCTTGGGACAGATGCCCGTGTCGGGTGTGATGGGGACCCGCCCTCAGACCCCTAGAGGAGCGCGTACCCCTCCCCTTGCTGCAGAAAGTCTCTCCTTCTCCCACGTCCGGGGCCATTTGCTTCTGGGGCCCTGTTGCTGTCTGTCCGTCTGCCTGTGGAGTCATCTGAGGGTGGGGTGCATGTGAGGCCCAGCTCTGCACAGGCTCCACCGGCCCGGAGCCAATGGGGCCGTGGTTAGGGGGTGACTCTGGGCCTGCAGCACATGCCGACTGTTATTCCTAGGCGCCAGTAGCCCCTGGCAGCTGCGGTGGCAGGTGCCGGCGTTGGGCGGTGTGGGGAGGCCGGGCTGCCAACGACTGAACGCGGCGTGGGCTCCGCGCTTCGCCCACGAGAGGTAGCTCGACGCTCCCGGTGTTGGCGAGCCCGCTCCGCTCCTTCACGGGGTTGTGGTGAGTTAGCTCGGTGCCATTTTCTAAAACACCAGGCATTTTTATACATTAGGTGCAGGGAGTGGCAAATACTCCATGTGAAGTGTGCAGTTTTGCTCCGTAACCAGATTGTAAAATATGAACTGAATTAATCATAACTGTGAAGACGGATGGCACGTTTTCTCTTATTTTATCTTTAGTGCCTTTCAGATCATGCTTTAAAACCGTCCCCGCCTGGCGCTGGGGACGCGGCCGCGGCGGGGTGGTGGAGAGCGGAGGCAAAGGTCAGACCGGAGGCTGCGCGAGTGTGTGCGCGGGATTTATTGTTTTAATTAAGAGCCTGGCAGTTCATCATGAGCTGTTCACGGCGTTTCTGCACAGTGCAGCGTTTTGAAATCAGCTGTTTTAATGAAAACATAATGTCATATCTGTCAAAGTTCTAAATATTTTGAAAGTGAAATATGGAAACAAGAACTTTAATTCTAGGTTTCCTGAGATTAGCTCATTGAATTGCTTTTAAATCCCCGAAGAGGGTCACACCGTGGGTACCCTGCGGTTTCACGGAGGTGACTGGGAAGAAGAATTCCAGGAGGCTCACACGCTGGTTATTTAATAGTGAAAATACAAGTTGAAGGTTAATGTATCGAAAAACAAAACCATTACTGTCGGCGCTGGGTTTAGATTAGAGGCGCGGTAATGGGCGTGCAGGGCCCGGCCGCCTGGCTGTTTGGGGAGGCCGGTCGCGCCGAGTGGGGCCGGGAGCCTCTCGGGGCAGGAGAGAAATGGAGGCGCCCCATCCTTTCTGGTGGTAAAGCCTCCTTCTCCCTGTGTTTGCTGCTAATTATTTACAGTGACCTCCAGGACGGCGGGGCTTCGTGGACTTTGCCGGCTGCGCAGCGTGCGGCCCGGTCACCGGCTCTCATGGCTGTGGGCATCGGGGCAGGCGGGCCAGGCCTTCGTGGTGCCATATGTTAGGGAGTCGGATAAAATATTTGTCTAATCTGGAAATTGTATTTTTAGCTGTTCTTTCATTGGAAACAGAAATTAAGCTTGTCGTTAGATGCCGGGCCACAGGAGTCGACGGGGCAGGGTGATGTATGCGCCAGACTTGGTCAAGTTTCATATATATCGTATTCCACATTATTTTATTAACTTTAATATCTGCACTTCCTATTACCAGACATGCCCCTCATTCAAAGCACAGAGGCACAGCTCTCTAATCAGAAGTGACAGGCCATATACTTTCTCACAGCCATTACTCGGTAGCCTAGAGCAAGGAACTCCGTTTCCTTGAAAATGTTTTGAATTGGGTTATTTTTATTGAAGTATTAAAGTAATTCTTCAGATTTTAGGCTATTATTTAAGCACTTTTGGGAGAAGACAATAACCTCCAGATTCCATAGGCTTTGTTACTGTAACAGTCCGAGCTACTAAGTGTATTTTTTAATGCCGGTTACATAAGTGTCTCAGAACTCGCTCTGACTGGCAGAGGCTGAGGGCGTTCAGGTAATTACAGAAAATTAGTGGGCTAAATTTGTTTAGGAAAGCACACACATATAATGTTAAAACTGCTCCAAAATCTAGGCCCTGCTTGCTGGATTTTCAGTGACAAATTAGCCCTTCTATTTATTTTACCTTTGTGTTTTCCTAATTTGGTCGAAACGGCCGATGGCTAAGGTGGATAAGCAAGCCGAGCTGGGAAGGGTCGGTGGAAGGCTGAGTGGGGGCTGTGATGTTGGCATGAACTGCAGCCTGTGATGGTGGTGGTGGTGGCCGGACCCTGACCGGGGAGTGTGGAGTGGGGAGTCCACGGTCGCGGGGCCCTGCTGTTGGGTGCTTCTGGCTGCAGTTCAAGCCACGTGGAGGGGCTCACGGCTCTGTTGTGGGCGTGACAAAGTGGAGACTACTCACACGCGCGGCCTGGACCAGCGTGTGCACAACAGCTGTGTGGGCAGGTGTCTGGGGCTGAGCGTGTCACCAGAGTGGGCTCCCTGGAGCACTCGGCCTGCACCGAGCCTCGGGTGCTGCCAGGACGGCCAAACCGAGAGAGGTGCCAGTGCTCAGGGCCAAGCTGTTGACACAGAGTTGAGGCTGGGACTCAAGTTCAAAGCCAAGCCGCCTCCACTGAACCTGGGGAGAAAGGCTCCGCCCAGTCTCAGGTGGTTTTCTTTGCAGCTGTTCATTTCCGATGTGACTCAGACAGGTGAGAAGGTGCCAAGGAGCTGTTAGGGAGAATGACTTGCTACACATGAGGACAAAACCTCAGGAAAGCCAGCGTTAGACTGTTGGAGGAGAGCGGGACCGGTGCTCCTCTCAAACACCGTCTAGAATTCACTTTTCGTTGTGGAGACGTGAGTGACATCAACCACTGGCTGAGCACAAACCAACACCCTGCAGGGCACCCCGTGCGAAGCCTCCGGGAATCAGCTGGAGTCACGGAGAGACAGAGTCCTAGCCCACGCGCCGGGCGTCCTCATCAGCAGTCCGGGACATGGAGCCCAGCCCTTGGGAACCTTGGTGAGGCCGTGCGCGCATCCAGGGCGGACCTGCTCTCAGCGTCCGAGCTGTTAGAGGGAAGGTGGCCGAGAAAGGTGGTAAACACAAAAGCGGTTTCCATGGCAACCAGCGGGACATCAGACAGAACAAGGGAACCACCGCGTGGGGACCATCCTGGAAGCCATAGGCCCAGTCACGCCCCTGCATGCTGGCAGGTGGCCAGGTGTGTGGCTGTCACTCGCACTCACCCATACGTGTGCATTTACGGTGTGTGTGCACGAGTGCCCAGTCCCAGGGCTACGTAGCAACATGTCGGATGGGCCCCGGGCCCCTTTGTCAGCGAGGAAACACGTCTCCGTGACGTCTTAGCCCAAGGAGTCCCGTCTCAAACAAGGCACAGTTTGCTTGGAGACTGAGGGAGAAAAGGGTCTTCAGGAAAGTGCTCGGGCAGCCTTGGTTCTGTGCCCTGCCGGGAGCTGCGTCCCTTCTGTGGTGACTGTGCTCTGTGCAATGGTCTGTCGGCAGGGTTGGGGGTGGGGGTGACAGCCCCAGCCCTTCCCTCCGTGCTCCCTGGCTCCCCAGCTCCCTGGCGGAGGGTTTGCCTCACTGCTGTCAAAGGGCTGCTATAGGCGAAACCTCAGGGGTGCCCGTGTGCGGACAGCGTGGCCTCTCTCGTGCCCCCAGCCTGCAGAGCCCGCGCTGAGATGTAGGAGCCACAAGACGACACAGCTGGGTCACTGAGTCACCTGCAGTGTAGACGGCTGCCCCGGGAGACTCTGGGGCTCCCCGCAGGAAGGAACGCTGCTGTGTGTGTTTGTGACAGCGGCACAGCCTATCTGACCCTGCTTGTATGCCTGTGCCCGCACACCTGTGCTTGCTCACCTGTGCTTACACACCTGTCCCTGTACACCTGTGCCTGCACACCTGTGCTCACACACCTGTCCCCGTACACCTGTGCTTGCTCACCTGTGCTTACACACCTGTCCCTGTACACCTGTGCCTGCACACCTGTGCTCACACACCTGTCCCCGTACACCTGTGCTTGCTCACCTGTGCTTACACACCTGTCCCTGTACACCTGTGCCTGCACACCTGTGCTCACACACCTGTCCCCATATACCTGGGCCCACACACCTGTGTTTATACACCTGTGCCTGCACACCTGTGCTCACACACCTGTCCCCATACACCTGGGTCCACACACCTGTGTTTATACACCTGTGCCTGCACACCTGTGTGTACACACCTCTGCTCACACCTCTTTGTCCAGGCACTTGCTTTGGCAGCTCCTGCCTCTCCCCAGGGCCCACAGGTGGAGCCCCCTGTTGCCCCTCCTCCTACCTCTTTGACTCTCCGCGGAGCCATTGTGATCTTTGTATTAGGGACACAGCTTAAGTTGAGTTGCACTGTGTGCGGGTCGCCAGGGCTCCTCCTGCTGGGGCTGCTGTGACAGAGGCGGGGTCTCCGCTGCAGGGCGCTCTGTGTGCGCTTGAGCCGCCACCAACCCCTCATTTAGTGGCACCGACTGCCCAGGACAGGGGAGCAGTCTCCCCAGCCTGTTTATCTTGGGGAAGGGGCGGGGCTCCAGGTGGCAGGTCACACCTCCCGTGGGCCACCCTCTGTCCCTTTTGGTGATAAATACTCAGTCATCGATCGGGAGAGGAGACTGAAAAATGGATTTATCGCAGTTTCTAAAAGTCAGACCCGGAGATGAGTAAACACAACAACAGACGTGTAGGAGGGCAGGTGGAAACGGTATTTCACAATAACATTTACTGAAACGCATTTATGTGCTGGAAACTATGAAAAATCGCTCTCTTCCAGTGACTGAGCTTCCTCACACACAGTTGAGGCTCCGGGGAGACACGTGCTCGCGGCGCCTGTGGCCTTTGTGAACCCTTCCTGGGAACCTTCTGGAATTGTCCACGCAGTCAGCATGTCCCTTCTGCTGCCCTCTGTCCTCGCCCCACCGACACAGGGCGTCACCACGGCGTCCAGGAATCCCCAGGGCCAGAGTCGGGCAGGAAGTTCTCGTGCAACGCAGCCTGAGGAGGACGATCCCCGAGGAGACCGGCCTGCTCACGAGGAGGCCAGCGTTCTGCGCACCCCGGCACTCCTGGGAGGGCGCCACGGTCCAGGTGGTCCCGAAACCGCGTGGCTGCCAGTTTCCCGCTCTGGCCCTTTCCGGGGCCTCATCGGGCAGGCTGTGTGACAGCTAGGACAGGGGTCTAGGAAAAAGTGCCGATGTAGGCAGACATCTAGACATTGTCCTTGGAGATGCGTGATATTTGCAGTGTTGTGGAAGGTGGATGGTGGGGAGGGTTTGGCCCCGGGGTTTCTGAGGACCCCAAAGACCCTGGGGGTCGCAGCTTCCAGAGGGACCCTCTGCAGTGCCGCGTGGCCCGGAGCGGGGACGGCCACACAGTGTGTGGGCCGCGGGGACGAGCAGTCCTGTGTGATCCACACTCCAGGGAGGTGCGGCTTTTCCCAGAGTGGACCTGGTCTCGCTGGCGCCAGCTGCTCGTCCGGTGTCTGTCTGGGTGGCCGTGGTCTTCAGGAGTGTGGCACCACCCCGCCACTGCCACAGGAAGCACAGCGTGGCTTGGGGGTGGGGCTGAGGAGCCAGAGCCCAGGTGCCTTTGATGGAAACAGCCCCTCGCACCCTCTTCTGGGCTGGGAGACCCGAGGTCTCCTTTCCTGCCTTTCCCCTCGTCCTGTGTCAGTGACGGAACCTCCTGTCCTCAGCAGGGGGACCCGGACGAACCCGGCAAGCGGCCACCAAGCTCCTGTCAGGAAGACGAGGGCAGAGTGTGGAAACGGGAAGTGGAACGCGAGGCCCGTGACCTTTGTTTTGTGTTCACAAACCCGCGTGTGCACGAGTTGTACACAAGTTTGCCTGCACACGCACGGTGCCTAATTATAACCGCCGGACTGGAGATCCGTGGCAGAAACAAAACCACAGGGGCGGTGGCCCTCCCGGCACACGTGGAGCCTCTGCTCTCGGTGGCACCCAGCTGGCTCCCACCTTGCTCGCCTCCGCCTGGCGTCGCACGGCCGTCACACTAATGCAGCGTTAAGGACCGCGTAATTGCCACCTTAATAAATTTCTCCAGGACGGATGGGCAGCGTTTGCCTCTCTCCAGAAGGAGACACTCCTCTGATAGCATTCTGTGGGAAGCTACAGAGAGAACAATGAGCAGAAATATCTGGAAATATATTAAGATATATGTGCATATATTGGACATTAGCACCATGCACTATGCATATTGGGAATATGCTTCAAAATATTTCAAACATTGTTGACCTTTGTTACATAATCCCGGGCTCGGGGAAACATATTTGCATAGACTTAGCGATATATTGTAAATAACTACATGGGACAGTGTGTATTTTTCCTTAAGATGCAGTGTTATAAGCAAGACATTAAATTATGCCTATCAGACAAAGCAGCCAGATCTCCAGGTTTTTTTTATAGCGCGTTCTGTCGGGAAGACATCCTGCTTCTAAACAGCACATGCATTAGCCGCCTGATTCGCGCGGTGACATGTGGCAGACCCAAGTGCGTTATGGATCTCTCAGGGATAAAAGCAACACAGCGAAACCATCACCTTGGGATGTTCGCTGAGTGAATATTTTACAGACACACTCCTTTTATATTTATATAATAATTTAGTGTTATGACAATTTTTTTAGCCGAGTCGGCAGTTTTTCTTTTTTATAATGGTATTATATTTGTGAGCCTATTAAGTGCATATGGGATAAACTACAGGAAAAAATATTTTTCATAATTCCTCAGGGTGCTTGTAGCAAAGAAGAAAAAAACCCCCAAAACCATATTGGTTTAGAAAAATGTTAATAAAAGGTCAAGCAGAACTTTCCAGTGCTTAGCGTGACAGCCACGGACATTTGGAAGCCTTGTTTGAATTGTTTATCAGGGGACAGGGCATTTATGGGGCTTCCAGGAGGAAATGGGCACCTGAGAGACCCCTGGCAGGTGTGTGTGAGTTTTAACAAAAGATCAAAGCAGCGTGTGGCTCCCCCTCATCTCCCTTGTCGCCAAACAGGGACCGTGGTGCTGTGCAGGGTGCCTCCCCAGGTGGGCTTCTTTCAGGGGATCTGGGGAATGAGTGGGGGTAATCGGGGTGCTTCTCCTCTTTTCCACCCTCCGAGGCAGACAAGCACAGTTGCCCCTCCAAACCAGAGGGAAAGGCAGGTGCAGGGTGGGCTGGGTAGCACCCATGAGTGGAGTGCTGCAGCCGGCAGAGCTGGGGGGGGCCGGTCCCCCGCGCCCCCCACCATTGCTCCTGGGACATCAGGTAAGAAGATGGTGGAGTCGTGCACTTCTTCGCCTCCTCTTTTCCGGTCACAGAACTTGTAAACACGCAAGACTAGCGCGTGTTCATTGGCGGCTTCGCCTTAGCAGTTGTGTGGTTGCAGAGTGTTTCCGGCAAACCTGTCCCCGCGGTTCTGTGGCCTCAAGTAGACGTGTTCCCCGTGAGGAAGTGACAGAGGGCAGGGGCTGGGAGCCCCGGCACCTGCGTCCTCCCGTGGCCCCTGGCGCTGGTCTTTGTGCGGCAGAGGGAGAGAAGTCACGGGCTCCACAGGAAATCTGTCCCATTTCCTCAGGACCCGTTTGACTGTCTGTGTGTCCTCTGAGTTCTGTGAGTCACTTCACAAATGACAGAAAGGGGCCCTCGGAGCCTGGCTCTGGCTCTACGGGAGGCTCGGGGCCTGTTGGGTGGCAGTGTGGCCCCGTGGGGGTGTCCCAGCGTCGGAGCGGAGCCTCCAGCCTGTTGCAGCATCTGAGTGGACAGCAGCTCGCAGCTCAGCTTCCACCTGTGACGGTCACTCCAGGGCCCCTGGGTCCTGCTCACTACCAGCCACACACTCAGCCAGGCGCTGGGCACACAGGACCGGCGGGCACAGTCACAGAGGACCAGGGCTGAGCGTGGCAGGCTGGGCGGAGGTCAGGCTGGGGCAGGGCCGCCATGGGCCAGGTCAGAGTGTCTTCATTTACAGTTCTGAAATTTTGCTCATCATGGTTTCTTTTGCATCAGTTTTGATTTTTAGAAAAAATTGATCTTCCTGATTGCTGAGATTGCTGGTGCCCGCCCAGTGTGGGGCTGAGTCCTGGCCTGGGAATCAGGACGACTAGACCAGGTCTGGGGGGGCGTGGGGCAGGTGCCCCCAAGGAGGAGATGCGGGCCCCTCAGGTCACCTGAGTTCTAGATATGGAAGTTGGGGAGGCGCACTCAGTGTGGGGGGAGCTGTGTGGAAGGAGGGGCTGGGTGAACCCCAGATCTCAGGGTCACCAATGGTCAGCCGCATGCCCTGCTGCCTCTGTCTGGTTCCTGAGAGCAGCCCGCTGCCTTGTCCCTCTCCCGTGGTCTCCTGAGGGGAGAGGGGCTGCACCAGGTGGCAGGTGTGGCCCTGCAGGGGGCGCTGGGGCCACTCCAGGGCCTGTGCTCCCCTGGAGGCTCCAGAGGTGGGGACTCCAGCTCTGGGTTCTCCCCTTGCCCTGTATGTAAGACACGTAGGTCTACAATTGTACAATAATGATTTTAAGAAAGAATTTTGATTAATTTTTATCACACAAGGGATGGTAATGACTTTGAAATTATTGAGCAGGAAAAGCGTGGAATTTTCCCCATGTTATTTCAGAGGGCTGACACTGGAACCCAGGATGCAGGAAGAAGTAAGTTCCGGAAATGCTCCAGAAATCTCCTCACCCCGAACAGTCCTCCTTCCGTAACGCGGGACGCGGGAAGTCGTTGGGTCTGCGAGCCTCATACGTGTGCTGATGGGCACGAAGCCTCCTGTGAGGTGGGTGAGCGCTGTGTGTGTGAGCCACGTCTCCTGTCTCTGCTCGGCTCCTGGCCAAGGTGCAGGGCGACTCGGGCTGGGGAGGGGTGGGGACAGCACGGTTGGTCCCCTCAGCCTGCCTCTCTCTCTGCAGGGACATTCAGATCTACCAGGGCTGAGCCACCCGCATCCTCACTGACCAGGAGGCCTGGGAGAAACGCTTCCGGGTCCCAGACCCCGACGTCCCCACGCTCGCTCACTGAGTTACCACGCGTGCTGGCCCGTGCCGCCAGGTTCTCGACAGCTGGGCCACTCTCGTCCACTTAGCGTCTGCAGGGACATCCTGGCCGGTCTCCAGGCCTCTGTCCTCGCCCACTGTCCCCCATTCTCAACCCAGAGCTGGGGGCGTGCTGGGGAAACAACCCAACATCTCTCTGTCCCCCCTTTGTCTGCCTAACCCCGGGGCCCCCCTGGGGTCCGCGGCTCAGCCTCCAGCACGGGCCTCGCCTGAGTGCGTGTTCCTCGAGCACCAACGCGGGTGTGCTGCCGGTGGGGACATAAATCAGTACCCTTCTGGAAAACCACCCCAAATCATTCTTCTCATTAACAACGGATGGGAACCACTCAGCCTAGAACATTAGCAAATACCAATCAGCTAACAAACATTAAGAATTACTGGGAGCCTCCCCCTCAGGCCCGCCCCACAGCCCTTTCCGGGTGCGGAACAGGCCTGGTTCCAGGTGCCCCTTGCTCTTTGTCACTCGGCAGTAGGTGACGACGAAGCCTGAGACGCTCCTGAGTACATCTCTGTCACAGTGCTGCGAGGACGGGGGTGGAGGGTTTGCCGTATGCAGGGGACCTGTGTACAGTTTTCTGCTCTTCTGTTGGACCCCTGGCTGGTTTCTGGAGCAGGAGTCTCCCAGCTAACTCTTTATACACACCCGTGACCCATTTCAAGGGTTTTGGTAACATTGCCAGGCCCCGTTCCTAAAGGTGACCCCGTTCACCCCGTCACCAGGGGAGCCAAATCGAGCCATTTCTCCGGTCCCGGTGACACTCTGGGCCACCGTAGCTTTTATCTGTACAACACGGGGCACAGCAGCCTCTCACTTCTGTTCTGGTGTTTTTGATCTCTGAGAAGGTCGAGTGTCTTTTATGCATGTATTTGCCATTTGTCCTTACTCTTCTGTGAATTGCTCTTCGTGTCCTCGCCGCACTGTCTCCTCATCTGTTGCTATTTGTTATTTGTTGGTGAGAACGTTTTGCACACGGGGGCATTACCCTCTCTGTTAATTATGTCGCAAATATCTTTCCCTGGTTTTGGTTTACCTCTCAACTCCAAAACCGCCTTTCCACATATGGATGTTTTAAATTTGCACAATGCAAATCTAGCTATCTTTTCTCTTCTCTGTTTCTGCATTTGGAATTGGACTTCCAAAGAGCTTTCCTATTACATTACATTATGTAAATGGTACTTTTATAGCTTCACTTAAAAATTTAAATCTTTAATTCCTGTTTGAGTACATGGGATGAGGTGGGGCACCGGTTTTGTTTGTTTTCTGAGCGGGTGGCAGATTGCACCTGTATCTCCGCCGATTCCCTGCCCTTCCCCCCTGACTGAAGTGCCATCATGGTGCAGGGAGATGTACGCGCTCTGCTTGCACGCCCCCCGCTCCGCGCTTTGCTGTTTTCATGATTGTAGGCTCCTGCAATACACATTTGAGGGAGAGTCCCCTCCCGTGACTTTTTCTTATTCCTTGAAAAAAGTGTTCCGTGGGTAATTTTAACTTCTTTATACTTTCAAATGAACTTTGAAATCAATGTGACAAAATAGCAAACCACTTGGAGGGAACTGTGCTCGGACTCGCTCCGGGTTGAAAGTTGAGTTGGGCGGATGGACGGTGGCCGCCCGGGCCTCCCCGGCTGATGTCGCGTCCGGTAAGGCCCTCTGTGTACGGGCCACGCGTTATTCTAGGACAGAATCACGCCACGAAGAGCCTTAAAAATGTTAATTCCCTTTTGCGCCGGAGTCTGCCTTTCGTGACCTCAACTCCGAGCCAAGTCCAGGCCTAGAGACGCCAGTCGCAGCCTTGTCTACAAGGACCGGGGCGTTGGAAACACTGTGAATGAACAATCATTGGGGGATGGCTAACTTTTGATGCTAAGCTTCCATGTTATGCAGCCCTTCCAAAGATGTTTACGGAAATGACTGCAGTTTAAACGTTACATAGAAAATCGGGGCTGACCATTATCTGAACACGCACTTGTATTTTGTACGTACAGCCCCCGTGCGCCCACAGACTCAGAGGGGAACAAGTCCGTCCGCACGGGTCCATCAGAGCGGCTGCGCGCCCGGGCTCATGCCCTCCACCTCGCCCGCAGGGGGGGCCGCGGGGCGCCGCCGGCAGCGCAGTCCCGCGCGCGGCCGCCAGGTGGCAGTGCGCGCCCGCAGACGCGCGCGGCCCTGACCTCTGTGCACCGCGCGGCCGGTTCCCCGCGGATCCCGCGCGGAGCGAACACAGTCCCCGAGCTCTGCTTCCACTTACAATATCTGCTGGCCCGGGAGGGAGATGAAAACGATCGCTCACGGGGAAATTTACGGGCTTCATCTGGCCGCGGGGTCCCCGCAGATAGCCCGCGCGCCCGGGTGCGCTGCTGGCGTTCCGGGGACGCGCGTCCCTGCCGCTGCGGCGCGGGCGCGGGTGCGGGGTTCGGGCTTTCGTGCCGCTACCCCCGACGGTAGAGTCTCCCAGACCTCCTGTCCGTCCCCTTGAGTTTGAGCACGGCCTCGGGCCCCCTGTGGGGCTGTCACAACCCGCCTGGGGTCAGGTGTCCGCCCTTCCCTCACGAGGACCCTGCATCAGCCAGGGCTTCCGACGACAGCCAGGGGTGTCCCCAGAGTCCTCGCCTCGGTTCCCGGAGGGGCCTCTCCGAGGTCCTGACGTGGGGTGGGGTGGGCGAGTCCCTCCTCCTGCGCCTCTCGCGTCCCGCGACCTGGTGTCTCCCCGCCACGGCTGGGTGGGAGCGGGGCCCGGGGACCCCTGCTTGCGTGGGGCGAGGGCAGGGCTCAACCCTGGCCAGCGGGGCACCTGGATGACAATAACTCAGTGGGTCGGCGGTCTCTGGCTCACAGAACCTGCTCCGGGCCATCCGGCACCGGAACCGGAACGGGTCTGCCTGAAGCCCAGCCCGGGGTGCGGGGGCGCCCCTCCAGGCTGAGGACCCCGCCACTGTCAGCCCTGGCAGAAGGGGGGTTGGGGTCACAGACCAAGGCGCGTGTGCACCACGGGGGCGCCAGGCTGGCTCTCTCCCCCGCACGAGGTAGAGGAGACCGCACAACCGTGACCCACCCATGGGGCACAGTGCTGGGAAGGGGGACTGCGAGGTGCAGACCCCGCCTGGCTCTGCCTGGGTCAGTCAGCACGTGTTTGGAGAGGTGGTTTGTGTTGTAATGGATCCGGGACTCTGTTCTAGCTCCTCTTCTTCCTCCCTTCCCTCCCTCCCGACTCCTCCCCCCTTCCCTTCTTGGCCTGGGGAGGTGTTTTTAGAGTGACTGCACCCTTGGGGTCCCATGAAGGTGAAGCCTACAGGGTTCCCCTGCGGCAGCGTGGTGTCACCTGGCCTGGGGCCAGCCAGCTCCGTCCCTGCAGAGCTGTGGCAGGGTGTGGCTGCTGCAGGGACAAGTGCCAGGAGGACGAATCAGCCTTTGGTGCCCATGGGGTCGCACCAGGGCCTTATGGGGTCTTGGCTAAGACCCCCCTCTGTGCTGACCCCCCACAGCACTGGGGCCTGAGCTTCCCTGGGGCCCCCATCGTCACTGGAGGGCGGCGTCCATTCAGCCAGAGCTGCTTGCCTCTGAGTGAGGCTTCCCGGTCCAAACAGCAGACAGGAGGTCCCCTCTGTCAGGAGGGGTGGCTCCAGGCCCCATGTTGTCACTGTGAGGCCAGTTGCATCTCCGGCACACAGCGGTGGGCTCTGCCCGGGTCCCTCGCTCACAGGACCCTCCCCTTCGGCTCATTACGGCCCACTGCGTCTCCCCAGCAGGCTTACAATCTAATTACTCAAAACCACACAGCTTTATTGCGTATTGCTGAAGTCCAAGACAAGCAAATACCCAGATAATGAACAATTATTTATGACAAATTATTACCTTTATGCCTAAGATGAACAGTTTCTATTAAGTTCAGGGAAGGTGACAACCTCTCCCTGAAAAACGGGCCGTCTTCCCGTGGGGTTCAGGGAGCCAGGCGGGCGTGGGGCTCTGCAGGGCCAGCCCAGAGAGGGCCTTGGTGCAGTGGCCCGTGGTCCCCTTCCTGCCAAGGGCAGCCGTGGGCCCCCCGAGTTTGGGACTGGGTCCCCCCGCTTTCCTTTGAGCGTGGGGGGGCGACAGCAACAACGAATGTGGCCTGTTCCACTAATTGCACTTGCCCTGTAACTTTGAAAGCTGGGTGCTGTTTGGAACAGAACGTGATAAGCTGGCTCGGACTCACTCACCTCGGGTCTGGCTGTCCTGCCCCGACTCCGAGGCTCGCCCTGGGACCAGAGGCCTCTCAGCTAATTATTATGTACAATATTCCCCAGCAGTCTCGCAATCAAATTATTCAAAATTGCATTTCTTTATTGCATATTGCTAAAACCCAAGACAAGCAAACATCAAGATAATAAACAGTTATTTATTGCAAATTATTACCTAATATATAAGATTAACAGCTTGTAACTATTAAGATTAATACATGTGGTAAACTGTATTTATTATACTTATTTTGTAGCAAATATCTTTGTATAAAACATATGTTTATGTATTGCAATTAATGAGAAAAAGTGTAAGATTAACAATTTATGTTGGGTTTTGTTTTTAGATTTATGCACACTGTAAAACTTATTTATTGCACTTATTAAAAGTATTTAAGGATGGACTTTTAGATGCTATATTTTTAATGTGCAAATATAAACTAAAGGGGTATTAAATTACAAAATGGAAAATTATAACTGAAGTCAAAGAATCTAACTATTTTCTGCTATAAATCTGCTTTAAAAAGATCATCACCGGAATTACCGAATCTTTAAATAGTGGCCTTCATATACGTAACGAGTTGCAGTGAGTTATCCTCAAAAAGGCTTTTTTCATTGTGAAAACGAAACTCAACGCCTTGCTCTCAAAGATAAATGTACCGGCAGTGTAACCAGCAGAACCGTTCGGTTTTATGACAAGGTGCTGAGTTACCATCGGTGGGCAGTGTGGTTGGCGGGTCCCCTGAAGGGGGCGCAGGCACAGGGCTGGCCGGAGGCAGGGCAGAGCCTGAGGGCAGAGCCTGAGGGCCGGGTGCAGCCGGTGGCGAGCTCCCCCTGCCCCCCTGCCCCCCTCCCCAGCTCCCTCGCCCCCTGGGTGGAGACGGGGTAGGTGCAGCCAGAGCCGCTTCTCTGCCGCGGAGTGAGAAGGCAAGGCTCCCGAAGGTGCTGGTGCTCAGGCTGAGGTGGGGGTGAGGTTGGAGGCTGCTTGGCCAGGAAGGGAGGGGTGTTCTGCAGGCGGCAGGAGAAGCCCCTTGGGAAAACCTGCCCCAGTCGTGAGGCCCTCATGTCCACGTCGCAGGAAGGAATCACGGAAGCGAGAAACCCCGGGTGCTCTGTGGGGAGAGCTGACCAGCACGGCGCCCCTGCCTGCCTGTGGCCCATAAGGTTATTATTGATAATAAATGATTAATAATAATACAAGAACAAACTCTGTGTCGCACACTCACAACCGTGAACCTCCTTTTGCACACCCTGTATTCATTCTCTCCACCGCTGGGCGCTGGCCCCTGAGTCTGAGGTGTTGTCCCGCCCGTGGCCCAGGGGACCCCGAAGGAACCGGGGACGGGGTTAGGGCACAGCTTTCAAGAGGAGGGCAGAGGCCCCACCCAGGGACCTGGTGCAGCTTCCTGGGGACCCCGGACCTCTGGGTCCAGAGCGGCACGGGGTGCAGGCCCTCATCCTCACGCTGTGGGCAGGGATCAGGGAGTCGTGAGGGGTGCGCCGTGCGGGGGCGGGAGTGGGGGGCCAGGCGAGTCGGGAGGGAGGTGCCAGCTCCCGAGTCACACAGACGCCCATTCCCTGGCGGGAATTTGGAAAATCCATCTGCTCACTCGGGAGAGTGTCCGTTTACTCAGCAGCTTGTATCACTTGATTTCAGATCTCGAAAGCTCCCCCGTAAATAATTGTTTAATTTTTGTGTAGGACACTTACAAAGTCTTTGAATTTCTTTCAAAGAAAAAGGTTGTGTGTAGAAAACATACAACTGTGTGGAGGCATCGTGGGTGCTGTCCGGCACTCCGGCCTGGGGGGACCCCCATCAGCGCCCATCAGCGCCCCTGTGGGATGCGGGTCCCGTCTCTTCCGGAAGGCTCTCTGCCTGTGACCTGGAGGTCAGGGCGCAGAGAGCAAGCTGGCAGGCTTCCACCTCTCACAGAAATGTCTTTATTAACCTACCACTTCTTTATTTTTCACTCACTCATTTCTTCACTGTCAATGAATTAACTCATTTGATCATTAATGAATTCATTGGTCAATTAATTAAGCAAATCATTCCTTCGTTTGTCCACCATTCATGCCCCACCCATTCATCCATCATCTCTCCACCCACCCATCTGCCCCTTCACCATCCGCCCCCCATCCATGCATTCCTTCCTTCACTGTTGGCTCGTTCAGCAGGTCAGTGTTCCTGGCTGCCTCCTGGGAACACGGTCTGCCTGCCGCCCCAGTCCACTGTTTGCGAATGAGGTTCTGGGACATTCTCTATAGGTCAGGGGTCACAGTGATGCCCGGTCTCGGCTCCCGGAGTCGCTGCTTCGGAGCCTCTCCCAGGGCCTCCTCTCCGTGTGGTTCTCGTCCCAGGAGCTGCGGCCAGCCCCACACGGGGAACGGTGGCTCAGGGGCGGGCTGGTAACGGAAAGCCTGCTCCCTGAGGAAGGCTCTCTCCTGTGATCCTGAGGCTCGACCATGTTAGAATAGCCAACCTCCCGGTGATAAAAGAGGTGAATGCTGACAGCAAGATGACCTTCCTCAACCCACCACATGGGTGCTTGCTTGCAGGGTCGATGGGTGGGAGGAGGGAGCCAGAACCTCCTCGGCCGCAGGTGGGCATCATGGAGCAGTTTCCTGCAGGGCAAAGGACGCTTTCAGTGGCCCAGCTAGGCTTCTCGGGGAATCCATCTCCAGGACGGTATTGAAAGGAGCACAGCCGTTTTCTACGGGCCTGTTCTTACAGCATCTTGTGTAAAAGGAGGAGAGAGGCAGTGGGTATGTGGCCGACTGCGGAGACCAGGTGAATAAGCAACTTCACATCCAGCAGGTGGGCTCGCGAAGCAGGTAAACTTGCACTGTGGGAACCAGGGCAGGAGCGCTCGCTAAAATCAGGTTTCCTTCACAGAGAAGGGAAAATCGGCCCGGAGGAGAGAGGTCGGGAGGGGGAGGGCTCACCTCGCCCGAGCGCCCCCGCCCCTTCCCCGCCCGGGGCGGTCGGGGTGCTCTTCTTCTCCTGGTTTGTGCCCTGCGGGTTCTCTCAGGCAGTGTGTTCTCTTTGGTTCCGTGTGGTGGGAGAGCGTGCGCCGTGTGATTTAGCTTCCTTCAGACTTGCTGGGACTTACTTTCTAGCCCAGGATGGAGTCCATTTTTGTCTCTGTTCCGTGGGTGCGTGGGCAGTGGGTGTCTGCTGGTGCAGACTCGTGGCCCTGTAACGTCAGGCACCCGGGCTGGGCGGTGCTGGCTGGTTCTCCCGTGTCCTTGTGGGTTTTCTGTGCGGTTGCCGAGGGAGGGACCGAAAGCACCTCCAGATTTGAAGGTGTGCACACGACCCTTGATGTACATACCTCCACGGGAGAATAACGCCAGATGCACACATCCTCGCCGGATGGCCTCTCTTGTTACAACATGTTACCCTTCTCTGTCCCTGGCAATTTTCTTTGTTTTTCTGATCTCAATATACTCAGTGCTTTCCTTTGATTAATATTTGCATGATACAACTTTTCCATCTTCCAACTGGCCTATTTTGTTGCAGTTGAAATGAGTTTTTTTTTTTATTCAGAGCGTGTAACTGAGTCATGTTTTTTTAATCCATTTCTGTCATCTCCTTTAATTGGTCTATTTAGGCCATTTACATTTAATATAATTTTTGGTACGTTGGAACTTAATCCTGCCATTGTTTTTCGTGTGTTTGTTTTTCTCCTGTGGTTTGTTTCTGTTTCCTTTTTCTTGTCTTCCTGTGGGTTACTTGAACACTTCTTAGAATTCCACATTGATTTATCTGTATTGTTTGAGTATATCTTTTTTATAACATTTTTAGTGCTTGCTCTAGGTTTTACATTCTTTGTACATAACTTATCAGAGTCTCCTGGTATTGTCATCTTACCAGTTTGAATGAAGTATAGAAACATTTCCTCCCTTTAAGTGGCTTCATCTTCCCCACTTATAATATCATTGTTTAAAATATTTTCTTTCTCTCCATTTACACCCACATCAAACGGTGTTAACATGTTTGCTTCCACCATCAAACATAATTTGGAAAATGCAAGAGAAGGGAACCCTGTTGTGTGTGCCCGCATTTTTGCTTGTTGCCTCTGCCTTCCCTCCCTCCTGATGCTCCACAGTGCTTTCTGTGGTAGCCTCCTCTCCCGGCAGGGGACCGCTCACTGTCCCGCTCTGAGTCATCGCGGTGGGAGGTTGCTGGGTGACTGCCAAGTGCCAGGGGCATCCAGGCTCCCGTGGTCTCTCTGGACACTGTCGGGGGAGGGAGCCCGATGGGCCTGAAGACCTGCCCTCTCCTCCGACCCCTCCCACAGTGCCCCAGTGGGGGCGGTGGAAGCAGACGCCACGTGTGGCCTTTGCCAGGTGTTTGTGGGGAGAACCATTTTTCCTTCCGTAGAGTTGAGCTGGGGAAGCGGCTCTCGTCTGAAAGTTTTCTGTCTCACCAGGCTGCTCCTCCCCTCGTCCCTTGTCAAGTGAGATCAGGCTGTTGTTGGAGCTTTTTTATTTCTTGAATCGGTACCTGTGGGGGTTTCCAGATTTCTTACTTCCTCAGTTCTCCGTCTGGCCTGTGTGAAGCAAGAAGAAAA
Source organism: Desmodus rotundus (assembly GCF_022682495.2). Classification (NCBI taxonomy): domain Eukaryota; kingdom Metazoa; phylum Chordata; class Mammalia; order Chiroptera; family Phyllostomidae; genus Desmodus; species Desmodus rotundus. Next base: position 440,010 of record NC_071398.1, read on the forward strand.
CCGAGGGAAGAGGCCACCCCGTCGTTCCTTGGCCCCTGAGGCCGCAGGCGGTCCGCCCTCATCTTCCTGCGTCCTCTGGGACCCGCCCGCAGCCCCCCTCTCTGGCCGCGCTCCCTCTGGGTGTGTTCCGCGTCTTCGCGCACGTGGCCTTCAGCTCTGGTCCATGCGTTCATTCTTCCACGCGTCAAAGGTGGCCGCGTGCCTGTGGCCGCAGACATGGTGGTCACGGGCCTTGTGAGGGCCCGTTGGTGGGGGGACAGAGACTAACCACAGGAAAGCAGTGCCCTGGTGTGGACACTTCACGGGGCAGATCCTGAGTCTGCTCCCCCTGCCTGGGGTGAGTCGGGGCTCCGGGGTCACAGGCCTGAGGGAGACACCTGGGGGCGTGGGTGCCACTGGGCACCTTTATCTGCTGCCTGGGCAGGGACAGCCAGTGACACAGGAGAGGTGGGAGCAGCTCCAGGCCAGGTGGGGGCGGGATTTGGCTGCTCAGACAGGGTGGTGTCAGCTCCCGGGAGTGAAGGGCGAGGGGCCTGTGGCGGGCGACGAGGCTGTGGCACCCCTGTCCCTGCGGCAGAGGCCTCTGCGCTGGGCGCTGACTGAAACAAGCCTGGTGGAGCAGCCGCCTGGGAATGGCCCTCTCCTTGCCCCCACTGGTGGAGCCGCTGCCAAGGGAACCCAGGTTCCCTCCCGGCCCCCTTCCCTGCACCGTGGACATTGTCGTCCTCCTGCCGTGAGGCCCACGGCCCCAGCGTGGCCGGGGCCCTCCCCCACGGGCGCTGCTCTTCTGCCCACAATGCCCGTCCGGGCCCCGCATTGTCTCGGCAGACGTGAGCACCTGGCAGGTTATTATTAGCCTGCGATGAAGTGAGAGGCCCTGAACAGGGGCCGGGAGCCCCCCCAGCACGGCGGCGGGGGCCAGGGGGAAATGATTCATTGCGGTGCCATGTGCTCTAATTTCACAGAACGGAATAAGTGGCAGTCGTATTTTGGGAGCCACCAGGCACAGATAGCATTGTCCCCTCCCTGCCTCTCACCCTGGCCGCAAGGGGAAACTGGGGCAGGCTCTGTGCAGGCAGATGAGGGGCCGCAGGAGCCGTGACCCTAGGGGGCTGGGGGTGTCACAGTTCCGTGGCTGGGGTGGCCAGGAAAAGGGGTCTCGGGACCCCTGTCCAATCACGGCCCCAGCCTGCTGGTCCCACCCCGCCCCCCATTCCCATTCTCATGGCTTCTTCAGGACCTGCCTGCTGTCCAGTTCAGGCCCAGTGTGGGGGAGCCCCCTCCTCCAGGAAGCCCACAGTGCCCTGCTTCTCTGCTTTTCCAGTTCTGCGTCTGCACAGACCGGTGAGCACCTTCCTGCCTCCCTGCAGGCTCCTGGGCTCCCTGCCCGCTGCCTGGCCCTGGCTGGAGACTTGGCCGCCACACGCAAGCAGCTTTCGGCGAGGGCTCCTTGGCCAGGATGGTGGCCCCATGTTGGTGTCAGTGCCCAGAGTGGGGGTTCCTGTAGGCGCTGCCTGGGCGGCCCCCGGGGGAGCCCTCCACCCCCCATGCACCCAGCACCCCCTCAGAGGCACCCAGAGGTTCGTGTCCCTGTGTGTGTGACCTGTGCTCCCAGACCTGAGATGAAGCAGGGGAAGGAAGGGGAACACTCAAAGGCGATTTCCCCGCTGGCAGCTCAGCCCGCAGGCGGCCTCAGGACCGCTGGGCCCTGGTGTTCTCGCTCACGCAGTGTTTGCACACGAAATGGCTTCGCATTTCAAAATGCGCATTCCGGGTGGTACCAATCACGGGCACTAACGAGGAGGCACGGGTGTGACTGCGAAGAGAATTTCTGTGTGTGGTTGAATTTGTTCAAACACCTCTTTTGAGTGGAGGGACGTGGGCCCTCAGTGGGGACCCAGGCTCCTTGGCGCTCTGTGGCGGTTCCGGGTAGGCGTGCGGGCCAGTGCCCTCTCGCCTGCGTCCCTGATGTTCTCCAGATGACGTCCCAGCTCACTCCCAGCCCAGGGGGCCGGGGGGGGGGGGGGGGGGCTGGCGGGCAGCGTAGCTCCTGCCTCGGGGATGGATGGCAAAGCTCCGGGCTCTGGGACCCACTTGTGGCCTTTGGAAGGGAGGGGAGGTCTGAGGAGCGTCACCATCAACCACAGACAGGCTTCTGTCACCGACTAGCTGCGTGGGCGGGCGCCCCACGCAGGCACCTGGGTCCTCCGCTGGAAAATGGAGTTAACTCCGGGAGGGTCCCCGTCTCCCTAAGGACAAAGTCTTTGGATCTGTTATGTCATTTCCTTCAGGGGAGTTTCTAGGTTCCAGAGAGGTCGCCGTGTGGAAAACCGGGCCGAGGTCAGAGCGGTTTTGTCGGAAGGTCGAGTGGGTGGGAGAGGGTCTGGTGCCGAGTGGGCGCAGCCTCGAGATCCAGCCTCGCGGGTCGGGGACTTCGGTCCATGGTCAGGGGCTGGGTCACCAGGGCCGCAGGGGCCCCGACGGGCCCAGGGGCCTTCCCTGTGTTCCCTACTGACCGTGGGCTGTGGCTGCTGTCCCAGCGTGTGAGGGGGGCGAGGGCAGGGGGGGACGCAGGCACAGGCGACACCTGCCTGCCTGCTGTGCTGGCCCCTTTCCCTCCTTAACGTGGCCCCGGGGAAGGGCACCGCCTTCGTTAGGTGGGTGAGCGCCCCTCTCTGGGGCGAGCGTGGGGCACCTGGGGTATTTCCAGCGGCCCCGCAGGCCACCCCCACCTGTATTCAAGGTCACCCAGGCCCCCACCACGCCTCCCTCCCGGCCCCTCCCTGCCCGGTGTGGTCAGCGGCCCGGTCACATCAGACCTCCCAGCTGGCTTCAAGCACAGCCAGGGCTTTGCCAAGGTGCTTCTCACCAGCTGGAAATGCCCTCGAAGTCCTGCCTTAGGAACCTTTTCTGACGTCCGCTGGGGGCGCTGCTCTGCTTCCTGCAAACCCACAGCGCTCTGTTCACCGCCCCCCACCCCCGGGGCCCCAGGGCTTGGTGTTCTTGGGCTCACTCACTCACTCACTCACTCATTCATTCACTGATTCACTCATTTGCTCACTCAGTCATTCATTCACTCATCGATTCACTCATTCACTCACTCACTCATTCACTCACTCATTCCTTCACTCACCACTCACTCACTCACTCACTCACTTATTCATTCATTCATTCACTGATTCACTCATTCACTCACTCATTCATTCATTCACTCATTCGCTCACTCAGTCATTCATTCACTCATTGATTCACTCATTCACTCACTCATTCCTTCACTCACCACTCACTCACTCACTCATTCATTTACTTGTTTCATCATTAACTCACTGGCACGCCCATGGTGTTCCAGGGAGGGCAGGAGCTGCCTGAACAGAGACAGCGTCCCTGCCCACAAGGACGTGGGTCACATGTGCCCCAGAGGTGGCGCCCGTGAGGGTCGGTGCACAGCGCTGGGTGGGTGACACATGGTCGTGTGAGTTGATGTTGATTGAAGGATTTGTACTTGATGTTTCAACACAGTTTCCACTCAGCGTCGTTTTGTATTAGTCTCAGGCGTACAGCGTAGTAGGGAGACGTTATGTGACCTACAGAGTGACCCCCACCACGCCTGGTGCCCACCTAGGTCATTGTCACAGCGTCATCACTGACCCCATTCCCTGTGCCGGACCTTACGTCCCTGCGACTGTTCTGTAACTGCCCGCCTGCCCTTCCCGTCCCTCCACCCTGTTCACCCAGGCCACCTCCACAACAGGTATTACTTCCAGGTCAAATTTTGTTTTGAAAAGTTCAAGAAAATTGAACATTTTAAGATAAAAAATCCTGCAAAATGAGGGTGGGCATTGTTGTCCTGGCCTGGGGCTGTCTCCCGGGACTGCTGGACAAAGTGAGTGGGACTGCTGAGAGCTCTGTCACTTGGGGCCTCAAGGGGGTGTCAAGAGCCAAACCCTCAGGGACACGGGGAATGAGGAAGCCATTCCACCCCCGCCGTCCACGCCCAGCACCAGCCCCTGTGGAGTGCGATCCCCCGTCCGCCCGCCAGGCTGCTCAGGGTCCTTCCTGGGATCCGATTCCAACCACCTTTGGAACCTCTCAGAGTGACGTCCCTGTCCCCTGACACTCCTGTTCAAGCCCCATCATCTGCGGCCAGCACCATCCCGGCTGCCGCACACGGGGGGCGGGGAGGGACTGGGGCTGGGTGGCCAGGGCTCTAGCTGGGACCAGGCTCCCCCAGCTGCTCCTCTGGGCGGCGATGGCACTTCGCATCCAGCTCTGTGCAAACTGGGGACACTGTCACCACCCCGAGACTTGCATGAAGCCTGCTTATCACTCCTGTTCACGCCCAGCTCAGTGACAGCTCCTTTGGAGCCACCTGCAGCCCAGGGCTGTGTTCCCGTCCCAGCTGCTGGCGAGCTGAGCTGTGTTTGGGAAAAGATAATACGTGTGAAGAGAGTTTCAGAAAGAGGAAGACTTTTCCCCAGAATGGAACTGCTGGGGAAGTTCATCTGGATAATGGAATGAGTAACAACAGGCGAGGAAGTTTTGGAGGAAAATGAGTGATGAAGAATTCTTACTCGACGTTAAAACTCGTTTTAAAGTCAGAAAGTGGATGGAGCCGGACAACAACACCTGGGCTCTAGAGGCAGACCTGCTGGGGCCCGGGCTCCCTGGGGCCTGCGGCTGGAGGTGAGCGCTGAGGGGCGGGGGGCATTGCAGGTGGCGGCTCCCCTTGCCCACGTGAGTGCAGCAACGTAGTCTCAGCGCACTTGGCTGTTGCAGAGAGGAGGGGTGTGTGGCTGCCCCCTTCCTTCTCCTGTTTCCCACTGGGCTGAGCTCATGCCAGCTGGGGCACCCCACATTTTCGCACTGTGCTCTCAGGGTGCACCTGGGCGGCTCCTATTGACGCCAGCCCCATACCCAGAGGTGAGGGATTCCTGCATGTCTCCAAGTGGCCAGAGATGCCGGAGACAGACACGTGGTGGCTGCTGGGCTGCGGGTGGCACAGTGGTGACGAGGTGGGGACGGTGGTGGGTCCAGGCCTCGGGAGACGTGAGGCCAACAAACTTGGCACTTGGCGGTCAGGCTCAATCATAGGCCATGCTTTAAAAAGTCAGAATTCATGCAAAAACTCGTGGAGGATAAAATACCAACATGTTGAATAAAGAACAGATCGGAAGGGCCGGGTCCAGCGAAGCCGAGGGGCCCGTGTGGTGTTGGGGCCCATCTTCACTCCTAGAGCTTTGCTGGAACGTTCTTGGGTGTTAAGTTTGAGACGCGGCGTAGACTCTCCAGGGGCGGCAATGGGGCTGCGGCAGCACAGTGCCCCGGGGTGGGGAGGAGGCCGGCCGTGTGGTGCCCTCGGAGCAGACTGCCGACAGTGGGCATTTGAAGTCGTGGGGCTGGAGAGCAGACGGCGCACGGGCCCTCCAGACATGGAGCGTGGTGGCGGGAGGGGCCCCCGGGAGCTGCCGCCCCTGCGAGGGCACCATCCTGAAGCTGAGCGAGGCCGAGGCGCTCTGGGCGGCTGTTTCGTCTCTTATCCGTGTGTGCACACTCCAGGAACGAGTGTCTGTCACTGGTGCCAGGAGGAAGCTCTCCGCACTTCCCAGATACTGTCTTGTTGACGGGCGGGCGTGCCAAGGAGCCTGTCAGAAGGAGGGAAGCGCGTCCTGCGTGCTGGGAGCTGGCTTTGCTGGGGCTCCCGGGGACGGGCACGGGGACGGGCTGGTGCTGGCCAGCCCTGTGTCTGGAGGCCCAGGAATCTCAAAGCTCAGGGCGCTGGTGCTGGGCTGGTCACTGAAGTACACTTTGAGGGCCAGAATGTGACAGTTTGCTCTCCAGTGGGAACATCTTTGAGGGCGGGGCTTGGGCAGAGGGAGGGGCAGGGCGGTCTTTCTAGGAGATGGGCCCAGGTGTCTGCCCGCTAGAAGCCTGAACAGGTGACCTGGGTCCCAGGTTATCACAGACAAAGGTACGTAATAAAAATTCCAATTTGCATGTGGCCAGTTTCCACCTCACGTATATTTTGAATAAGTGCTTGAGTGACTAAATGTGCCTGGCTCTCCCATGGAAGCATTTATTGAGTGCCTACTGGGTACAGGCACCGAGCAAACAGGAGAGCCCCGGCCGCTGCTGCTGCGAGCCTCCTCTGGCGGGGAGAAGGGGCGTATTGGGTTAGTCACCGTGCAGGTCATTGCTGATTAGAGGCAGGCCAGGCACTTGGAAGAAAGAACACACAGTGGGGACGCTCCCTGTTTGGGGGTCAAGCCAGCTTCCCTGAGAGCAGCATCTGAACAGGCCTGTGAAGGAGGAGGGCTGGGTGGGGTGTGGCGGGTGGGCTCACACCAGGGGTGGGGTGGGGGGAAGTGTGGCGCCCGACAGACAGCCTCGCCTTTCGGTGGATGCGGGGGCTTCCCTCCTGCCTACCTGGCGGGTCTGCCTCCCACCTGTGCTCAGGGCCTGGGGGCTGTCCACAGGAGTGGCCCCTGGGGAAGGGCGCGCCCTGGGCAGGGACGGGTCCACGCAAGTGAAGCTGGAGGTGAGCGTCAGCGTGAAGGGGGGACAGGGGTTCACCATGCTGTGGGCTTAGTCACCTCCTGCGTCCATCAAGGGTTGGGACTCAGACTCAGGGTTGGAGGGAGCCACCCGACTGGGATGCTGAAGACCTACTGTGCACCAGTCTACTGCTCTCAGCCCCATGGTGGGGACTCAGCATCTGCATGGCTGGGCGGCTAGACAGGGACATCGGAGGGCAGAGGGACAAGGCAGAGAAGCAACATCAGAGAAGATCAGTGGCCACTCCGCTGGGGAGAGGGAGTGGGGGTGCCGAGAGCCCGACCCCCAGAATGCCAACTTAGGGACTGAGCCTGGGCTGCACGGGCACACTCTCTGGGTGCTGATCTGGGGTGCTGCAGGGGCCCGTCGGTGGGACACCTGGGGGCACTGGGCGGTCAGGGAGGCACCCGGACTGAGCCTCCTCATCTCGGGGGCATTTGCACTTCTGTCCCGGCCACCTGGGCTACACGGCAATGTCTGCTCAGTCTGGCCAGATCTTTCCAACTTCCAAAGAAGCTGGGAGTTTGGACGTTTGTGGAAGGTCTGAACTTTTAAGGGGCAAGTGTTCGAAATGAGAAGGGAGAGCAGTGCCATCTGGGACGAAGGTCTGTGGGTCACACGGGTCCATGTCCTCCCCGTGTTTTCCCGGAGATGGGTGTTCTCCAAGGGTTTCCCTGTGCTGTCCGTCTGGGGACTGGAAACCCTGACAACAAGGTCCCGATGCCTGGAGGGGCTCCGTGGACACCTCACGTGTGGCCCCCACGTCCTGCAGGAAACCCAGGGTTGGTCTCGAGACCCCAGCCCAGGCCTGCCTGACCCCCTCTATTTCTCCATCACTTACCCCACCCCCCTTCCTTCATCCAACACATAACCTCCGGGGCCTTTGTGTGCTGGGCTCACTGCCAGTACAGGGGCCCTTCAGAACTTTCTAAGATTCTTCCCGTTGCTGGATTCACAGGCTGGGGAGGGTGTTGCCTGCGAGTGCTCTTTTGGCTGCGACCCCAAGGTCGCCCTGAGGTCCTGCAGCCCCGCGAGGCATGGCGGGTGGCTGCTGGCCTGACACACTGCGGCAAGCTGGGTCCCAGGCCACGAGGCTGCGGGAGAGCCGCTCTGCTCGCTGCGCTTGGAGCCGTGTCCCCGGGCTGGGCCAAGTCTTTGCAGAGGCGCCAGGCGGGAGCGGGGGCCCCCCGGCACCTCCGAGGCGCACCTGGCCGGGCGGGCCCTGTGGAGCGGCCACTGCCTGGGCTGCGATAATTCATCACGGCGGGCTCCCAAACGCACTTAAGAAAGAAGGGATGATCTATTTTGTACACGTTCCTTAAAGGGATTCCATTTTAGCTCCAATTGTAATTTTTACCTTTTTCAGGGGAATTTATTGACACAGTGCCTAGCTCAGCCCTAGTTTTCAGCATCATCCCTTTGTCTGGTTGCACTCTCGCCAGACGCTTAATTTGTCACAGCCCTGGAGGTATCAGAACTAATGAGCTTTGTTTGAATAGACTTTTTCCAGTTCATCTAGCACACTTTGGGGTAATCACTCAGTTTCTGTCTGCCTCTGATCCGAGGCATTGTGGGAAATATAAGAAAATAATGGTTAAAAAAGCAGTATAAATTGGTAACAGCCACAATTTCTGCAAAGCCCCGAAGATGTTATTTTTTTAAATTCACCACTTATTGAAGTATTGAGACTACTCTAAGTATGACATTACAGCATAATATCAGAGGAGAATCTGATAAAATGCTATTTTTCAATTAGTCAGGAGTTCATACTTTGCCTTCTTTAAGCAGTTCATAGCTAACAAATCTTTAAACAATCCAACCTCTTAAGGGTGGGAAGTGGACGGATAATAACCAGGGGCACACAGCAGAGTGTCAGCCTGAGAATTTAAACATCTATTACCGGGAATGCAAAGGGAGGGTTTCATTGGTCGGACAATCGCACGCTCATTTTTCCAAAGCAGCCCCTCACAGTCCCGTGACACTGGCAGGCCTGGGGGATGAGGTCCCCAAGGGCACCCACAAGCCAGGCTGGCTGCCGCTCTTCACCCCACTTGGCAGCTGGGCTGCCCCGGGGCACCCAGGTTGCAAGCTGTGTCTGCGGTGGGCCTTGTTTTTAGGGATCCCTAGGCGTGTTCCCGGGGACCAGAGGCGGGGAGTCCAGGACGGCTGAGATCTGTGAACCTGACCCCGCAGGTGGGGACCCCTGACCCGCAGGCCCCTGCCTGGAGCAGGAGACAGCTTTTCACACCAGTGAGGGTGCAGAGAAGGCACCTCCACGCAGGGCTGCCTCCTGCAGATTCTGAAAAAAAAAAAATCAGAGGGCAAACACATATGGCGTCTTTTCCCACCAACGATGCTGGTGGCCTTTCCTGCTGGGACGGGGTGGAGGCAGGTGGGGTTGGGCTCAGGAGTGCACACTGCACCAGGGGCTCAGGGCGGCTCTGGACTGAGGTGTGAAGGTTGGACGTTGAAGGTCAGCGGCTCAGGTGAGCGGGTCAGGTGAGCTGAGGCATGGACAAGCCTCAGTGACTTCTAGCTCTCAGGGTCCCCGTGCCTCCCACGACTTGGCGGCTTCCCTCTGCGAATGAGGACACCAGGCTCTGAAATCCTCGCCAACGTGCCCCTCGATCACAGGGGGCAACTACTGGGGCACAGCATGAAGCCAGGGCTCCTCCCTTCATCGCAGATGCCAGCCCCCCTTGGTTGCCCCAGCAGGTGAAACCCAGCCTCATCCCTGGCAGCTGCAGCCCCACCGCAGACTCCATGCCAGGAGGGGGGGTGGAGGGCGTCTCCCAGCCCTGGAAGAGGGGAGCAGCCCGGCAGCTCCAGGCCTGGGCCAAGGGCAGTGCCGAGAAGGCTGCTGGGCAGTTCACCTGGGAAGGCGTGGCAGGAAGCCTAGGTCCGGCTGCCAGGTGCAGAGGGTTGGGAAGCCCTCTGGGCGGCCGCAGCGGCAGGGCAGGGCCCGCACTCTGGAGGCCCAGAGAGGGTGCAGCGATGCACCACCCAGCAGGGAGGAGAACGGGCCCTCGGGACAGTCTCTTCCTTGGTGCGGCGAGGCTGTGTGGCCAGCGTCTCAGCAGGACCCCCAGGTCCGCGCCCACGGGAGCCCCCCCGTCTGTGAGTGCCGGGCAGCCCCACCGTCGGGCTTTCTCTGCCCACTGCTGCAAGCGGTGAGTTGTTTTGGGTGGCAGGGGTCTAGGTTGGCCTGGCTCGGTCTGGGGGCTGCAGCCGGGGCACCCCGCGGCTCCTGGGAGGGGCGCGGGTTCCGACGTGGCCAGGCTTCTGCTTTCTCTGTGTGTGACTCCGGCCGAGCCTCCAGTGTAGCCGCTGAGTGCACGCGGACTTGGGGAGTGTGGTCTTGGAGTGAGCTCTCTAATGATAATAATCTTAATAATAATTTGTTTATTTTTATTGTTAACTGTACTGGGGTAATGCTGGCTAACGCCACTGCATAAATTTCAGGTGAGGGACTTTATCACACAGCACCCGTGGGCTCCCCCTTGACGTCCACTCTGCCTCCTCGGCCCCTGCCCCACACCGCCCCCTGGTGGCCGGGGTGCTGTGGTCTGTGACTGAGCTTGTTCCTTTGCTGCTTTCTCTTTTCTCTCTCACGCGTGAAGGACACCGAACGACTCCGGTCCTTTCCCTCTGGACTCATCTTACGTAACGGGAAGCCCGCAGATCCATGCGCGTCGCTGCGAACGGCGGTGTGGCCTCTTTTCTTGCTGAGTCTGCCCCCTGGTGTATATGTACCGCATCCTCCTCGCTAGTCTAGCAAACAGCACTTGGGTTGCTTCTGTCTGGGCCGCCCTGAATAAAGTTGCAGCAAACGCAGGGGTGCACGTATCTCTACAAATAAGTGTTTTCCAAATTTTTGGATAGGTACGCAGAAGTGGGATTGCTGGGTCATGTGGTAACGCTATTCTTAAGTTTTTGAGGAACCTCCATACGTTTCCACAGTGGCCGCACCAGTTTACAATGCCACCAGCAGCGAAGGCAGGTTCCTTTTCTCCACCTCGTCCCTAACACTTGTTACCTGTCTCGTTGATGACGGCCCTTCCAACAGGTGTGAGGCGGTGCCTCCTCGTGGTGTTGATTTGCGTTTCCCTAGTAGCTAGTGATGCTGAGCAAGTTTCTTATAGCTGTTGGCCATCTGTATGTCTTTTTTGGAAAAATGTCTCCGTTCAGGTCCTCTGCCCACTTTTAAATTGGATTGTTTTTCTCTTCCTGAGTTGTATGGGTTCTCAATATATTTTGGGTATCAGTCCCTTATTGGAGGTATAGTTTGAAAACATCTTCTCCCATTCGGTTGTTGCCTTTTTGTCTAGTTGATGGTTTCTTTTGCTGTGCAGAAGCTTTTTAGTTTAATGGGGTCCGATTTGTTTACTTTTGCTTTTGTTTCCCTTGCTTTTGGGGTCAAGGCCACAACCCCCTCCCCTCCCGAAACCAAGGTCCATAAGTTTAGTGCCCATGTTTTCTTCTACGGGCTTTATTGGTTCAGGTCTTACATTCACGTCTTTAATCCACCTGCAGTTTTTTGTGTATGGCGTTGGATAGCGGTCTAATTTAATTCTTTTACCTGTGGCTCCGTTTTCCCAGTGCCATCTACTGCAGAGACTTTCCTATCTCCAGAGTATGTTTCTGGCTCCTTTGTTAAAAGTTAATTGCCCTTGTCTGTGTGGGTTTATCTCTGGGCCCTCAGTTCTCCTTCCACTGGTCTGTGGGTCTGTTTTTCTCCGATACCATACTGTTTTGATTACTGTAGCTTTGTGCCATAGTTTGAAGTCAGGAATAGTGATACCTTGTCTTGTAGTTTTTTTCGCAAGATTGCTTTGGCTTTTCAGGGCCTTTTGCGGTTCCACACAAATCTGAGGATTTTGTTTTGTTCTAGTTGTTTGAACAATGCCATTAGGATTTTGATAGGGATTGCATTAAATCTATACATTGCTGTAGGTAACATTAACAATGGACACATTAACAATGTTAATTCTCCAGTCTGTGAACGCAGAAGGTCTTTACATCTTTGTGCCTTCTTTCAACAATGTCCGGTAGATTTTGGTACACGGGTCCTTCACCTTCTCTGTTAACTTTATTCCTATGTATTTTATTCTTTTTGTTGCGGTTGTCAATGGGATTATTTTCTTCATTTTTCTTTCTGATATTTGTTAATATTTTGAAATGCAACGGGTTTCTGTTTAGCAATTTTGTATCCTGCAACTTCACTGTATCTGTTTGTTGTTCCTAATAGTTTCCGGTGGAGTCTTTGGGGTTTTCTGTGTATAGAATCATGTCGTCTGCAAACCGTGATGATTTCACTTCTTCCTTCCCAGTTTGGATGTCCTTTATATCTTCTTCTTGTCCGACTGCTGTGGCAGGACTTCCGGTGGGTACTCTGTTGAGTAACAGGACGAGGGTTGCCATTCTGACCTTAGGGGAGAAGCTTTGTTCTCCACCGATGCACGTGGCGACAGCTGAGGGTTGTCACCTGTGGCCTTTATCACGTTGAAGTACTTTCCTTCCATTCCCACGTTACAGTGTTTTAATCGTAAGTGGAGGTTGCATTTGTCGAGTGCTGCTGCCTGTGTTGCTCTGGTCATATGTCTTTTCTGACCGTTTTGTCGCCGTGGAGCATCACGACGGCCGGTTTGCCGGCGTCGAGCCCCTTGCACGTCTGGAACCAGCCCCACCCGATTGTGATGGTTTTTCCTTCCAACGTGTTGTTGTATTTCACGTGCGCGTATTTTGTTTAGGATTTTTGCATCTATATTCATCACATCTCTACATCGGCCTGCAGTTTCCTTTTCTGTGTTAGCCTTGCCCGGTTTTACTATCAGGATGGCGTTGGCCTTGTAAAATGCATTGGGAAGCATTCCCCCTTCTTCAGTTTTTTGGGAAGAGTTTGAGAAGCATAGCTTTGAAACCTTGGAATGTTTGGTCAAGTTTACCCTGCCTTTCCGCCACCCCCGCGGTCATTCATGACCGGCTTCCTCTGGTCCAGTCTCCCCCCTCTCTCAGGCGTCTGTGTGCTGAGCAGGGGACCCTCTTCTGAGTTACGCCGTCCGACGTGGAGAGTGAGGGAGAAGCAGAGGAGTCTTCTCGCTCTGCCATGATGAGGGCGTCACGCCACAGCTGTTGTTCCTGCCGAAACCGCGGTTATCCATGTAGCGTTTGTTTCAAAGGAAAACAGAAAAGACAGGAAAAGACATCCACATTGGGAATCTTAACCTCAGTGTCAAAAATCACGTTAAGGGGGTCAAGTCCCCAAGGCCAGAGTGCCGGCAGGGACCCCGGGTTTACTACGGTGCCTTAGACTTTTTCAATGTTGCTCCCGTGCCCCTGGTTTAAGTCTCCAAACCAACCTTGTGAGAAGGATAGAAGCAAAATTATTTAGCTCACATTAAAAAAAAACACACAAAAAACCAAAAAACAGAATGGATTCCTAAGGAGCAGAATGTCCGAGGTCAGGTGCCGAGCAGGGGCGTCTGCCTCTGGGGTTGTTTGGTTGCCATTGTGCTTCACGATCTCGACTCACCCCCGTTACTTGCCCACCGCGACCCCTGGATCGTTCTCTTCTCTGATGTAACTTGCTTGGCTCTTACCTAACACCATGATGCGTGGCTTTTGGCTGCAGGTGTTCTTCTGGGAGCCTCAGTGCGGGGCTGCGAGCGTCTAACAGCTGATTTTAAACGGAAGCTCTTGCGCTGGCATCGTCGCCCTCAGCATCTCCGTAAGGCGCACGGCCAACGGCGGGGGCAGATGCTCCACGGACGTCATCTATTTCTAAGTGCAACGGGGTCTCCCTTTTTCTGGAATTTTCAGAGATGACCACATATACACACTTTAAACAGCTATGCTCTGGAAAATTTCCTGTAATTCGAGATTGGTTTCACCTTCGTTTCCTGAAAGGCTTGAGAACATTCCACAGGAGTTCACCCTCCTGCCCCTCGGATGAGTTGGAGAGTGTCTGATGGGCAGGTCCCCTCTAGACACACCTACCTGTAGTAACACGCAGAGCAGCTCGGGAATCACAGCCAGACCAGGACAGCCCGCAGGCCTGAGCACGGTGGCCTTCCCTCCTCCGGGCTCTGGAACAGCTCCCCGGGAACACGGAGATACTCCAGTGCCGGCTGCAGGGCTCCCCTACCGTGGGCGGCAGAGAGTGAGGCCTGGACGGGCACTCTGGTCTCAGGTTGGTCACGAGTGTTCTGTGAATCTTTCCGGAAGCCACAGCGCCTTGCTGATGCTTCATTTTCTCCTTGTAAGGCCACACCCTGACTCTGACAGCGACGCAGGGCTTGCTGGGAAGGGTGAAACGGGCAGGGAAGCGTTGTCTGTCCCCGCCTGGGAGAGAATTTGGTTTTTCAGGTTAATTGAAAGCGTCCTGGCCCATCCGGCGTGGCTCTTCGGAGGCGGCTCCAATTGAGTGCGATCAGCGGCAAGATAGGCATTCCGTTAATTTCACATAGTGAATTCTTGCAGCTTAAATTTGATGCGGAGTGAAAAAAATATTATAAATATTGTGCAAACTTCCTCAAACTTGTGATATTACAAAAAAAATGACAACCTAAGTCGTTAAATACTGAGCTCTCCGATTCAGATTCCCGAAGCCAGCCCGTCAGTTCCCTCTTTCCTATCGGAGCTTATAGGATACAACCCCTCTGGGGAAGACAATGCTGGGGTGCCCCATAAAACCCCTTCTCCAGTGTCATCTCCTGTGACCAGCACCATGGCTCTCTGGGGGACTCGGAGTGGAGCAGCGACCTCCCCCGCCCCCCGACTTCTTCCCCACCCGGCCACCTTGGGCAGCAGAGACAAGAAAGGCCGGCCTGGGTCTCAGGAAACTCAAATCACAGGAGCATCAGATGTAACCACAGCCCCTTTTCAGTTCTGGCAGCAGCCTTGGCCTTGACCTGCAGGGCTGGACCTCAGGGCCCCTCCTCCCACTGCTGGCTGGGCCCCTGGGGTGGGGGTTAGAAGCTCCCGGAGGGAGGGGGTGCTCTGACTCCAGGCTGACCCCGGTCACTGCACACTGTCCTTGCAGACATCAGACCCTAAAAGAAAGGCCTGTCCTTGGAGCTCCATGGCGATGGGACATCTCGAAGAGCCAGCGTGACTCTCTAGCACCTGTAGGGCAGGCTGAAGAGCACCTCTGCGGAAGCTCTGAGCTCACGTGATTTGCCCAAGGTACTGTGTTCTCATGGCCTCCTGATCCCACGCTCAGGCCCCACTTCCTCAGCCACAGGGTGGGGCGCACAGGACTTGAGGTGACCCTGGGGACCTGGCATCGACTCAGGATGGCCGGGCTGGGGGAGGTCAGGCTGGGGGCTGTCATCAGCAGTGAGTTATCAGTGGCTTTAGGAAGGCGTCTGGTGGGGGACCTGCTGGTTGCCCTCCCTCCATCCTTCTCTCTGTAAGGGTCACTGGTGGGCAGCGGCAGGAGGCAGCCTGCAGGCACCCATGGGAGCCGGGCACTCTAGGGGCTCAGGGCGGCTGCTGGAGCTTTCTCCTGCCAGGCACAGGCAGGAGGAGGATGGTGTGTGGCCCTCACCATCCTGGGCTGTATCCGTTGCAGCTACTCGGCAATGGAAATGCTCATCTTTGTCACAGGCAGGGACCTGAAGCCACAGGTGGGGGCCCCGGGTGGGAGTCGGACCTCAGCAGTGTTTTCCTATCGTCCGTGGGGTGGTCCTTCAACTTACTTTAGGAATGTGAACTGACATTAAAGAAAATGAAGGAATTCTCCGAAACAGTTCGGAATGTCTGGCCACAGAGCAGCTTTTCTTCACGGCGGGATCTGAGTGGAGGCGCAGCTGCCCCTTTGGCGGATCCTGTGCACCATTCGCCGTGGTCCCTGCTACTCCCTCGTGGCCCCAGCATGGTTGTTTCTCCTAAAGGAGCTGAGGGCAGTTTCCACATCTCTCCCCGCTTAGCGGAAGTGGCAGGTGGTCCTTTCTCACACCTGCGCTGGCACCTCCAGGGGCCCAGCCACCCGAGACCTTGGGGATGAACAGAACAGCTAAGATGCGAGGATGGGGCGAAGAGGAGAGGACTGGGGACTCTGCAGGGCGGGTGGCGAGGGCCCAGGCTACGTCAGGAACAGTGTTTTGAAAGTCTAGCAGGTGGAGGACAGGTGGGCACTCGCCAGGACCCAGGGCCAGTTGCTGAGCATCGAAGAGTCGGTAGGTGAGGCTCAGTTTACAAGCCTCACGAGGGAGAGCAGCTTTTCGCTGGGTGACCTCTCTGTCACCATGTTGGTCCCGTGCACCCAGCAAGCAGGGCGGGCGCCTGGCCTGTGCGTGAGCATGGGCGGCATCCTGGAGTCTCCGGAAATCTGTCGGCCTTTCGGACATTGGGTCAGTTCTGGTAACAGAACAAGACCTATTCTGAACACAGGTGTGTCCCCCCTTTTCCAAAGGGGGGAATGACAGAGGCCCTGAGGAAGGAAGGCAGTGTGGCTGGGGGACTTTGTGGTACATTTATTCATTGAGCTTCTTCTGGGGACAAAGGCTCAGACCTCTGCGGGCCGCCCGGCCACTGGTGGCCACAGCAGGGAGGGGGGACTTCCCTGGCCCAGGTGCATTTTGGACACTGAATCTCACCCCGCCCCCCCTTCCCCCCAAGACAGGCCCTGCAGCCCCCTGCATGGTGGGAAGCAAAGTAGTCAGAGCAGACCCTTTAAACCGATTGTATAAAAATGCAAATAGAAGGCAAGCAATTCCAAACAGAGAGAAATTAGAGACGTGGATTTCTGCCACGCAAGCTCTCGGCAGCCACTGTCGGGCCTCCTTGCAATTTATCTGGATTTCGTCGGTGGTGGCGCTCTGGATTTGACAAAGAGCCGCGGATGGGTCCCTCTCCGGCTTCCCAGTCGCTGCGCACTCCTTTCGGGCTGAAGTGCCGGGAGTGTCCGAGGCAGCGGCGCCGGTGTCCCCGGGAGTTAATCATTCGCACTCCAGGGCCTCGCGGGAGGGGGCAGGCCTGGGGGCGGGGGCAGATTTGGCTTTTTAATCGCCTCGTATATTGTGTGGCTCGAGATAAATGACGCCGACGGTCTGAAATCTACATCCTTGCTTCCGATGCAAAACTGTAATTAATTTTGTGCAGTGTTTCAGAATTGATCGTGGTCACTTGAATTTCTAATTTTTCACTCACTCCAAAAACCCTGCTCTTTCCGTCTCCTTCCCTTAGAGGGACGTGCCGGGGCGGGGGACGTTCGGTGACGCTGCTTATACCAAATGACTCTCTCATGCCTCTTTTTTCAGTAAGGTGAATCGGAGGTCAAGGCCTATGGCTCCTGTTTATCTCTTTGCTTGCATTTAAGATGCATTTCCTGACTTACAGGAAAAACCACCAAAACTTATGAAATTATAACGGAACAGTTCAGCGGCAATTAGGTATTGTGGAAAGCTCGAAAAGCTTCGTTCCCGCATCCTATTCAGTATAAGACAATTAAGCACAATTTAGGCAATAATTACCCTAATTAACTACAGTATAATGTTTGTATTCAAGACTATGGCAACGTTGTATCACTTCACTGTTTAAATAATAACAAGGTTTCTTAATTTCTCTGTATTGATAGTTTCGTATGTGATTCTTTGTTTGGTATATTTCACTGTAAAAATATTTGTCAGTGAGAGATTGAACAATATGAATGAATCTGATTATGCCATTGTCAAAAGCCCATGCATCACTGTTCCTTGTTTTTAATCACTACTGTAAACCTTGCAGCCTCAGGGCATGGTTTTAATTTGGGTGTCTTACTAATGAAAAGAAAAAAATAATTGTTTTGCCAGGATTTAATAATAAGCAATAAAATCAGCCAACCAGATTTTACCTCTGCATTCAATCTCTTTTTTATTATAAAACATTTTTGTCCTTTTTTTTTAGATTACAGGCATAGATACTGAACATTTTACTAATAAATATTTCAGTTTGCTTATGGAGGCTAATGCTGTCATCTGAATATGGAATTATATTTCTTTCACGCTTCATTATCATTTCATGGTGGTAATGACAGTGAGGCGATGGAATATTTACAGGCTTTTCAGAAGACATTTATCCAATACGGTCCCTGAAGGGCACCTAGGCTTAAAGATACATTATCCTTTGAAAAGCTCGGCCCTGAAGCCCAATTCCTGCATCAGCCAATCAGAACTCTTCCCCTTTCAACACCTCAGGCCCTGATTGGTCCGCTCTCCCTCCACCCCCGCCCCCACACTGTCCTGGATGTGGGGGGAAATGGGGCTTCGACCTCAGTGGCCACAGTCTGTGAAGTGGGCACGTGGCTCGTGCCTCTCTGCTGCCTTGGGCCTTGACTTTATTCTGGTTTTGTCTCAAGTGCTTCTGTTCTGTTTAAATTATTCGCTAGGTGGTCTCCAACTTTGGAGTGGTCTCATTAATCGATGTGCAATTGGGGTTGTTGATGGTGAGCCTCGTGCCTCTGGGGAAGTACCGCAGAGAGCCCCTGTGTGTGCGGCCCACAGCGATGGCTCTGCTGAAGGGCGCAGTGACCACCTGCCAGGGCAGAGGCTGCCTGTGTTCCCACTGTGATCTGCAGGGGCCAGCCCACAGCCCGGGAGTGGACAGCAGGGTGTCTGGGGACCGTGGGCAACCAGCAGACGTGTGCCCTGTTCCCCTGGATTCAGGCTCAGTCTTGTAGGATCTTCCGGTTTTTGAAGGAAAACTGAAAATCCGGATTTTCCTGTGAAATTTCCTGATTTTCAAATACTCGTAATTAATTTAAGCATTTCTATTTCTGTCAATCTGAAACAAGACCAGGCTGGAGACGGCAGGGCCGGGTCAGGGCTGCCGGAGCCGGAGGCCCAGAGGACACCGGTGTGTGTCTAGGAACACCAGCTGCGGGGCCCCTCCCTGGTCTCCTTGTTCCGGCTGTGAACTTGGCCAAGGCGCTTTGGAGAGGCATGCAGTGGCTGCTGTGAGGGGCTTCCCTCTCTCCTCAAGCCCTTCTCCCCGACGCTGAGGGTCCTCGCCTCTGGGCTGTGTGCTTGGCAGCTCGGCTCAGGGGTCAGAGCCCGTGGGCCTGGGGACCCCTTCCTGGAGGATATCGAGCTATTTCTGAGGGTTGATGGAGGGAGGAGGACTCAGGTGCAGCGCATGGCAGGCCCCCTGGTGGCTGATACCCAGCTAGGCGCTCAGCGGGGCTCGGTGTGGGCATCTTCTCTGTAGCCACCAGCCCGGCTGATGCTGGGGAACGGGGTGAGGGCCGGCAGGGGGAGCCCGGTTGGTAAAAGCATCCTGACGTGTGTGTGTGGGACCTGGTACGACAGTGACTCAGAGCAGGTCTGGGGTGCCGTGACAGGGTCTCCACCGTCCCGAGTCTGGTCCTGCTGGCGGCCCGGCTCGTGTGATTTAGAAGAAATCAGTGAGAACCAGGCTTTGCCCCGGGGGAAGGTGGACACGATTTCCCTGGCTGGTCCTTCTTGGACCTGCCGTCCTTAGGTGTCCACACGGTGAGTGCGCAGCAGGACGTGAGGCTGACTGGTCTGTGAGAGAAGGCGAGTCCATCTGGCCTCAAAGGATTTGAGAAAGGAGGTGTGCGGGCTCTCCTGCCCTCCCCCAAGGGCCTCCTGCGGTCCTGGTCTGGGGCGGGCACCGGGCAGCGGGGACAGACAGGGGTCCAGACTCCCATGCCTGTGAGAAAAGCCTAGCCAGGCAGGGGTGGGCACTGAGGCCCTGTGTTCTGGGGGCAGGAAGGCATTGGTGACGGACAGTCCCGGGGTTTCTCATGTTCCTTTCTTGGTATCCAGCCTGAGACCCCCAGTACCAACTTTGGGGTCTCATGTGCAGCTCCCCAGAATCCAGACGTAGGCTTCTCATCTAAGCAGATGGTAAAATAAACCCAAGTTTTCCTCCTGGGATTTGGGCTGAGGGTCTGGAGGAGACAGGGTGGAGGGTGGAGGGGTCCTAGTGCCCTGTTCCTGGTGTCTCCCCGCTGGTCCCACCCTGATTCTGGCCCCGGGCGAGTCCACAGGGAATGGGCTGAGTGAGATGGCTGGATGAGATGTATAGAAAGTCCCATTAAATTTGAATCATAGACAACGAATCTTTTTTTTTAAAGCATAAGTATGTCTCAAATACATATGGGGCATACTAATATTGAAAGTTACTTTTAGTATGTTATTTTTGTATTTAACATGTAGTTTAGTTTTTAAAGTGTAAGTGTGTCTCATGCATATTTGGGACATATTTATACTAAGAACTCAGACGCTGAGACCCGAGTGCCTGGAGGAGAGAAAGACAATGTGCGGACTGGGATGCGTGGAAAAGGGGAACCAGAAATTCCATTTCCTTTCCAACTTTCAACATTAGAAAGTTACAGGGGTTAACTAATGCTTCTGAAACACTTAAGACCACTTACTGCTTGATTCCTAGGCGGAGGCCCTCCTGGTTGTACGTAATCACAAAGGAAAGAGATTTCATAGATCCAGGGCAGGGCAGAAAACGCAACACAAAAAAAGCAAAAGAAAAGGCAAAAACAAGATATAGCAGCAAAACAAATCAAGAAAACGTGGGGACGATACTGGTATCAGAAGAAGTAGAATCAAGGGTAAAATCATTAGTTACAGCAGAGAAACTGTTTTTATTATTAATTTTTATTAATGTGGCTCTCCTGCTTGGGAATTTACTCCTCCATTTATTCAGAAAATACTGGGCCAAGGGCAGGCGATTCCGTGTGGGACGAGGCAGACACGGCCGCTGTTCCACTGGGCTTCAGTCTGGTGGGGGAGCCAGTCCTGAGTCCTAATGTGCCCGGTGACATGCAGGGCGGCGTGGCACCCGGGCGCTGGGAGGGTAAGGCCGGCAGAGATTCCCAGCAATACCGAACACTTCTACGGTGTCTCTCTTGGTCCTTGGCAGGTCTGGTAGGCAAAGATTCTGAAGACTTAGATGATTCCAAATAACGCATTTGTTTCTTAAATTGAGGCATTTCTTAAAATGAGCGATTATATTGCAGCCCATGAAATCTTCATAAAGTACACAGTATGTAGATACGATGAATATGTTAAGTAATTAAAACATACATGCACAGATACCATATTTTACAAAATGAACAAAAAGGGTAATTAAAAAATCTCAATTAGCAACTTAAAATTTTATTAAAACCTCTTGGAAAACTCTTAGATCAAAGAGAAAATCAAAGCTATTTTTGAAGATTAATTGGTCAAAGCTGTACTCAGAGGAAAATATATAACTTTAAATACCAAAATTATTAACATAGAATAAAAATAAATGAATTAGGCATTCAACGCAATTAATTAGAGAGACAACAATAAAATAGACCCAGGAAGATACCGATAAAGACAAAACACAAGTCAGTGAATTACAGCCACATACTACATCACCAAATCTAAAAAGGCGAAGTGAGTGGAGACACCGGCAAAGCCGTTCAAATAAAACAGAGTGAGAAAACGCACATAGCGATGTTACATTAGAAAGGAGAGCTTTTTAATTCGTGCATTCCAACAATTAAGAAAAAGGTAGACAATATAGTATATATGAATACAGAAAATTTTTTGAAATGGGTGATCTTCTAGGACAATTTAAATTATGCGTTTTAATTCTAGAATAATTGAATAACAAAGGAGGAAAGTGAAAAATGTTAAAACGGACAGCTGTGTAGCAAATCCACCTAAATGTCCTCAGAGAGAGGGGCTGGCCACGCTAGTTCCAGCCGAGAAACGCCCAGTCTTTTACTTGTTTTCTTCTATGGAGTGGGGGGATATTTTGTATATTTTGGGCATAACCTCTTACCAGGTGGGTGGTTTGCACGGCTCCCCCGCTCTGTAGGTTGCCTTCCCCTCCGTTGCCTGTTCCCTCCCCTGTGCAGAAGGGGTGGTTTCGTTGCGCCCCGTCTGTCTCATTCTCGTTTTGTTGACTGAGCGCTTGGTTTGCAGCCCATGAAACCACTGCCGAGACCGACGTCCAGAACGTCTGCCCTGTTTTCTTTGGCGAGTGTTGCCGTTTCAGGTCCCACATTTAGGTCTTTAATCTAGTTTGCGTTGATTTCTGTGTGGGGGGTAAGAAAGGGGTCTATTTCCACCCTTTTGCAGGATACCCCAGTACCACCCACAGTGAAATGGAAGACTTGGAGGAAGTCTTGTTATGGCAACAAAACAACATTTGAAATAATCACACGATGACCACTACAGTCAGAGCAATAAGAACTGGGAAGTAAACACTTGAATTTATTAATCAAAATTACTGCCCTGTGAGAAAAACAGGAACATCATCTGAACTAGTCTTACACCATAGGCGGGAGTTCAGCAAGTTGCCTGATTATAAAGCAGATACGTAGAAATCAATAGATGTCCTATATGTTAAACCAATAATCTCCCAGATGAAAGGAAGGAAAACACTCTATTTATGTAGATCACACAAAATATAACATATCTAGACAAAAACTTAAGAAGTGAACCAGACACATGCGAAATAAATAAAAATTTCCTGAGGCTAATGTAAAAATAATTAAGTACATAGAACTCTCTCCAAGTTGATTTATAAATAATTCTATTCTGGGAAGTATTTTAAATTGGATTTTTTTTGAATCTTACAAAATAAATCTAAAGTTAACACGGACAAATGAATGTGCTAGAGAAGCCAGTAACTTATCTATTTGATAACAAATTAACTTATGACGCTGCAACGGACAAAAGTGTGACATGGGCTCCAAACTGGCCGTTAAATCCATGGAGAGAGACAGAGAGTCCGGAAATTAGCCTAACAGCATTAACATTTCATGTGATTTAGGTGCCTCTTCGGGTCCAAGACTACACATTAAAGATTACATAGAGAAACTCATATTGTCAAAAAATCCAAGATGTAGCAACTGTGTGCCTTGTGCTCTTAACAATGTTGCTCTGGGAAATATAAAACAGAAACAAATAAAAAACCCAAAGATAAACTGACAAATCTGCAATCGCAGCAGGAAAATCCCACACTTCTTAAAGAAATGACTATTTCAAGCAGACAAAAATAGTAACACATAAAAATAATGCCGTAATGAACAATCTGGTACAAACAAACTTATGCACATTTTTTTTAGACAAACACCAGCCACTCACACAATTGGGGACATTCTAGGCCAAGGGCAGCTCAGCGAATTCCGAAAAGGGAAGAAGAGGTTTCATACTCTCTGACCAAGTGAGAAAATAACAACGAGGGAAATGGGAAATAAATCTCTATACTCATAAATATAAAAACACTTGTAAAAAGTCTTGTGCTAGTGAGGAAATAAAAAGTGGGAATGACCATTTAGAAATGAGCACCAGAGATTGAATATTAAACCCCGTGAGGTGTGGCCGAAGCAGCCAATCAGAGGAAAATTGATGGACTTAAAAACACACATCAGAAAACAAGGAAAATTGAAATCAAATGGACCAAGCATAGTATTCGGGACACCAGAAAAAGAACACACGAAAAATCGAATCTGCACCAAGTAGAAGGAAGGCACGAAGATGAAAACTGACGTTAATAAAATAAACAAGAGCAACAAAGCCATCAGACCCGACCTATAAAATCTTCAGATTTGATTAGAAAAAGGAGAGAACGTCGCAGACGAGCTAAGGAAGTGTAATCACAGGAAGAGAGGGGATTAAACTTTATAAGATTCTTTATACTAATAACTTGGAAAAAGTAGATGAAATGTATAATTTTATAAGATACAAATGACCAAAATTAGCTCAAGAAGTTGTAGAAAATCCAAATATGCTGGTTTCTATTGAAGAGATCGCAAGGTTAGTCAAAGATACAGTTCTTATAGAGAACATCAGCCCAGATGATTTTGTTGTTTAGCTACCACGTGATCAAGAAATAATTCTCATTCTATAAATCGGGAAGATACTCAGCTAATTCTATAAGCCTAGTGTATCTTTGGTATTACAATCATAATGGAAGTCAATGTATTTTAAAAAATATTCATTTTGTTTTATTTTTTATCCTTATCTGAGGACATTTTTTTCATTGCTTTCAGAGAGAGAAAGAAGCATCGATTGGTTGCTTGCCACACGCACCAGACTGGGGATCGTAAGTGCCTGGACCAGGAATTGAACCTGCAACCTAAGTATGTGGCCTGAACTCACAACTTTCCAGTTGCCAGATGACACTGCAACCAACTGAGCCACACCAGCCAGGACTGAAAAGTTGTTCTTTTATGATAAATCAACACCCCCCCCCCCAAAAAAAATACTACTGTACATGAGAAACAGAAGAAAAATCCCCAACGTTAAGATAAAGACATCAGCTCTGGCAGGTGTGGCTCAGTGGGTTGAATGCGGGCTGTGAACCAAAGGGTCACTGGTTCGGTTCCTGGTCAGGGCACAGGCCTGGGTTGTGGGCCAGATCCCCAGTGAGGCCACGTGAGAGGCAACCACACATTGATGTTTCTCTCCCTCTCTTTCCTCCTCCCTCCCCTCTCTCTAAAAATAAATAAATAGACCCTTAAAGAAAGGATAAAGACATCTACCACAAATCCATAGCAGCGGTAGGGTCATCAGATCCAAATCGTGAACGAAACAGGGATCCCTAGCAGTGTTTATCTTAGTGTTAGATGAGAATGCTTAATATCGTAAAGGTGTACGTTCGCCCCAAATTAACTTATAAATCAAATGTCCAACAACATTTTTGTAGAAATTGTCAAGTTGTCTGTAAACTTTATTTGAAAGAGTAAATGCATGAGAAGGGTCAAGATAATGTAGGAGAAAACCAAGAGGTATATTAGTTGAAATAGAATGGTATTGGTGCTAAAGACTCAACTAAACAATGGAGTAAAAATCCAGAAACAGACTCCTGTATGTGTGGGTATTGGTTTGTGAAATATTGGCATTTTATACTGGGGGAGGGGGGAGAATGGACTATTGGGTTGGCCAAAAGTTCGTTTGCTTTTTTCCGTACGGCGGCTCTAGTAGCGCTTCCTTGTCTTTAACTTCATTTGAAACAATTTTGTTAGATTGTATTGCAACAGCTGTCATCTCAGTGTGCATTAAAAAACACTTATCAAAATTGGTCAATTTTTGTGTAGCCATTTTAATATGGAAGATGGAAGAAAATAAGCAACATTTTTGGCATGTTATGCTTTATTATTTCAAGAATGATAAAAACACAACTGAAACACACCAAAACAGATGTGTGCAGTGTGTGGAGAAGGTGCTGTGACTGATCACACTCGTCAGCAGTGGTGGCGAAGTTTCATGCTGGAGATTTCTCGCTGGATGATGCTCCATGGTTGGATAACCCGGCTAAAGTTGATAGCGATCAAATCAAGACATTAATTGGGAACAATCAACATTCTACCACATGGGAGACAGCCGACATACTCAAAATATCCAAATCAATAACATTATTGGTGAAAATGAAAAACGTGTCTTATTTTACAGAAAAAAAATAGACTTTTTGGCCAACACAATATTTAATCAATTACATAAAAATTTGGAAAAAATAAATTATACTTTTAACATTACATTATTCACCAAAGTAAATTGCAGATGGATTGAAAAGCTGTCACACAAACAGAAAACCTAGGAATGTAGTAAGAAGTAGAGGACATAATCTACAGAGGATAATACAGGTTTGTATGGATGCAGTTAGAGGCTTCTAATGACAAAGGACACCATGCAGAAAACACCACATGCTGGTGGAATATGCTTGCAACATTCATAACAGACAAAAGATTAATATCCAAAGTAAGTGTAAGAGTTTACAAATAACTTACAAGGAAGAGGCTATTAAGTCAAAAGGAAAACAATTAAACTTGATACATATGAACCGACATGAAAGACAGCCAAGATATATTGACATTTTAAAAAAATCAGGTTGCAGCACAATGCGTATTACACGCTATCAAACCCTCAAACCCACTTTTGAAGAGAAAATAATGCTGTGCGTTGTTCACTGGTGTGCACTTAGGGGTTCTGTGATTAGTGTTCGGCTGACTCCGAAGCTGAGCTCCGTGGTTCAAGTCTGTGTTCTGTCGCCCAGGTGTCTCTGGGCAGGGTTCTCAGCAGCCCCTTGCCCCCAACCCTGCCCCCTGGTGTTAGCAAAAAGAATTTCTCTATTTCTCCATTCCCAGAGGCTAGTTTAGCTGGGCATCGAGCTCTCAGTTGGCAATTCTTTCCTTTCAGCCACTTCCTTCTGGCCTTCATGGTGTTAGATGAGAAAGCGTTTTCCTGTGGTGATGCATTGTTTTTCTCTTGCTGCTTTTAAGATTTTCCATTGTCTTTAGTTTTCAGAAATGCAATTATGATGTGTTTTAGCACGGATTTTTTTGGGGGGAAGGGAGTGTTTATCCTGTCTGAATTTTGCTTACCTTCTTGAATGTGTCGGTTTACGTCTTTTGTCAAATCTGAGAATTTTGCAGCCACATGTCTTTGAATATTCCCGCCCCCCCCCCTCCTCTGGGCCTCCGACGACATACAGCTCTTGAAACTTTTGTTCCTGTTCACAGATCCCCGAATCTCCGTTCGTTTGTTAAATCTACTTTCTGCTTGGTGTTTACACTAGTTTGTCTTCATGTTCATCGGTTTTATCCTCTGTGAACTCCATTCAAAGTGAGTCTATCCAGCAGGTTTCTACTTCTCTCACGGACTTTTTCAGTTCTGTACCTTCCATTTGGCTCTTTTCAATGTGATGCTTCTTTAGGGAGATTTCTCTGGATTTTTATGTTTTAGGGGAATGGGCAATTGCTTATTCAATCACTTTCACGGCAGTTGCTTTACAATCCACGTCCGTCACTTCCGGGGTCCGATGCCTCTCAGTGCTGGCGTCTGTGGGCTCTTTTTCTCATTCACGTTGATGTTCTGGTGCTTGGAGGGCGGGTGACCTCTGACTTTACCCTGGATGTTCTGGCTGTTTTGTTAGGGGCCCTGTACCCTACTTAAGTGTTCATGGGATGTTGCAATGACAGCATAAATTTCAGAGCCCACGTGGCGTCTCCTAGGTCTGCTGGGGTATCTTATAGGCCACGGGGCTCCCGGTGGTCCTGTGGGTGCTGTTGGAATGGGAAGGAGCTGGGCCAGACTGGGCCACCTGGTCAGTCTTGAGGGGAAGGAGGCAGTCTTCTGCCTCTCCACCTGCCCCAGAGGCAGAGAGTGCTGTCTGAGATGAGTGGAGTGGCCCCTGCTGGCGGGGAATGTGGGGTGTCTCCTGGGCACCTGGCTGTTGTGACAGATTCCCTCTCCCAGTGGCCCTCGGGCTTCATGGGTGTGTCAGGCCCTGCGGGGAAGGAGCCTCCTTCGTGGGGCTGCGTGGTGTGGTGTACTACCCCTTACCAGCAGTCCTATGGGTCTCTGAGTTGGGGACAGAAGTCTCAGGCCTGGTGTCTCGGTTAATTTCTAACCATTTTCTGCAGTCTGTATATGTGGGCAAAGGGCGGGCCTGCGCACCTGGCATGGCCTGGCCTCTCTGGAGGAGGGCCTGACAAACACGGCCTGGCCTGCAGGCTGCTGGGCACACTGACCACAGGTGGGACATGACGGGGTGACCCACGTG
The DNA here is from genome assembly GCF_022682495.2 of Desmodus rotundus. Classification (NCBI taxonomy): domain Eukaryota; kingdom Metazoa; phylum Chordata; class Mammalia; order Chiroptera; family Phyllostomidae; genus Desmodus; species Desmodus rotundus. The sequence goes on from NC_071398.1 coordinate 467,064, forward strand.
GAGTCTTCTAGTGCAGTTCTGAACCGAGCTCTGCGGGGGGCCCAGGGCACCCCCTGCCCCTCCCCTACCTGGCCTCAGGCCAGTGCTCTGGCTTCGCGGCTGTGGTTGTCTCCTGACAGAGGTTTTCCGGATCAGATCCCACCTTCCTCTTACATTGCAGGGAAATCTCTCGCTTTCTCATCTACCAAGAGGGCCCCTGCCGTGCCCAGGGCATTTTAGAGGAGATGTAGATACACATGTTTTATTCCCTAAGTCTTCTGAAAGTAGAGTTTAACTCATCATCTCCGTCCCATCTCTTTGAGGTTTCCCGTGTTTGTTGTCTAAAATGAAGGTGCGTGACGCTGATGGTCAGTGAGCACATTAATGTGACTGGAACCTGTTTTTGTGACCGTGTGTGGAACGTTGTGCTGAGAGGGGCAGGTGCTCCGAGGCCTCCTCCTGGAAAGACCTCAGGAAGCGAAAACGTGTGCCTTTTGGAGAAGGCCTTCCGGGCAGCGGGGGGAGGGTGCTCCCGGGGGCCCAGCCGCAGAGCTGGTACCGTGGTCCCGGGCACGTGCCCCCGGGGAACTTCCGCTCCAAGTCCTCCCCGTCTCCAAAGTGCCGGTTTGTGCAAAATGCTAACACGACACATTCAAGTGACGTATAGATCAGAGGAGAATCGTAGCTGGATGGCATAAATTAAAGTAATTATATTCATTAGCATGATAAAAAATATGCAAACAAATGTTTATTAAATGCAACCGTACATCAGCTCGAAGGCTGTGGCGTTGTTTATGTGTCTGCGTTGGCAGCGCTTTGTCACAAAGGGCCCGTCACCCTGGCGGGGGGCGGGGCTGGCCTGGAACTCAGGACTCCTGGGGCCCTGAGGGGTGGCTTTGCCCCAGGCTTCCCTGTCCTTCCCCGGTGGCCCAGGAAGGGGAGGGCAGGTCTTCTTGAATTTAATGGATGAAAGGCCGCCCAGCTCACAGGACACTTGTCACCCAGTGTGCCTGAGGATGCTCCCAGAGGGGCTGGAGGCACTTCCTCTCTTCAGCGTCCTATATAGCACCTGCCACTACAGGGCCCCCGCTTCCACAAGCTTAGCTGTCTTTGCCTGCGGGCTCCCGCTGCGGAGGCCCAGGGGTGAGAAACAGGCCACTGACAGGGGCAGGTGTCATCGGCCAGCTTCCTGCTGGGGACACAGTGGGCTGCTCTGAGGAAGCCTCTCCTCTGTGCTGGAAAGCACGGGAATCGAAGCCACGAGCACTGTCCCGGGAGGAGCTGAGCCTGTGGCTGTGATGCTCGAGCACGTTGGGGTTCGGCCCTGAGGGCTGATGTGTTCCAGGTGTGGTCACGCACGCGTGGGCCCTGCCTGCTGCTGTGTGTACGACGCCCAGCTTGGTGGTTTAGAAAGAGCTGGGCTGGGTACACTGACTTGTCGATCTGTCTGTCCATGCGTCTGACCTGTGTTGAGTGCGATGCCAGCAGAGAGGGAGGTGCCAGGAGAGTGGAGGGGTGAGCAAGAGGGAGCAAGCGGAGGTGGCCTGGGCTTCCCGCTGTGACACCATGCCTCCCTGTGCTGACACTTCTGAGTCTAGGACAGCTGCACCCACGGGAGGCCGTGCTGAGGCTCTCGTGCTGATGGGCTGGACCACTCTTTGTGATCCCAGCTCATCGCTGGTGGCCCTTGTCCCTCAGTGCCAGCTGGTTCCAGAGGCGGCGCCCAGCATGGCTGCCTCAAAGGCCCACTGAGGCTGCCCGAGGGACGGTGCCGCGCTCACACCGTCAGGCTCCGCACCAGTCCTGCCACCTTGAAGGAAGCCAGTGGAGATGCTGGCCTGGGGCTCGGCACCAGGGACTTGTGGTCTGGAGTCCCCATGGCTGCCGCCTGGGGAGGTTTGGCGGCCACCATGAACCTCATTTCTCCTTCTCTAAAATGGGGAGCCTGTGTATTTGATCTCCGTGGGTGGGGCGGGGGGAGGCTGGCGGGGAGAGGACAGACGCTAGGGAAACAAAGGAAGGCGGGCCCATCTGCTTGTGAGCCCACGGTGATCAATTCTGTGGACTGACTGCCGTGTCCATGTTTTGGGGACGGATATTTCGGGCCATTTCAATCAAAAGTGGTGCCACTCTGGGTTCTAAACAAAGGCCTAGATTTATTTTTTTCCTGGCAGCGCAATCCTCAAAGATTACACTTGCCGCAACATTTTTAGCCACGTCAACATTCCGTAGGAAATACAAATATGGGCATTATTTCACGGAGATGGCACCGGGTAATATAATAAAATGGATTTATTTCATCTTAATTTATTTAAAATGTGCATAGACAGAACTGGGATAAAATCCATGAGATGAAATATCTCGTTTGCATGAATATATTGAAAAATTCAGCCACCTTCTAAGCCAAAAAAAGAGGCAACTTTTTTTCATCCTCAGAATAATAAGAAGAATAGGTGCTCTTTTTAAAACAAGAAAATATAACCTTGACAGAGAGAAGTGATTCATGCCCCTCAGTCCCCGTGAAGGTGTGAGGGATGGGCCAGGACGGCCCGGGCGGAGGAACTGGCAGACATGAGGTTGTGGGTGCAGGAAGGAGGAGAGCGTGGTGGTCGCCAGGCTGCAGCCTCAGCCACTCCCACAGCCCACATCTGGGGGGACGCTGTCAACCCTAGGCCGCTGGGCCAACACCCTGCCTGTGGGCAGCAGCATGGGACACCCCCAGGGCTGCTGTGTCCGGGACGCATGACGGGCGCCGCCCTTGTCCATGAGGCCAGAAGTCCGAGGGCCTCTGCTGAGGCAGCAGCCACGTGACCCAGAAACGGGTCACACACTGTGACCTGTCCGTGACACAGCAGAAGGGAAAGGCTGAGTTGGGCGGCCTGGGCTCAAAGCTGGGATAGATGAACTCCGACCTTGAGTGAACGCCTTCACTTGACGGGCTCCAGGGTCCCCACTTGCACAGGCAACTTGACCGTGGAAGCTGCCACCACAGACGCGATGTGGCTCACGTGACGTGGCCGTGACCCGCACGTAGGGCGCGCCCTCCTTGTGGTTAGCACCCGTGAGTGCCAGTGATCAAGTTTGCACAGCGAGAGTGGAAGTAACCCTTCCGTCGCGTATCATTTGATGCTATTAAGTGCTTTCAGTGTGTCTCCTCTGCGTCTGCAGACTTCTCCCGGGAGGAAGAGACAGAGGCTGGGGAGGAGCTGGAGCTGGCTGGCGGGTGATGGTGGGTGAAGTGCTGGGCTTCCGTCTGGGGACGGTGTCACCTGGGCAGCTCCAGGAATGGCGGCCTGTGCCCTCTGGCAGCCTCTCGCCAACTAGGGAACCTTGAACCTGGGTGTGACCCCTTCCTGTCCACAGCAGGCGTTTGCTGGTCTTTGTCCTAAACCTCTGGGGGTGGGGCAGGAGGTTGCCTTCTCATAAATCGCCAGTGCAGCACAGGCCTCGAGTGCCCCTGGAAGACCCCTGCTCACCCCTCCCCTCCTCTGTCTTTCATTTCCCACCCCAGGCTGCGAGCAAACCCAGAGCAACTTCTTTGGCGTTTGAAAATCAAGTGGAGGTCGTAGATATGGGCCCGCAGGTTAGTTGACGTGGCTGCAAAGCAGAAATGGGTGGGGGGTTCCCAGGGCTGTGTGTCGGGCTGTGTGTCGGGCTGTGTGTTGGGCTGGGAGTGGCTGCGGGAGGGTCGCAGGGGGCTGATTGTGGGTCAGGAACCTCCAAAGACCGTCTTCCAAAGGGACTGCGCCCTGTCGTGCCCCACCAGCCACCAGTGGGACGGCTGGTCGCTGCGTCCTCGCCAGCACTCGGCACCGTCAGTCTGGGTTTCGGCCGTTGTAAGGGGTGTGCAGCGGTGTCAGACTGTTGCTTTAATTTGCGTTTCCCTGGTGACGTGGGGCGGGAGCATCTTTTCGTGGCTGCTTTGCCGTCTGTAGGTCCTCTTCGGTGAGGGGGTCTCCTGTTTACGTCAAGCATTTTTGTTACTGTTCAGTTCTCAAGGTCCTTTGTACGTTTTGGGTGGCAGCCCTCGATCGGGGTGTCTTTGCAAACATTCTCTCCCAGCCTGGGGCCTGTGTCCTCGCGGCCCCAACAGCATCTTTCCCAGAGCTGAGGGTTTTAATTTTAATGAAGTCCAGGTATCAGTTCTTTCTTTCGTGCATCGTGCCTTTGGTGTTGTATCTAAAAAGTCATCACCATTCCAAGGTTATCTAGGTTTTTCTCCTCAGAATGATCTTTTAGAAATATAAATTAGACTATTTCCCACACCGGCTGCGTCTCCCGGAGGGACAGGAATCCGCAGCCCCCACCTCCGCCTCCAGTGACACCCCCACCCCTTCCCCCATCCCCCCAGCACGGGCGTTCCCAGCCTCGGAGGCCGGATGAGCTTCTCCTGCTGTGTCTCCGCGGGTCCCCGGGAGCCCGGCGTGCCTCTGGCCGTGTCCAGCGGCCCATTCAGATGAGCCTGCCCACCTCACAGGTACCCTGCACTCCCTGGTTTTTACGGCTTGTTTCTAAGACAAGTAAGTGTCCTTGTCCCCATGCTCCTGGCCACCTAGCTCGAGAGGCAGACAGCAGAAATAAGTGCAAAAGACGTTGTTGACATGTTTTCTGAAGGATAGACCTGGGGTCACTAGTGCCACCCCGCAGGACGGTGGGTGTCCCTGAGCGGGAGGTGTTGGAGCTGAGAATTGAAGTGTGGCAGCGGCTGTACCAGGCCGGGGGACGGCCTTGGGGGACATCGGGGTGGGGTTGCGCCCAGGTGTCCAGGCCCTGGGCTGCATGCCCCGGCGGACCCCATGCTGTGGCCTAGAGAGGGTGACAGGGGCCTGAATGGCGAGGTAGTGGGGTGGCCTCTGCTCTGGGGTTTGCGTGTCTGCGTGGGCACCACACCCGCTTTCTGCGCTCAGCTGCCTGGGGCGATCCGAGTGTGTAGGTGCTGAGTGAACTCTGATGACGCTGAGGGAGTGTTGCTGTTACTAATGAGTGTCTGTCCGTCCCCGCCTTGTTCCCACTCTCCGTGGCCGTCCGCTCGGCCTGCGTCCCTGCTGAGCTGGTTCGGAGTGGCCCCCTGTGCTCAGAGTCCCTGGTGTGGTCCCGCTCCCCCTGGGGGCTCCTGGCTCTACACAGAAACCTCCCCCTGTAGTTCTCACTGGGAGTCCTCAGAATCTTCCAGAAGCTCAGCCACAAGTTCCTAGAGAAACCTGAACACTACTTCCAAGTCAGAGCCGCAGAGCAGGGTGGGACTGTACTGGCCACCAGCTGCTGGTGGCCGGGCTGGGGGAGCGTGACACCCCCGTGCTGCTGGCTGTCTAGACAGGCGCATCTTGTCTGCATCCAACAATGGTCTCTGTTGGGCGCAGGGGCCCGGGAGAAGCACGAATCCAAAACAGCTCCACCCGGGCGGGTCCCTGCCAGGGGCGTCTGCTCCATAATGAGGGCTTCGTGTCGGGGGGGTCTTTATTAACCGGGGCCAGCCCGGGTCTTTCCACATGAAATTAATTTATTGGCTGTGCTGCTTGGACGTCATTTGGCCGCCACAGCTGCTTGCTTGCGCCAGCCTCTGTTGGCAAAGATGTCGTTTTTAAGAGCCACTGTCTCATGATTATTCCATGGTGTTCGACTCACCGATCCTGCTGGCTTCCTTGAGGGGCCGAGTGCACCTTCCAGTGTGTGTGTCTGTGTGTGTCTGTGTGTGCGTGTGTGTGCCGGGCAATCGCTGCCACGCAGGTGTGAGCCAGGACTCAGGAAAGCCTGGGGGTGGGGCGGGCGTGTCAGCCGTGGAAAGACAGATGCTCAGTAAAACATGTCGGCGTCTCAGCAGAACAACAGCCGCAGTCCCCCACCTTGACCCGCAGCCCCGCACAGGGCCACGCGCCCACTGCTGGCTTGAGCCCCGCTCTCCCCCCGACCCCGCCCGTGATCCTGTGCGGCCCCTTCCTCTCTCTGCACCTCCACTTTCCCACTTGCAAATGGGAGGAATAAACGGGTCACGGCATTGTGGGCAGAGCAGACGAGTCAGTGTGTGCGAAGGGCTTGACCAATGCCAGGCATGTTGGGGGTGCCCAGGAATGTCAGCCTGTGTGGCCAGTCCCTCTCCTTGTCACGTGCCCTCTGACGGGCTCCTCATGGATTTTGTAGGAAAGCCCCTTCCCACCCTGTCGTGCTACCCAATCTGTGTGGGCCATAGTGGGGTGTTTGGTTGTGTCCCGCCTCTCATCCGACACCCCCTTACTTTGGAACTGGCAGCGTCCACGTGCACACACGCTCCCCGCCTCCCTGTGGCCATGACCCCGGACTCTGGTGCTCCCTGGGGCCTCCTCCGTGAAGGCCCCCTGGGTTTTCTCTCTGCTCCCACTTTGCTCCAGGGTCAAGTCCTCCAGGACGCCTGGGGACAGCAGGGGCCTCTCCGGGTGCCTGGTTTATGTCTGGTAGGGCCTCCTCGTAACGGTCGCTGAATTGTGGGCAAGGCCACTTTGAGAGGAAGCTTCTTTCCACCAGTCATTTACAATCCCCTTCTAGCAAATATATTCATTTTCTAAAATTCCTACATGGTGCAACTCGTCCTTTTTGGTGCACGGTTCTGAGTTCAGACAGAAGCAAGCGGCCACATACTGGCCAGCACCTGGGAGACGCTGACCGTCAGTGCCAGCCCCCCTCGTGTGCCCTTTGTTGTCAGCGCAGACCTCTGTGGCCACTGGGGTCCCCGACCCTGTGCGAGGCGTCGGGATGCCGGCTGCCTCACCCCGCCTCACACGTGTCCATCCCGTGTTCCTTTTCATTACCAAGCTGCGTGCCATTGTGTGAACTTTTTATGCTTTCTTTGTCCGTTTACTCGTTGAAGGACCTTTGGGTGGTTTCCATTGTTTTTTAAAATTGTGAATAAATTCCCTATAAACATTTGGATTCAGGACTTTATGGGAACATAAATTTTCATTTCTTTAGGTTTATGATTCATAAGAAGCTACCAAGCCGGTTCCCAGCGTGGCCAGACCAGTCGGAACTGGCGGAGTGAGAGGCCCGGCGGATGCCACACGGCGTGTTCTCAGAGCTCTCACTGTTTCGTCTCTCTCTCTCTTTCTTTTTAGATTTTATTTATTTATTTAGAGAGAGGGGAAGGGAGGGAGGGAGGAAGGGAGGGAGAGAAATATGTGCGAGAGAAACATCGATCAGTTGCTTCTTGTACGGGCCCCAACTGGGGATCCAGACATGTGCCCTGACTGGGAATCGAACCGGCGACCTTTCGGTTTGCGGGACGATGCCCACCCACTGAGCCACGCGGGGCAGGGCTCACTTTTCTCTTTTTGAGCTGAGCTAATGCAGTAGGTGTGCGGTGGCGCCTCTCTCTGCTTTTAATTTGCATTTCTCTACGGCTAGAGATGCTGAGCCCCTTTTCTACGTGCTTATTTGCTACTTGTTGATCTTGTTTGGTTAAGCGTCTGCTAAAAATGTTGCCCACATTGTATTGGGTTGTTTGTTTTCTTATTATTGAGAGTTTTTAATGCAGCCTGGATGTGAGTCCTTTGCTGGACGTGTGTGGTTGGCAACACTTCCTCCCAGACGGCGGCTTGTCTCCTGTTCTCTTCAACGGCGTCTCGGGCAGAGCAGACGCTTTCAATTGAGATGAAGTCCAATTTATCCCTTCTTCCTTTCATGGGCTGTGTTTCTGGTGTCATTCCACCAGTTTTTAATTTTGTTTTAATTCTCTTCAGACTGTGGGCAGCAGCCGGGTGTGGCTTCCAGGCGGTGGCTGCGGGAGGTGAGGGGTGGTGCTCTGCCCACTTCTGTCCCATAAGCTCCCTTTGGGTCACTTGGTCACTGGCTAGAACCTCGCTTGGCATGAACGCTGGCCTCTGGAGCCCGGTGGCAAGTGCCTTTGGTAAGAGTTGCTGAGCTCTGGGGCAGGTCACCTGACCACAGAGACTCTCGCTTTCTAAGGGGCCTTCGTTCCAGAACCTTCATTGCTTTTCATGGCTCTGATCTCAATGGGGCTGCTGTTATCCACCCCACCGCTTCTCTGACTTTGAGGCACGGCCCTCATCCTGCGAAGGGTTTGGGTCTTCCTGCGGATGGTTCCTCCCCAATAGGGGAGTGGCAGCCCTACTGGATGGGCTGGGAGGCTGACCACGAGCTCATCTCTGCATGGCCTGGATGGCAGGTGGGCTCCAGGCACCTTGGGGGTCTCTCCATGCCCAGAAATGGGACATCCTGTGTCCAGCTTGATGGGCCTCTCCTTTGACTGCTGCCCCGGCTGTGCCAGGCTGCAGTGGTCCCAGTGGAAGACAGGGCACGTGGGTGTGAGTGGGTGCCTCCAGATTTGCTGGCATGGATCTGGACGTCACATCTGGAGTCCAAGCCTGGTGTCCGAGTGTAAGTGCTGGGGACCTGGCCTGACCAGGGAGCCTGGGGTAGCAGGAAAGCACGGGGCGGGGCCACCGCCAGTAGTTTTGCTGTTCCTGAAACAGCCGTGCTTGAATGCCATTGTCCCCCAGGACTGAAACAGCCGTGCTTGAATGCCATTGTCCCCCAGGACTGAACACAAGCCAGAACTCTGCTACTGAAGTCGATGGCTTGCCTGACATGGCCGCTGTGTGCATGCAAAGAAACCCCTTCCTCTATGTGGCCCAGCCCCCCAGGACTCTGTCACATGATTCTCGGGGACAGGGCCTTGCTTCAGACCCCCGAGTACCCTTATCTCATGTCGTCCACGTCCCCAAAGACCACCGTGACTCGCAGTGGCCGGTGACCTCCTATGGCAGTAACTCCTGCTTTTGGGCGTTGGAATTGATTTTCCTCCTTGTGCCGAGTGATTCAAAGCCCCAGCTCCTGTCCCAGGGGGTCCCACCACTGGCAGCTGAGTGGGGGCATGGCACCTGCTGGCCACCCGTGTGGGGGAGGGGCCCTGGAGCCCCGGCCCCCGAGCCCTGTCTGCATGTCCCCACGTGGACACTGCTCACAGGTCTGTGGGGTCTGTGCGGCAGCCTTTGCAGTGACTTCTTGGCCGAACTGGGATTCAACGAAGGGGAAGCAGAAGCCCCTCATCTTTCAGGGTCCTTCTTGGAAATTCTGTTAGTGCCCAACCCCAGTGAAGTCCCTGCGGCTCCCACACCTGGTTCCCTGGGGGTGAGGAGAGACTGGAAGCAGGTGGACACCTCCCCGTGAAGCCTCCTGCTGCCCTATTCCCCGTCCCCACCGGCACCTTGGTGAGGACGCCTCCCAAAGGTGGTGTGGTGGCCTCCCCAGGCCCCGCACAAGCCCTGGGCTGCCCTGCCCTTGCCACATGCCACTGTCCTCCTCGCTGGGCCGTGGCCCCAGCTTTCCTCTCTAGACGGGATCCAGGACTGCAAGTCCCTGCTGTCGGGGGACAGGGTGGTGGTAACTTAGAAGCCTGTGGCTCTGCCCAATGCTTTTCCAGAAGATCCAGAGGCAGCCCCGGCCAGTCTCCCGCCTCGCCTCCGTCACCCTCCCTGTCTGCTGTCCCAGTTTGATGTCCAGAGGGCACGTGGGGTCCTGCCACCCTGGGCTTCAGACAGCTTCTCCTTTCCTTGAGCACAAAGCCCAACCTTCAAGTCCACTGTCACCCGGCCCTGGGTTAGGAAGACAGTCGCAGGGCCGCTTCTGGGATGCGATGATACTCTGTAGACACAGGCCCACTTGCGACTCCCTAACTGCCGTGCCCACCCCCGCCCTTGTCTGCTAGGCTCAGACTCAGCGCCCTGCACAGGTGTCTGACCCCACTCACCTGCCTCTGAAGGTGGTTGCTCCTCCTCGGAGGTTAGAGGTCAACCCCACTGGTTTGTCCTGCAGGCGTGGTGCTGAGGAGATGCCGGAAGCAGCCCAGTCCTGCCTGTCCTCTCCCGTTTCCACGTGGGTGGTGGGGCACGGACAGTGAGCAGCACCCGTGCAGGGTAATGCAAGACTAGAGGCCTGCATGGGGGAAGCTCACCCACGAAAAATGGCTCACGAGGCCCCTCCCCCAGGCAACATGGGAGCTGGTGGAGCCCAGCCCTGGAAGGTCCAGAGGGCAAGTGCTTGGGGCAGGAATGTGGCTGTCATGGGCTCAGAGCTGGGCAGAGGCCGCTGGGTGCAGAGGGTCCAGGAGTGAGGCGAGCCCTGTGACTCGGACCCAGGGGCTGTTTCCCAGGCCCTGGGTCCTCTGCACCTCACAGCAGTTTTCAGTGATAATTCAGCAGCGAGACAAGTAATAGTAATGACCAGAAAAGAAATATGGACAGTGAATGCATTTTCTTTCACTGAACTTTGTGCGATATATAATCACACCAGAAAAAAGTTATAGCACACAGAAGAAAATATGTAATGGGCTCGCACTCTTAAATCACACTCCATGGAAACACGAGTTCCCACACGGTGGCTGGCTGCAGAGTGGACACTCACATGCAGTCTCTCATTTTGAGCTCGGCTCCTGCAAATTAGCCGAAGGCTTTGCCCTCTCTGCCATGCGTTCGCGTCAGTCTGTCCATCTGTCTTTGCCTGTAGCGGGTTGAAGCTCACATCTTTATTAACTTAATTTCAAAGCGTGTCTTTCACATGAAGCAGCAGATACACAAATAGTTAGGAAAAGTCTTAAATGTGAAGATAATTTTAGCATAGATGCAGAAAAATCCATTTCAAACGTCTCCTCGTTGAAAATCACCAAAATACTGTTGCCAGAAAATTCATCACAAGTTTCTATTTTATTCAGCAAAAACTTTCAAAGTGCTGCGAGCATCAGAAAGATGGTGGGGTGGCCGTGAGCGCGATGTGAGTGGGTCCTCTCCTTAACGAGGGTCCCGTTCTCGCCGTGGAAACGTCGAGGGCCCCAAGCTCTGTTCTTTCCGTTTCTCTGGGCAACTTTCGAGCGTCTGTCTCTTGTCATCTCTCCTGGCATTCTTCTCAAAAAGCTGATTCTTCTTCTATTCAGTTGTCCATCTCGCATGTGTTTGCCATGCAGACTGTGGCTTCCCACAGTGTCGGGGTGCGGCCTTCAGAGGAAGAGCTGAGAGTTTCTCTGCACGGCGTTCAGCGTGGGCTTGGCTCTTGGCAAACACGCCCCTGCCTGGTTAACTTTGTCTGTGACTTCTCACCAGGACAAAACCACACACAGTCCTCTTGCTGTGAGACTTCAGTATGTTCTTGATTCTCTCGATTTTCAATCGATGAACACTGGAAAATGATGAATTTCCTTCTTAAAGGCACTGTTCAAACTCACTAAATCAATGAAACAGGAAGGTAGCAACACTGTGCAGTTCACACTGTTTTACATTGTAAACACAGACGCACTTCGAAGCGGTCATCCCCGAGGGTGACAGAATTGAAGTCACGTCCTGGTGCTTTGTCGTTGCTGCACCAGGAGGCTGCAGCGTCCCCCAGGGACGCAGAGGGGAGCTGAGCAACTGTGGATGGCTGCAAACCTACTCTTCAACCAGGTGCGTCACCAGGACTTACGTGAGTTCAGTCTCATGTAGAAATCCACGGTGCTACCGTGTTAGAATGACGCGTGCGTTCATCTGAAGCTCGATGTACACACTTCACAACAGGAAGGAATAATACCAGTCGTCTGCGACCCGGAGCAACAGAAGATGTTGGGGGAGAGCGTTATCTCGGGCGCTACTGGGAACCCCTGGCATTCGGGGACCACAATGCTCACACACCACGTAACCCCTCTGCCTGTTTCCGGTGGCCGGTTTTCCCGGCAGGTTGGCCGATGCTGCCTGGAGGAGTGAAGTGGGGGAGGAGACAGGATGTCGAAGGGCTGACAAGAGCCTAGTACTAGGAGGTCCTTCAGTCCCTGGGGATGGGCGTGGCCGTGGTCTGTCCTAGCACCAGACAGACATCCCAGCCTTGGAGCATGAACAGGTAACCGGGAAATCATATTGCAGCGAGGGGGTGGGGCGTCTCTTCTGTCCTCTGAAGAGCTTGCTATGTACCTCAGGTAGCATGTAGCAGGCGGCACTTTTCTGTGTTTATGAGACACTGGAAATACAGACAACAGCCAGGCCACATACGAAAGCTGAACTCTGCCCCCCAGTCTGCAGGCACCAGCCAGGAAAACACACCCATGACCTGCAGCGGCCCATCTGGGAGCAAACGGCAGCCCCGTAGCGTTGGTCCCGAGTGGTCGGGACTTGACTGACAACTGAAGGTGGGCCTAGTTTTTATTCTCAGTCGGCTCCTGGGGCTTTTCCAAGTCCACAGACACATTGAGAAATGCCGAAACATTTCCTGAACCTTTCCAGTGACCACAAATTGTAGTTCCCTGTCTTGGTCTCATTGCACCGTCTGGAGCAGACGCAGGACTGTTTATGGTGACAGCGAGGATGCTTGCCCACCGTAGAAGTGATGGAAGTGCCGCCAGTCCGCACTGTCACGTGGGATGATGTCTGTCGTCTGAGGTAGGTGTCTTTCTGTCATTTACGATAGGCTGCTTCTGTCCCAGATCCACAGAGCTTCTCGGGGAAGAACTCATCATGTCTTCTCCGCTCCCTTCCCGAGGTCTCCCTGGTTTCGCCTCTTTGGTTCTCAAAGAGAAAATGAATTATGGTTCATAGATGATTCTGCCGTCGAGGCACCTTTGCATTTCGGCAGGAAAACCTTTTGGGTCTTGTTGGGTTGTTTACATCCGCACTCGCTAATGGGGTTGGTGGTGCTGGCTCCCAGCAGTGGGGTGGGGGGCGGGTTCCAAGTTTCTCCTTCCCCAGAAACAAGGTCGATAGCCTGGGCATTGCCCACGCCTTCATGTCTGGGAGAAATTGAACTTGAAACTGTTATTTAGGGACCTAGCTGGTGTGGCTCCATGGACTGAGTGCTGACCAAGGAGTAGCCAGTACGATTCCCAGTTGGGGCACATGCTGGGTTGTGGGCCAGGTCCCCAGTAGGGGGCGTGTGAGAGGCAACCACACACTGATGTTTCTCTCTTTCTCTCCCTCCCTCCTCTCTCTCTCTCTCTCAATAAATAAATAAATAATCTTAAAAAAAAAAACCCATGCCATTTAGGGTCTTACATTTGGAACTGGTTCTTTGACATTCTTTTCCAGTTCTGCTCTATCTGTTCCCCACTTTTATTTTAGATTTTTCAATTTTGTTGACAGTTTTGGTAATCTATACATTTCCACAAAATTGATCATTTTCTTATGTGGAATTGAGGGACGTTCTATAAAGTCCTTCATTAGAGTGCCTTTCTGGGACACACACAGGAAGACTGAAGCCTGTCCCAGGCCAGGGAGGAAGGGGCTGGGTGACAAGTCCACATGGTGTCTAGGACGGGTCTGCGGTTCAGAAAAAAAAAAAAATCAGTGAAAACTTGGCAGCATTCAAACAAAATCCGAAATTCAGTCAAACACTGTTGATATAAAGATTGTCCCGTTTGGTGGAAAAGAATGCTGTTTTCCTGTGAAGCTTCAGAAGAGCCGATAAGTAGTGAGGGAGACAATTTAAGAATTAATTTTCTTTGTAAACCAAGGCCCAGCGACAGCGCGTACAAGCAGGCCTTGGGGACGACGCAGAAAGCACAGCACGGGACCACATTGAGTGTCCTGTCCACACGTCAGAGGGACCGTCTGCGGACACAGGAAAATGCCGTTCACACATCTGCATTGAAAATTAAATTCAGCCTTACACAACACTGATTCTTCTGAGGAGCTAAATCTTCTTAGAAAAATTGTTCCAAGGGAATCATCAGCCATAGGTGTGCTGAGACACACACCTTGAACTAATTTGTCAGAAATGCGGCCTGGAGAGCACTTCACGGCTGCAGGAAGGTCGCCGCAGAGGAAACGCGATCGGGTGCCTGCGGTCTTGCCTTTGCCAAGGTTGATTGACGCCACTTCCAGCTGTATCAGCTGAAGATGAAGATGCTAAAAGTCTAAATTTTGATCACCTAAGAGATGAGTTCGCAAAAGTTTGCAGAGAAGAGAGCCAGAAAAATCTCTTGGTCCATCAAAATATCACCGTAACGAAGTATTATTTGTTGTGTTCTATGAAATCACGACACCGAAGATGCTTCCTTTGCAATCGGTAAGCTACGTTGTTACTCCTGGAACCCTACCTCCCCTACCACAGGTTATAAGTCTCAGGGTTGTTTTTTTTAAAGGAAAAGGATTTGTGAGTTAGTGCATCTCCGCACGCTGCATCAGCTGGTAAGGGATGCCCCCGCGTCACGGTGACGTCGCGTCTGATGGTGTGGCTAGGTGCGGCCGCCAGGCTGTCTGCTGAAAGCTCACTGCTTTTCCCTTTGTAAATAATTCTCGAGGGAGCTAGTTCCTTATCACGCCTGCCCCGCTGATTTTAGCCTCTGTGGCTGAGGCGGCCTGTAAAACTCCGACCGTGACCCTTGCCCAGTGATGCTGTATCTCCATCCTTCCTTCTGCACCTGTTCATCGAAATTCTGCCATGAGGAAGAGCCACCTTTCACCCGTTTATTCACTCAGCTATTTGTGGATATCAGCGTGGACTTACGGATAAATCTTTTATTCGAAGGGGTAAACAGTGCCTATTGCTGTTTTTTAGTTTCTTGCTTAAGTTGTCTGCAGGGAGCTCCTTCCAGGGGACATGGGGCCGTCCAATGTCCCCATCCCTGAGCGCTGGGTTGCCGTCTGGTGCCTCCCCAGCCCGAGAGGTCCTCTTCTGTGTGGCATTCAGGGCGGATTCAGGGGAACGCTGGAAAGCTCTGGACTCGGGGGACTGTAAGGCCACATGCCACACGATGCTCCCATGCCATGAGCGGTAGGGTTGCTGGTGCAGGTGATTGCCTGTGAGGGGCTCGAAGATGCCAGAACTGGAAGAACAGTGGGCACTCCGCCCCGCCCCCACACGCATGTTCCTGGGTAGCGGTGATGGGGATGGGGTTTTGAGAAGGAAGCCCGTGTAATATTTTAGTGGCGCGGACTATAAATGTAAGGTCTCATTGTTTAGGGTTATATGACTCCAAAAACACCTCCTAGGTTTTGGTGCCTTATGGATGCATTGCTTTAGTTTATGGCAAAATCCAAAATAAAGGGTTAGTTTATTCAGGCAATATTTAACAGTTTACCAATTAAGTTTATGTGTAACTTAATTAAGAAAAAATTAAAACCACTAAACTTCACGGCTGGACAAGAATGCCCGCCTTGTCCAGGTTTCTGGCAGCTTTGAGAACCAACCGGGTGGCTCGAGGGTGGGAGGCTGGGGCGTGGTGACGTGCTGGGTGCCCAGGCCTCTGTGGGGTCCGGGAGGGCGAGACACGTGGGGGACCCCGTGTCTGTCCATGGAAGGAGTGGAGTGAACTGTGGCTGAGCAGGTCACAGTTAATAGGGACTGAGGCTGAGCTCTCGGGGACGGGAGCGTATGCTTTGTGTGACATTTGTCGTTGCCTTCATTTGGAGAACATTGCTCCACTTTTAGGTTTGTTGACTTTTTAGATTTTTTGCCCCCACATTTTGGCCATTTTTATTCATTCGCTCAACCAGTGTGGACTGATTCCCTGCTCTGCGACAGGAACAATCATTGTGTTGGGGTGGAGGAGCCACCTCCTTAAATAGACCTGTGTGTCCCCAGGGGCGAGGGCCGAGCAGGCGATTCCTGTCTCCCCCGCTGCACCCACACATCCCCCGAGGCTGTGCCTAGGAAATCAAAGGGACAGGGCTGAGAAATGGGGGGTTTCTGCAAAGATCCCTTTTACCTGTTTAAGTTACACGCGGAGTAATTATGTACCCCCGCCCCCGTCGGAGCTGCTTCCTCGAGCAGAGATGACTGAACTGGGAGCATTCTGAACTGTGGCCACAGTCGCTTTCCTGTGTTAGGAGCCGAGCTGGAGGGGCCGCAACAGCAGCTGGTGGATTAGCTCAGAATGCTCCTCCGTCCGGCATCTGACGTCCAGCGTCCTTTCCCATGCCTCCCGCTCAAGGTGGAGCCTGGTTCTCCCCACTCGCCCAGCCTGGACCTGGGGCGCTCGCTCGTGCCGTCTTCCTGCCGCCTGGGGTGGAGGCTTTAACATCCGGGTCTGCTCCCCAACAGTGGTCACTGTTCTCCTGGCCTTTCTTCAAGCTTCCTGTGTGGGCCTTCTGTCTGCCCCACGCAACCGATTCTCAGTCGAAGACAGGGAGCACGTATCCCCTGGTTCGCACCGTGACTATTAACCACTTTCCTCTACGTGTGCGCGAGTGTGGACAGAACATTTGTCACAGCTCTGTTATGTAAATGTGCTTCTGAGTCGTACGACGGTGTGATACTATCACACATACTGACGTGGTACACACAGCATTCACTCTGTTTCTTGGGGTTTCATCCTCCCAGTGGCGCTCTGCCAGGCACGGTTTACCCCGTTTTCACAGGCGAGGCTGGTCAGCCGCGGAGGCCGCTCCAAACCCAGTGGAGACCCCACCACTGAGCTGCCTCTTGGTGCAAAGCTTCCCTGCTGCGAGCTTCGGCCGTGTCTGTCCCTGCGGGCAGCTCCCCACTGGCAGCTCCTGTTGCAGCTCCTGTTAACACAGCTCATGGGCCTGCTCTTTGCCCGGCAGGTCCAGGCAGGGGATGGTGTGCGAGTGAAGGGCCGGCTTCCTCCTCTTGAGGGGACAGCTGCAGCCCCACTGGGACCGTTCTCACTGGCCCGGTGGGCAGGACCGCCCGCCTCTGATTCTTCACCAGCCAGGCGCGGGCTTTAGGAGCGGGTCTGGCTGCTGCGGGTGTACGAAAGTATGGGCCTTGGGAGCTGGGGCAGGGAAGCCGGGGATCACAGCCCTCGGGGCCATGCTACACCTCGTCATCCCCACCAGTAGGAAGGATGCCCAGCTGGCTGCTCCGCTTTGTCGCTGGGGTGGCACAGGCTGGGCCACACCCAGGTCTGATGGGCTGGAGGAAGAGCCGGGCCTGTATCTCTTTGGATCCGTGGGTCCCTGGTCATCCGGCAGAGGGGCTGCAGTGGGGCCTGGGTGGGGAGCCGCCCTGGGGCGGGGCTTGGGGGCCTGAGGCCAGGCAGAGATGCCTGTTACCTGGAGGGGTGCCGCTCGGCGCAGGGCGCAGAGGTGAGGAATGGCGGCCGTTAGCTTTTGAACTGACTGCCTCTGCATGTGCCGTGGCTGGCGTGGCGGGGCTTTTGTTCCCGTGAGTGAATGGACCATAAATCTGTCGGGGGTGATGGGAGCGGCAGTGCGAGAGGGAAAATTGCAGAGGAGTCTGGTGGGCTTTGCCTGCCTGGAAAATGAGTTCAATAAACTGCAGGTGATCAGCGCTTATTTATAGGGCAAACGGACCATCCAGCACGGCGTCAGGGCCGCCTCCGCCTCCCACTCCCACTCCCACTCGGGGCTCGTGAGGGGCAGGCGATGCTGCAGACGAGGAGCGGGGCTGGCGGTGGCTGCTGGGGGGCTGACTGGGCCGAGGTTTGTAACAAGCAGGAAAACCCAGGGCTGTTTTGCTCACACTGTTTGCTCCTCGGGGTGGATGGTGAATGACAGGCAGTGGGGCAAGATGAGCTGCCACTTTTCAGGCCTCGGAAACCATAAATTGTGGCAGCCATAAATTTGGAGCTGGGTCAAGTACTGAAGACAATTTATTGCTAATTTTTCTCTTAATTGCATTCCCAAGAAGAAGGTTTGGTGCTTCCTGGTAGAGCGATTGTGTAAAAATCTTTCGTTAGAAAGCGCCACGAACCGTGTGTGAGAGGCTCATCTGAAAAGGGCTGGCGCTGCCCACAGCTCATCCTGCCAGGGGCCTCAGCCACGAAAGGGTCTCAGGGATGACGCGCCCCTGCCCCTGTCCCTCTGCCCCCACGACACTGCCTCGCCCCTCCAGGCGACCGTGAGTGCACGTGGGAGGGAGCAGAGGACCCACGCTCGTCGCTGGCTCTGGTCAGGTCTGGCGAGTGTGTAGAGGCTGGTGGGGAAAGGCAGTGGAAGTTGCTGGATAAAGCAGAAACCTGGTCCCGTGTCCCCTCTGGTGTCACAGCAGGTGCTGCGCTGTCTCCCTGCTCTCAGGCAGGGGTTGGGTGCAGCTGCTGTGGAGAGAACGGGAGGCTCTCTCTGGACCTTCGGGGCTGCAGTAGGCACTGGGGGGGTGCACCTGCTTGGACCCGACTCCTTGGCATTTGGTGGCACAAGAGGGTGACTGACTCTGCTGAGCAAACCAGCCAGAGAAGGGGCCAGGCTGCAGCCTGTGCGGTGCGGGAGCTGCTGGCCACTGGTCATTTTCATGCCCTGTGGGGCGGAGCCCGAGGGCCTGCGGTTTGGTGGCAGGATCAGGCCAAGAGGCTTCAGAAGAGCTGAGCAGCCCCCCGGGCCACCTGCGGGCTCCCGCCTCCTGCTTGCAGACTGGGCACCAGGCAGCAGCGCTGCCCCACCCGGCCTCGGGACGAGCGCTCAGAGAAGCCCTAGAAAGTAAATGCGTTCGAGCACCGTGTCCGCCGTGGCCCATCTGTGGCAGAACCTGGAGAAGTTTCTGCCCCTCCGGCTTCCTCTGAGCCGCCCCCTGCCTCCTGCCTCCTGCCCCTTCCTGCTGGAAGCAGCCCCGAGAAGGCACACCCAGCAGGAGCGCTAACTTCGAAGTCCACAGGTGACAGAGGCCAAGAGTGGGCTGAACACACGGGCGCCTGTCATGGCCATTGCTGCCCTTTGCGGACGCTGGGGGACCAGGCCAGGGCCCCTCCCCGCCCCGGACACCAGCAGGCTAGCGAGGACACCCACTGGGGTTAACCTGTCCCCAGGGAAGCACCGCGTCCAGACCTGTTCCCTGAGTGCTCCGAGGTCAGCGTGGGAAACTGAGGGCAGACAACAAGCACAGGCCCCTGAGCCCCAGACGCCGGGGGAGGGGCTGGAGCCGCCCGCACGCCAGGTGCTGGGCTCCCACACGCACGCGAGGGACGGAAGCAGGCGTGGACGGAGGAGGGGTCGGAACACTTGGAAGCACAGGAAGCTTCAGTCAGAAAACGAGAACAGCCTGCAATCCCGCTGCCCCAAGACGAGCCTTGTTAAATTCCTTCTGCGCGCCATTCCAGGCCCATGGGCTTTCAGACATATTATTTTTTCAAAATTGGGCTTCTGCTCTCCATGGTTTTTATGTCCTCTTCTCCCCCTACATATTGTAAGCACTTCCCCGTCCTTAATAGCTTCCACAAATTTCTTTTTTTAATTTTAAGAATTCACAAAATTGCATTTTACGGATGTTCTGTACCATTTAACCATCTCCTTCTTGGTAAATATTGAGGTGTTTCTGACTTTTATTTTTAGATTTTTATTTATTTATATTTAGAGAGAGGGGAGGGGAGGGAGGAAGAGAGGGAGAGAAACATCGATGTGCGAGAGAAACATGGGTCTGTTGCCTCTCACGTGTGCCTGACAGGGAACCGAACCCGCAGCCCAGGCATGTGCCCTGACCGGGAATCGAACCGGCGACCTTTTGCTCTGAAGTTCCCTGTGAGGTGACTGACGTTGTGACGCAGAGGTGGTCACATGCGTCACGGCCCCTAGTGACTTCCTGGAAGAGAAAGTCCCACGGAACGAGGCCCTGTGTGTTTGGAGATGTGTCCCTGGGAGGTGGCCCTGCCGTGTGGGGGGGGTGGCAGCCTCCCTGAGTGACAGGTGGGAATGTTGCACGTGGGGACGTCCTTTATGACTGAGGTGGAGCACACTTTCCCGTGTTTATCGGCTGTGCTTATTCCTTCCCCTGTGAATTGTTCGCTCACGGCCCTGTGTTTTCTCGAGGAGCCTCGGGGAGGCCTCTGCAGCTCAGGGTGGTCACCAGTTCCAGCTCATCCTCTCCTGCCCGGTGGGCAGGGCTGTGAGCAGGGCCTGGAGGCCCGGGGCCCTGATAGCTGGTCTCCGTCAGCCCACGGGGGCTCCGTGTCCATCCGAGAGTCCGTGTGGGGGGGGGGGTTGGACAGCTCGTTCCTGGTCTTGGCCTGAGCTGAAACAACAGGTGAATGGCCGATGGCCACAGGGGCAGGTTTCCGGAGGAAAGAGCTCGTGGACGAGATGGATGAGATGCTGTTTCTTCCTTGGTCTCTCAGCTTGGTCAGGGGCAGGAGGATGGAGAAAAGTGACAAGGCTTGGGGACCGTCTGGTTTTCACGGCTTTGCTCGCATGTGTGTCTGTGTGCACAAGTGTGTGTGTGCGAGACCATTGGATCCCAGAGTCCAACCCGCTGGACACTTTGTGGGGATGTGGTCCCCTCCAATTTTAGGGGCCAAGTCTGCATCAGAGCACCGCAGCACCCCCTTTTCCAGGCCGGCTGCCCTGGGTGCATGCGGGGCCCGGAAGCATCCACTGGCTGGTTCCGAACCTGAGCCAAGTCCGACTGGCTCCGCGTCGCTGCTAATGGTCTCTGTGGTGTCTCCGAGGGCCTGCAGGGTGATGACACAATTAACAGCCCCTCTGTGACAGAGGTTGAGGAGAAGATGGGCTGACTTTTTGGAACCTGATGGTCACGGGCAATGAGGGGCAACCCTCGGGGCAAATGTCCCTTTGGGGGAACCACCTCTGAACCGTGGGCAGGGTGGTAGATGCCCCGTCCCATCCCCTTGGGGTGGGGGGTGGGCATGGCGCTCTGCCCCTTACCTGTAGCAAACGTGAGTAGCTCGTGTGGCTAGGACTGCTAGCGACGTTTCAGGGAATTTATTTAAAATTCAATTTGTACCTTGTGACAGTCAGCACGGCGTTTGGGGAAGTGTGCGTCGCACGGGCCGTATCAGTGCGGGGTTATGGACTCCGAGGGAATATGCACACTTTTTATGCACTGTGTTTATTGGCACATTTGTGTTAATAGCCAATAAGATGATATTGCCATCTTACTGCCTGGGAGTCTCTGCGAATCTGTGGCTAATGAGCGAGGGCCTCTGAGTGCCGGACGGAGGGGGAGACGCTGGGCCGCAGGGTGTGGGGAAGATGCTGCAGACCGGGCGCTGGCTGGCAGGGCAGCTGTGGGGCGGAGGGGGCCTGGGCTTCCTTGGGGGGCAGGCCACAGAGGGGGCACCGGCATGCTGGCACAGCCACGTGACACGCCTTGGGAAGGAGCACAGAGCCCCAGAGATGCTTAGCTCTCAGTGAAGTAAAGCCACACGTGCAGACTTCTTCCGGAAGCCCCGTTGCTGCGTTCGCTGCGCCTGGACCACGGTCAGGACCTGGGACAGCGGCTCCGCCCACTCTGCTCCCGCCCCTCTGGGGTGGGGGTCGCACCTCGAGCTATCCACGGAGAGGGCACCCGGAAATATCGAAGGCTCGAGATAATGTTCTCAACACAAACATCACATTAGCGCAAAATGCGTTGGATGGAAAAATTAAACAAAAAGAAAACCCAGGACAGGACAGGGGCCTTTTTGGCACCCAGGAAAGTTATTGGCGAAGAGGCCCTTGCATCCCCTCAGCGGTGGCTGGCAGAGATTTTGGGCTGAAGCCCGCCCTCAGAAGTCACGGCCTTTGTGGACACCCCAGGGCTGAGTTAAAGACATCACGGGTACTTTCACCTCCACTGCCTGGGTCCTGAGTTGAGTCCCCTCTGTGCCAAGCTCGGGGATCTGGCGGCATTCCTGGTCCCGTCCAGCTGTGACAGCTGCTGCTGAGGGTCCCGAGCTCAGGTGGCCAGGAGGAGGGGCCGCCCTTCCGGCCCTGCCGGCGGGTGCGATCTGTGGACACTGCAAATTTCCCCCCTCTAACAAAATTCCCGACTTAACCACTCTCCTTAGGTGTTCCTAGGCCCTGCCATGTTGGCAACACTCTTACAGCTCTATTATGATAATGCAAGAAAGTTACATTAGGAAATAAATGCATTTTAAGGTTTTCTGCTGGCAACATAATGGCAGCCTCATTCTGCATGTTGTACTAAAGAATCAAAAACAGGTTAGTCGGGGCGGTGAGCACCGCTCCCCGTCACCCGGTAATGGGCCTGTTGTCCTGTTCGCCTCCTTCCCAGCCCCGCTGCTGCACATCAGTGAAAAATTATGTTTTTTCCTCGGCGCTGCAACACCCGTCATCTTTATAGGCTCGCGTGGTGTGAAATGCCTCCCGCTCCTCGGCCCCATCCCTCCTGTCGTTTACCTGGTTCTCCGCACCCGGGGTCAGTGCCGCCTCTTATTAATGTTCTGTGTGATAGAAGCCAGCGCCCGGTGCTTGTGCGGCGGCCAGCACACAGCGGCTGCTAGTGTGCAAAGGGCAGGCGGGAGCCCGGCTTTATTTTGTTAACCCTCTTTGTTTACTGGACCGGCAGTCAATCACAGCCCCTCCCGCCGCCGCCGAGGCCGCCTGCCTGGCCACTGAGGACCCAAGTGCCGCTGAGCCGGGGGAGCCGGGAGCCCAGCTCACGTCGTAAAGGCGGGGCCCTGCCTCTCTGAAGATTTCACTCCCTGGTCAGTAAAGTTTTCCTGGCTCCAGGGGGGCCTGGCGAGGGTCAGACTCTCCAAGGTCACACTCTTTCAGGGGCACGAAACCACAGGGACAGCTGTGGCTGGAATCACCCCAGGGACCCCCTCCTGCACATCGAGCTGCAATCCTTGGCCGTTATCCACCCATGGCCATGGATGCTGGCCGGCAGGTCTGGCTGGGGATTTGGCTGATGGGCTGGGCAGGCCACCGCAGTCCTGCCCTGTCCCGCCCAGCCCATGTGGCCCGGTGGGAGTGTGACTCGGGTCCTCCCCTGTTTACACGCAGGTAGCACAGACTGGAAACACACACACACACACACACACACTCCTTAATTTTAAATGTTAGATAATTCATGTGGAAAGTAGTGTGTGCGGGCCAGACTCAGCTGGACCAGGGACTGGTGCCGACTCCCCCCGCCCTGCCCATCCTGCGTCCTGAGCTGGTGGTCTGCTTCAGTCCAGGCTTTCGGGAAGGGACAGGGCCCAGGCATCTGGGCCTGCCTCACCGGGCCTACCTCACCGGGCCTGCCTCACTGGGCCTGCCTCGCACGGTCCTCCTGGCCCAGAGCTGTCGGGGGTTGAGCAGCAAGAAACATCCCCGAGGCCAAGTGGGTGCACCCTAGATGGCAGGGCCACCGGCCAGCTCCCGGCCTCTAGCTGTGGTGTCCTAGACCCAGGCTTTGCAGGGGCCTTGGGGGGAGGTCAGGCCGGGGTGAGCTCTGGGCCAGAGATATTTGGGAGTCCGGAAAGGGGAAGATCTGGGGACGTTGCTGACCCAGCTATGCACGGCTGGAACTCTGGGGTCCTGTGGGCAAGACTGTTTCTTGTGTTTGCCTCGCTGTCTGATCTCCGATCTGCTCCGAGCCGTGTCCTCAGAGCCCCGCGGGCAGTGCAGGGCCTGCTTTGTGATTCTCCGTCCTCAGAGGCACACCCGGCTCTGCACCAGCACAGGAGAGGCTGAGCTGCCGCTTTTGGCCTGCTGATGAGCTGCTGGTAAGAGAGAGGGAGGGAGAGAGAGAGGTCTGCTCTCCCTGAGCCAGTTGGCGCTCGTTTCAAAGGTGAGAGGTGACATGTGCCCTGGAGTGGGGGGAGGGAAAGTGCCCCGGCGTCTGGGCCTGGGGAGGACCCCCTGAGCACTGTCCCTGACTCGCATGTCACTGCTTTCTGCAGCCTGTGGTCACGGGGCTCCCGGCACCTGGCTCAGGGAACCCAAAGTCCGATGCTCTGCTCTCTTAGCGCTGCTGGGGCTGGCCTGGAACCGAGGCCAAGAATGCTGAGGTGTCAGGCTCTGGGAGTCCATGGCTTCAGTCCTAGAGGCAACCTGTGGACACCTCCTGAGGGGCCGGGTCGGGCCCGTGTGGGCTGTGGGGGTGGCTGATTGTCACCGGGGTTGACCCCGTGCTCTGTCCCAGCAAAGAGCCCCTGGAGCCCAAGGTGTGGAAGCCTGACCTGTTTCCATGGCTCCTGCTTCCAAAGTGATGTCAGTACCTGCACCCCGGGCGTGCCAACAGCTCTGTGGGCTCCTCGTGGCTGTTCGCCTGTGGCAGCTGATGGCAGTTTGGGAATCTGGCATCTTTCTCCAGCCAGGCCCGGCTCCAGGATCCGAGGTGGCTCCCAGAGCAGGTCCTCGGGGCGAGAGTCACCCAGGACACGTGTGACGCCGCTGCCAGCCTGAGCTCAGCCAGGGACCCTGCCCCACCCCCACTCACTCACTTCCTGGTCCAGGATGTGCTGGGAGTCCCTGAAAATGGTCATCATCTCCAGCCCCACAGCTTTCTCTGCCTCCGCCCTGCGTGGTGCCCCTCCAGCGAAGCCCCATCTCTACCTTCTGAACTGCCTTCTCTCCACGTCCTCGGAGCTTTGAGCACTCTGCTGCGAGGGACTGGGGTCAGGAGGAAGGGCCTGGCTGCTCGGGGCCACATTGTTTCTGCCTGGGTGGGGGCTGTGCAGCACGCAAGGGTGGACCGGCCTTCACAGAGCAGCCCTGTCCCGAGGCCAGCAGGACAGGGAGACAGTGCGACAGTGGGACAGTGGGACAGAAGGAGTTGAGAGGACTAAATTCCGCCCCCTGTCCTGCCTGCTGGGTCAGCACTGGCAAGAGATACGTGGAAGTTCAGGAAGGTGGGGTTTGGGGACTGTCACTCAGCACTGCCCCTCCAGCCCCATTCCCTGGCCTCTAGCTCTGAGGCCCTAAGGGCAGGGCCAGGGCTCTTCTGGTCACCTGCCCCACCCCCACCCCCCATTTTCTCCACCTCTTCCCTGGAGGAGGACCCCAGCGCTTGGCCCTCGGCTCTGCTGGAGGAGCCCCGGGGCAGAGGTGCGAGGGGAATGACCCAGCACATGGGGTCGGCTGCCTGTCCTGGGGGGACTTGCTGGCCCAGCTGGCCCCTGGCCCTGTGCTCTTCCATGCGGAACTCTGTTGTCCCCAGAGCCCCATTCAGCGGGGTGAGGTCCCCATCAGTGCTGCTGAGAGTCCCTGCTTTGTCCCTTGGACACGGGAGTGCGGCCTGTCTGGGAAAACCTCGAGCTGGGTGAAAGTGCCGTTCTCACAGGGTTTTCTGCTGAGGCTGCTCCCAGCCAAGAGCAGCCTCACTGTGTGCCATGTGGGACACCAGCAGACGGCTGCGGTGGCCCCGCGGGGGCCTTCCAGGGGGCTGGTTGGGGGCAGTGGGTCGGTCCCACCCCAGCCTTGAGATTTTCAGGGAGCCCCCTGACTGGGGGTGAAGTCAGGGCATTGGGTCTGGTTTAGATCAGACAGTGGGCGAGTTTCCGTCCTTTCAGGAGGCGTGAGGTTTGAGGGCTGGCCTGTGTGGTCCCGGGCAGGTCTTCCCCCTCTGAGACTCAGCATCTGCCTTCGCTTGGTCAGGGTGAGAGGCCTCCTGCTCGTGGTGGGGTTGGAGGGGACACTCGACACTTTGGGAGGGAAAGTAAAACCCACGGTGCTGCCCATCACTGCGGCCCACGGGCCGGGGCTGCCGTGCTCTCGGGCTCCTGCCCCACTCAGGTCAAGTTCCTTCTTCTGTCCACCCACCAGCACCCAGCCACCCAACCTTGCACCCATCTGCCCACTCCCCATTCATCCACACACCCCATCCGCCATTTAGGCCTTCCATCCATCTGTCCACTTGTCCATCACCCATCTGTCTAGTCACCATCCACCATTCATCCACCATTCATCCATCATCCATCCCTGCATCTGTCCACCTCCCGGTCCATTTCTCATGGTGTTAGGCGCCAGGCAAGGCTGCATCTATGTCCCTGCCCTCAGGGGGCTGGGCTCATAATTATGGGCTCGGTTTCCCTGGCTCTCCACTCCGAGCCTTGTAGGATGGAAGAGAACAGAGTTTACGATTTGTTACAGCCCAGGCAAAGCGCGGTGACTGCTCAGGGGTGGGAGAGCCCAGTCCTGGCTGGAGGCATCAGCGAGGCCTTGGGAGGGGCCACACAAGCTGAGCCTGGATCCTGCTGGGCTTTGGACACAGTGACTGAGGCTGGGGTGCCCGTGTGGGGGCTGCTTTCTGTTCAGTGGGAGGCCCAGGGACTGGTGGGTAGCTCTCTGCAGAGCTCCCCTCAGGGGAGAGGCTGGGGTTTGGCCTCCTGTCCCCTCCCCCATGGTGCCTGGTCTCCCTTGGGTGGCCCATGGGTGTTTTGCACAGACGTATCCCTCCCCAGGGTGAGTCCGTGCGAAGGAGGCTCCAGACTCCACGTGGGAGAGGGTCCCTCACGAGGGCAGCTGCAGCCCAGCAGGGGACGTCACAGGGGGGCCTCGTTGGCCAGAACTTGGGGCACCACTTCTGCACCTGGCAGGGTTCCCAATGCCATCAGCACATCCCCTACCGCAGGGTTTGAGGACAGGAGCATCGGGAGGCCCCATGGAGGCCAGGCAGGTGGAGGGCGGACAAGGCCCAGCACACACGAGGTCTCTCCTTCCCGGCCTGCCCGTGGGCTGGCTGGGGCAGCTCGGTCAACTTAATGAGAGCGGTGGCCTGGTTGTGGGCTGAGTGATTGGTATGCGTTGTTTGGCTTCTTTCATTAATTCCTGCCGGCACTCGGGGTTTGGGGATGAACAATAGCAGGGCCCCGCAGATCAATACCAGATTGCTGATAGTGCCTATCTGTTCTTGGAGCAGATTATGTGATAAATGGCGTGGTCCGCATGCCTTGACAGGTGTGTGCGTACAGCCCAGGCCGGGCAGGTGCCGTAGGGCCCATGGCAGGAAGCCGGGCGAGCAGAGAGCAGACTTCCTTCCTGCTACAAACCCCTTCCAGAAAGTGTTGCTCGAAGCCACAGACAACAAATTTCTAGCAAAAGGGCCTGGGGGGGGGTGGGCGGGCGAGACCTGGGCTCCCTGGGGGAGCCTGCAGGGTTCCTTGAAGGCAGGTGACTGGCTTACAGGTGGTAGAAGCTACTGGTCCCTCAGCCATTGATGGGCCCCTGAGGGACTCCTGATGGCTGGAGCCTGGGGGTGCAGAGGGCTCACCTGTCCTGGACGGGATTCTGCAGAGTGGTGAGGGATGGAGGGGGAGGGGCCAGGTTGGAGTGTGGGGCCTGAATGAGCTGCACTAATGGGTGGCCATCACACCTGGTGGCTCTCAGGGACCTGCTGGTGGACTCCCTGCTTCTTCTCCTGCTGTCCCGCTGAGCTGCCTCCCCCACTGTCTGCACAGGGGGCTGGTGTCCACTGTGCACACCAGTCAGTCATTGAGGGTGACTTTTCAGACCGCCCACCCCAGCTGTCCCACGCCTAGGGCAGGCCACACAGGGCATGTTCCACATCCCCCGTGAGGGAGCTAATGCACCGTGAGAGGGGGCCACCTGCGTTAGCCCCTCGCGTGTGGACCGGAGCAAGGCAGCCAGGTGGCCCCTGAGCCCGGGGCCTGGGAAACAGCGGGAACTCGTGGCCCCTTTGGTGACAGTGGCCTTTGTGTGTTTGGGGCGTCATGGAGAACAAAGCACCCCCGAGGTGTTCCTGTGTTTGAACCCCCACCCATGCTCTGTAAAGTGGGCGGAGCTTCCTCACCCCACTCGACAGGAGGGAAATCCAGGCTCAGATGTAACTTCTGTGAACCCACCTGAGAGGGAGGGGGCCTGTCACTGCCCGGCCCCCTTTGGGGTGAGCGGTGGCCCACGGACCACCCCGGGGATGCTAGGGATGGACTTGGCCGTCCAAGCTGCCCTGATGTCCACCCCCTCCAGAGAAGAGGAACCGGAGGCCCCTGGGGAGCCCTCGTCCCTGGGATGGGGACCCTTCCCCAGGACTCCGTGTGCAGCAGGAGCTGGGCCATCACCCAGAGCTCACGGGGTAAGCGATGCCAGGTGTTACATCTTAGACTTTGCGTTTCAAAATCTCCAACAACTTCTGGAGGACTGATTTGACATCCTTAACTTCAGCACCAGGCACAAATGAAGCTTATGGCAAAATTAACATAAATCGTTAGCATTAATCAGACGGGTTATTGATAGCCGTGCGCAGGCCTGTACCACAGTGCTGGCCAGGGATTTGGGTCGCGCAGTATTTCTTCCCACTGACCAGGCCCTTGGCCACCTGAGCAGGGGCCTCAGCTTTCTTTTCCAATTGTCCTCCTCAGCTGGAGCTCCCACGGACACCCCTGTTCCGACCCCCTGGCCTCTCACTGGGTGGCAATCGTCACCACCTCCCTCTGCTGTTCCCCCTCTTTCCAGAAACCAGACTTCTAGTCTGGGTCAGAATCCATTCCCATCTGGGGCTGTCTCCTGCCAGATGACCAGTGGGAGCAACATAGCTGGGAGACGGTTGTCGGTGGGTGGGTGGCCTGCATAGATCGGCTGCCGTTTGGGACCGGCCATGTTTACTTGCACGTCCGTCCCCAAAGCTGGGACCTCCCTGCCCCCCATGCGGGTGTGCTGGTCCCTGACGGTGACCCCACAGCCGCCCAGATCCGGGTGTGCTGTTCACGATGAACAGGAACCGTGCTTTCTCTACGGCTCCGCGTGCTGGGGGAGGGGACATAGCCAAGGAGAACAAAGCAGGGAGCAGGGCTCTGCTGTCACCAATGGCCCCGAGGGACATACACGCAGGACATGTGCCATCACGGCTGCAAGGCACGGAGGGAGACCCCGCTGGTCTGACTCCGTTCTCGGTCTCTCCCCGCGCAGTGTGGTGCGGCTGTGTCCCTGGGCGGTGATGGGTGGGTCTGCCCCCGCCATGCTGACCAGACCGCCCTGGGCTCCTTGTGGTCTGGAAAGGCTGGGACAGGGCGAGACACCCAGGTCCGAGCTGGGCGAGCCGGTGAGGAGCAGTCAGTGCACAGGTGAGGATGCCGGGGGCAGGATTCCTGGCTTTGCAGGAGAAGATTCCGGGGAAGACGAGGCGGAGCTCAGAGCAGCCCCTAGCGGCGGGGCTCCAGCGTTACCGACGGTGCCAAGAACAAGGGAACCGGGGCTCTCCGCAGTGACCAGAGGTGGCGCCGCCTCCCAGGGGGACACGGAGCGAGCTCTCTGTCACCCAGAGGTGTTCAACCTAGGCTCTGCGGCCACTCGTGGGGGAAGCTGGGAGGAACCAAATGTGAAACAGGGCCCAGGGTCCTCGCCCGCATGCGGAGCCAGGAGCCCCGAGCTCGGGCCGCGACCTGAGTAACGAAGGGAAGCCGCAGGCCAGCCTCTCCTCCCCGCCAGGGCCGAGGGGCAGCTGAGGGCTGGTCCCCGCCCCACCTTTGTCCTGCGCGTCCTGTGGTCGGATTCAGAGGGCGCTGGGCAGTCTTTCTGTGGAGAGCTTGGCGGGGGGCGTTTGTGTCCTCCTCATGTGCCCCGAGGGTCCCAGAGAATCTAGAGGGCAGGTCACCACTGACAGCCTGTGGCACGCAAGGTGGGGACACTCCGGATGGTGACAGCTGGGCCGGCCTGGGGTTTGGTGGATGAGAATAAGCCCCTGCCTGCGGGTGGCTCCCGGCTGGCCCTGAGCCCTGCTCCTGGCCAAGGTCCTGACACCGCTGCCCCTGGGCTGCTGTCCTCCACTCTCCTGCACACCTGCTAGAGTCCAGTCGTCGGCACCTGTGTGGGGGGCGGGGCTGAGAGTGCTTTGCTCCAGGACAGGGATTTAGGAAGGACCGTTCACATTCTGGAAACACTGCCGTTGTGGAAACCACCCAACTTTTGCTGGACTAAACCAGACAGAAGATACTTTGGCCTCAGTCAAGAAAAAGTCCCAGGTCGGTTCTGTCTGCTTCAGGTGAGGCTTGATCCAGCAGGTACAAGTGTGCTCCTCAGTCCCCCGGTAGGAGCGTCATCATCAGCTTCCACACAATGTCCCCCCTCCCCCAGTAGCCCTGAGTCCCCCTCTCACAAACGCCCGTGTTTCTGGCATCCGAGCTCTGTGTCATACTCAGTCACCAGCACCATGGACGGAACTGGGTCATAGTCCCCGAGGTCAGGGTTGGGGCAAGCACTGGCCGACTGAGGGCGATTGGTGTCCAACCTTGGTACTGCCCCCCCCAGACTTCATGAGGAGAATGGAGGGGGGCCCTCTGTGTAATGATGTGGATGCCGCAGTGGCAGGTGGAGAAACGAGGGACTTGGAGAGTGTGTTTGCACTTCCCGGGGCTTCTGCTGGGAGCTGCAAGCATGCTTCCTCACGGCAGGGCTCCTCGGTAAGGACTGGGGACAAGTCGTGGGGTGGCCTGTGGGAGGTCCCTGCAGCCTCAGTGTGGTTTCCTTTCTTTCTGTAAGTCTGAGAAAATGCCCTGACACCACCCCCCTAACCGACAGTGGTATTCCTGTCACCTGCTTACAATAGTAGGACGTCCTTCAGTGCCCCCCAGGGCTCCCTGTCCACCACGGAAGCTCTTATTCAGTCCGACGCTTTTGAGTTTCCCGCTCCGACACTCCACTGAGAGGAGCCGTGGGGGAACCAGCAGCACCAGCCCCACGCTGCATTAGAGCCACACTCTCCCTTCTGGACGGACAGACGAGCCTGTGTCTCTGCGGCCTGGCAGGTGGTCAGGTGTGGCCCAAGGAAGGCTTGAGGTCCAGACCCTACTTGGGGCTGGGGGGCCGAGGGCTGGCCCCCCACTGCGGGCCCCTCTTGCCCTGTGCTTTCCTACCCCCAATGGAGGGCAGGGCAGGGGCCGCCTCCCCGCCCCCTCCTGCCTCCCACGCTCCTGCTCTGTCGGCCACACGTCGAACGTCTGAATATTCGGATGTGGGCCCCTGGCTGCTCCTACCACGTCTCCCCCCATCATGGGCCCAGAGACGACACGGACACCCCTGCTGCCCCTGGTGGTCCCAGGGCAGCCTCGTGTCCTGTCAGGTGTGGCTGGCAAGGGGAGGACAGCGTGATCCCCGAGCACCACACACTACAGAGGGTGGCTCCCAAGGACAGCGGACAGCAGTGATGTGGCCGGACAGCTGGTCAGGTGAGTGGCGTGCGGCTGGAGGAGGAAGTCCTGCCGTTGCCGCAGTGTTCAGTCCACGGGCTGTCTCCCCGGGGGGTGGTTTCCGGGTCACCCCTCAAGCACTTGGTGGCACAGGCTGAGGTGCTGCCCTGAGACACCTGTGCTGTGTCACCAGCCGCTTGACGTGGGGACACGTGGGATGTCCGAGCGGGTTTTAATGCATGGGCGTCACATACACACACACATGTGTGCGCAGTCCCCAGCCCCCAGACATAGGCGTGACCCCTGCCCAGGACGGCTTGGCCCCCAGCAGCCACCTTTCTGAGCCCCCAGGACTCCGAAACTGCCGTATCGTCACCAGTGTACGCGGTTTTGGAAAGGAAAGCACCGTCCCGGTGCCAGTTCCTAGGATCATAAATAATCATAATTAACAAGGCTGCTGTATATTTATGTTGGTTTGTTTTCAGACACTTTTCATTTTATTTTGAATTTTTTCATATTGTGTTGACTCGAAACACTTCTGTCTGTAGTGTGGCATGCTCCGTGGAACACGGGGGAGCAGCCTGGTTTCTTTGTCCCCAGAAGCAGACCCCAGCCCCACGGTGGCGTCGCTCCATGGCCGGCTGTGCAGGGCAGCGATATCGGCCTGGGTATCAGAGAGAAAGATGCAGAGTCGCTCTGGGACCGGCAGGGCCTTTGTGACTTTCCCGGCCCCCGCCCGGTCTCCCGCGCTGCCACAGGAAGGCAGGTGTAAGTGTGTCTCAATGTAAGTTCGTGATAAGCGTGGGCAAGTAACTTCACGATGGAAAATTGCTCCGTGTCTGGAAGTGTCTGATGCCTCGTGGGTAAAGCCCGGAAGGGGAACCTCCCTCTCCTTCTGACGCTGAGAGAGAGGCTGTGGTCTGGGCCCTCAGCGATGAATAATCTATAACCCACACATTGATCCGGGAGGAATGCTCAGAGAACACGATGTCGGGTGGAGCGGTTAGAAGGTGGACCTCACTCCCATCCCCCGATTGGTAGCACTGGGTGGCGTTTCTGGGGGTGCAGCTCCCCCAGAGAATCCATTCCCAGCGGTAAATGGATGGTGGGGCCTTTCTCCCTCTGAATTTCCCCTGAGCCCCTCGGAGGTGGGGCTCCCCCACTCAGTGCTTCCCCTGTGGCTGTCACCCCCCCAGTCCTTCCAGCTGGAAGAAATGAAACAAGTGTGTTTTTCCTTCTTATTCCCTGGCTTTCCCTGCGTTGTGATTTTAAACTTTTAATATGTGCATACTGGTGAAGCATTGCCCCTACTTAAATTATTTGTCTCCCCATCTGGCAGTTTTGCTGGAAAACGAACTATTCGTCTGGGTTTCAGGGCCTCCGTGGGCTTAAATTGCGGCCTTAGGCCAGGTCTGCGCAGGCAGAGACCACAGATGGCGGCGGCGGCAGCCCCAGCTCTCATGCGCTCTCCGGGATACGTCCTCCAAAAGCAAAAACAATTTTATTCTTTAAAAAAATTGTTTAATTCTGCAGCCGCTGGCCATAGGAGCTCCCTAGCCAGGGCCTTGGTGGCTGTTGGGGTGTCTTACTCCATAGCGATTTGTCCCTGCTGGGCCTAGGGCCTGCTGGGCTGTCCCATGTGGGGGCCTAGCCCGAAGTGCAGCTGGGTGTCAGGGACCAGGTGGGGGTCCCCTGCAGAGGTGCTGGAGGGTGAGGGGTGGAGGAGATGCCTCCAGGGAGGGAGGGACAAGTGCTGCTCTGGCGTCCCCTGGAGGCCAGGAGAAGAAGCTTGGCAGTTACCACGGAAACAAGGGGCCCAGAAGCAGAGAGGGAGGAACCTGGCCCCAGGGTGTCAATGGATGGAGAAGCTCCCACCGGGGACTCCTAGGGAGATGGGGGTGCTTTGCCAAGGGCAGGAGAAAAGAGCTGTGGTGGCAGCGGACCCTGCGGGTGCTAAAAGTCCAGGTGGCCCCAGTTCAGCCGCCGGAAGGCTGGTGACGTGTGGACATGCCTGTTTCACAGCTGTCCCCAGTCCAGGCCAGCAGCCTGTCCACACCTGTCTGTCCATCCTTCCCCGCTGGCCAGGGGCCCCACGTCCCAAGTTGGATCCTAAGTCCCACCAAGGGCTGGACGCGGGGCCTGGCCAAGGAGACGCTATTCTCACGAGGTATTCGGGCATTTTCTTCTGCTTGCCGTGTGGTAAGCGCGTTGCCTGCCCCGCCGCACCTGGTGCTGGCTCTCCGAAGTGGGACCGTGTTCTTGAGCCCATTTCACAGGTGAAGACACTGAGGTGCCGCAGACATGTCGCAGACCGCATGGGGGTGGCTGCCGCTGGGGTGCTGGCTGCGGCCAGAAACTGACCAGTGGGTGGGCACCTTCCCGCACCTGTGTTCTGCACGCCTCTCCCTCCTGCAGCCCCTGCCGGCCTGGGACCCTGGGTGAAGGGAGAGGGACCTTTGAAGGCAAATTGCCTTTCTTTCCTGGACGCCGCCCCTGCTGGTGGGTTCCACGCTGACTTGGCCATTGAGAGCCCCCAAAGGAGTCAGAGGCAGGAGGACCCCGAGGTGGCTGTGCTGTCTCGTTCCTGTCTAGGGCACCTCACCCAACTTCAGCTCTGCCCAGGGGCCCTTCCTCTGGGGCTCCCGTGTGTGCTGGTCCCTCCGGGCACCCACCATCCCTGTTTCCCACCTCGACGGAGCCCACACTCATCCCTGTGCCCATCTGGGGTGACATGGGTGTCCTGCTGCTGCCTGGTCACGCAGCCATTTCAACACCTGCTGAAATGCCTAAAGCACCGTGAGCCAGGTAGGCAGGTGAGGCTGCCCCCGGTTCACTGAGGAGCGGGAACCTGGGGCGATGCTGGTGGCTAAAGTGACAGACAGGCCTGTGTCGGAGCTGGGGCTACAGGCAAAGTCCCCTGCCTCTGGCTTTGCTGGCCTTCCCATGGTGCTTCCCCCCACATTGTCGAGCAGCCCCAGAACTCCCAGGTGCGTGCGGCAGGCGGGCTTTCTCCAGTGTTTGGCTTGGAAGGAGAATCGAACCCGGCCCACAGTCCCCCAGTTCTCCAGCTGCTCCCCCCGCCTTTGGCAGGCGCCCCCACTCAATCTTAAATGAGACTCTGTACGTTTTAAAGAACATTGATGCTGTTTCCATGCACAGGAAGGAGGTTATTTGCCCTGCTGACCAACGAGAGAACATAAGGTGAGTGATTGTCGGAAGATGGGAGGAATGTGTATTTACATGTTGCGACGGATGCTGAAGTGAGCGGTACAGATGTATTTTTAATTTGAGTGTATTTATTGCTCGTCAAAGTGGAGACTAATTGCTCCGTCTCGATCCTGGCACCAGGAGGGAGGTTCCTGGGGACATGTCCCCCTTCTGCTGCTTCGAGCCCTGCAGGCGGCTGCTCTGCTGGGGGCCGCCGGGGGTGCCGGGGGGTTTCTGGAAGGAGACAGAGGACCAAGGGGGATGGATTTAGTAGCCCTCGGTGCCCGCTGCTGGAATTGCCCATCCAGGCCCGTGCGTAGCAGGGACTCCCGCCCACAACTTCTCTGTCTGGCATCCAAGGCACAGTTCAGGGTCTCCTTGGTGCACACCAGAGGGGCTGTCCCCCAGAGGATGCTGTGGGGCATGGCCACTCTGTCCACCCAACCTTGGAATCACGGGCTAACACCGGTCCGTATGTCCTGGCTGTGGTTGCGCCGCATTGTTGGGGTTGCAGTGGATTCTCATCTGGGGCTCTCCCTGGCGTCTGAGGGTGGTTGGGTCACAGACTTCAGCCAGGCAGGCAGTCGCTCCTGGTGGCCGACACACAGCCTGATGTGGGAGGAGGCGCCGGCCTGGCGGGTTTCAGTGAGCACAGGATGGAGGAGACCAGGCCGGGCGCCCCGGATGGGCACTGCTTCCCCCCTCCAGAGGCTGAGGCCTCTCTACCCCAGTCCTTCTGAGACGGACTCTCCACAGATGTGTGTAGCCTGAGGCGGTGGGAGCTGCTGTCAGGGAGCGGCTGTGCCCGGTGACCCGAAACAACCACTGACAGTCTCTGGTGGGATCAAGATGAGCCCACGTGCAGCCAGGGTGGAGACGCACCGCTGTGGCTGGTGTGCAACCTTGTCTGCTTCCCCCCACCGGGGGTGTGCTTTCCTGGGGCCCATGGGGGAGGAGAGGCCCTTGGACACAGCCTCTGCCCGTGGCATTGGTTAGCTGGTCACCTGATCACACCTGCAGGCTTGACTCTCAGCTGCGCAAATCCAGAACCTGGGCTTTATTCAGATGTGACAATGGATCTGTCTTTGAGGTGTAGACTCACGTGAGTCAAAGTCCTAGGACTGATGTGTAAACCCAGAAACCCAGTGTGGTACTTCACTGAGGAAGACAGTGGCACGAAAACTGGGCTCTTGGATCACCACGAGCCGGCCCTTCCTGGGGAAGCACCACGTTCTGGCAGCTGCACCTTCCGCCTCCCCCAGGTGCCCAGTGACGCCAGCGGGAGAAATGGGTCAGCCCCTTCTTCTGAAAGGACAGGTTCAAACTGGCGGGGCGTCTCCAGGGCAGCTTGAGTTTCGGCTCTGGCTTTCTGTGAGCCTGATAAATGGGGCGCGGCTCAGGAGAGTGGGTGGGCCTTTGAGCGGGCGGCATGGGGGCGCAGATCGGGGAGGGCTGGCTCCTGGGTGCACTGGCCTCTTCCCAGTGGCTGAACCACCTTTCAAAGCTGAAAGTCGCAGGGAAGCCACAAAGTGGACGGGGCCACGGCAGGTCAGGGCGAGTGGTCATGAGGAAGGAGAACCTTAGAAGAAGTGGGAGCTGGAGGGTGAGACACGCAGACAGAGCCGTGAAGAGACGGAGTGGGGAGGACAGACAGACAGAGCCGGACAGACAGAGCTGAAGTACAGGCCTCGCAGGTGAGCGGCGCGCGTGGGACCCACTGGGTGGGGCCTCCGCTCCCCTGCTGCCCACGTGGCCATGGCACTGTGGCCAGACTTCGGCCTGGGAGCCTGTCTGTGACAAGCACATCACAGTCCCACCAGAGCAGGAGTCTCCAGTCGGGCTTGTCCTGGAGGGGGTTTCTCCCCCGGGTCTGTGTGGCTCGGCCATGTGCTCTACAGGCCCCGTGCTGGGCACGTGGGGAGCAGGCCGTGGGCAGGGCCACTGGGGGCCAGGCCGGGCCCAGTGCGCCTGCTTCAGGTCCAAGCTGGGTCCTGGACCCCAGCCCGAGGTGCCTGCCGTCAGCAGCTGCCCTCAGGACCGTGCCGGTGCCACCGCAGTGCGATAGCTGGTTCGGGAAACACGCAAGTGACCATTGTCTGCCCCTGGCTAACAGCCGTCACCAGCCAAGTCCGTGAAAAATGTGTTTCCTCGGCGCTGCTGTCACATACATCTGGGGAGGGTTCCCAAACGCGGTTCTGAGCGGTGAGGCCAGGGACGGTCGGCCTGGGCGGAGCCGACCCTGTCAGCGAGCCAGTTCCAGGCTCTTCCGTGGGTGGCCTCTCCGGGCAGTGGGGACTGGGCCCCTGATGGGCACCGGACTCTCTCGTGTGTGACAGATGGTGGTGTGTTTGGAGACACACACTCACGGAAAAGCACAACAGCAGTGAACTGGCTGCCTCCTCTGGAGGTCACCTAGGAAAGAATGACCCGCCAGGCGGGGGTGCGGCTGTCTGCGCGGCACTCTTCTGGAGCGGGTCCTGCCTGTCGCCACCGGTGCCGCGCTCCTGCAGGGGCTGTGAAGGTGTGGGGCCAGCAGAGCATCACAGGCTCTCTGTTGGTGGAGGGGCCGCGGCTGGGGGCTGGGAGGGGGTCTGGCTGCCAGGTGTGGCTCCGGTGTGGCCCCACCTCAGTGGGGACGTGCGGTGGTGAAGGTGTGGGCTCTTTCTGACTCTTCGCTGTGACCCCCTTACTCCGGGGGCCCCGATGTCTGAGTTGCCCTGGCTAAAGGGGACGGTCCCTCCACTGGGGGCACAATCTTCTTCCCAAGCGAAGGACGCCGCCCCTGGGCCCGGGGGCTCAGAAGCTCCCGTGAAGCCTGAGCTCCTGAGGGGGGCCCGCAGCCCTGATTCACACTGCATTCCATTTGCACGTATGGAATTGGCAATCGCTTTTTGACAATGTTCAAATTAGCACTGGTTAGCATATTAATGAGCTACTTTTAGTTTTTCATGACATGACCAACTCGAATGTAAACACCGGCCTCCTTGCAAGGGCTGGGCCAGTGTTTCAGGGAGTACAGTCCAGAGCTTTCTGTGGAGGCCCCAGGGGCTGGCTCCTGGGTGGGCGTGGCATCAGCCAGAGGGGGATGCAGACCCAGACCTGGCCCACTCCGGGCTCCAGAAACGGGGCAATCGTGAGGGCGGTGGCAGGCCCTGGGCCCGAAGAGGCGGTGACTCGGCCAGCAGGGCGGGCGCATGTATCAGCATCCGCGCTGGGAGAGCAGGTGGCCGCACGTCTGGGTGGCTTCCCTGCCCTCACAGCAGCCGCTGTCTTCAAGGTGCTCAGTCTGAGCTCGGATGGCTGCATCCCACTCTGACGCGCCAGGGGCCCCGCTGTCCAAAGCTCGTCCCAGGCCTCGAGAGCACCTGGTCCGACTCAGCCATGTGTTTTCTGGAGTGCCGTTGGTAAATCGGAAGCATCCCTCCCCACGAGAGTCTGTAGCTCCCGGTCATGGGCAGCCCAGGGAAGGGGCCCACTGTGCAGGGGAGAAGAACCCCACAAATGAGACTTTTACATGTGCTCAGCGATCGCTGAGTGTGAGCCAGCAGTTGGAGCCGGGGCTCCAGAAGTCTGCCTGGTGGCCTCTGACTGGCCATCCAGCTGACCGGAACCTGTGGCCTGGGCCCTCTGGGAGGGAGAGTGATGCACATTGAGGGACTCAGCCACCCCAGGCTGTCAAAGACCAGAACGGACCCGGGTCTTCTGAAAGGCAGTGCTTCCTCCGTTCCTCCTTCAGAGTGAGCCGATCCCCGTCCCCAGCTGGAATTACCAGCTACAGAGTGTTTTCCTGCTGAGCTAGTGTTTGCAACACGACCGTTCGGTCCTGGGTGATGGCACTGCGTTCCGGGGCCTGGCTACCTGCTCTTCTCTATCTGTAGGTGGGGGCGTGGGTGTGCTGATTGCATTTCAGAAACAAGAGTTTGTGTATCCTCTGGGTCTGGAAATAATCAGTAACTAAGGTAGCAGAGGGGAAAAAAAAATCCAGCTCTTGATGAGTAATTTTAAAACCGCAAATATTTCACAGCTTGGTAGACTCCAGGGAAGGCATCTCCCGAAATGCACTGGGCCAGCAGGTGCTTATTTTTGGAGACCTGGGAGAGGAGACCCTTCTGCCTCCTGTCATTCCTGTGACTTCAGGAACCCTCATGTGTCCGTCATTCTGTCCGTGAGCAGGTACCTTAGTCAAGAGGAGCCCACGTCAAAGCAGTTTGTTTTGGCTCACGTAACTGAGGGTCGCCAGGGGGCAGAGCTTTGGGTGCGGTGGGAGCCAGGGGCAAGAATGCGGTCGTTTTCCTCGGCTGCTCCTCAGGCAGCTCGGGCCCTCGTCACAGGGTGGTGGCATGGCCTCCATCAGCGCCAGGCTGTGGTCTGTGTCCCCAGGAACTGCAGGGGAAAGATTCTGTCTTTATGCAGAGCCCCCCGTTACTGAGTCAGGCTGGCCTGCCTAGGTCCACACCCACCAAGCCTGTCACAGGGTCCTCCTGCCGTGGGCTGGCCACGTGCTTGTCGCTGGTGTGGGGGAGCGATCCGCAGTGCACAGGCCCCCGTGGATGGGATGGGGGGCAGTGATTCCCCCAGAGAAGTCAGGGTGCTGTTTCCAGTGGAAGCAGGAGGGCGGCTGGGCAGGCAAACACAGCAGATGTCCAGTCGACTGAAGTCAGGGGCGCGTTACATCCCAGGGACTGCCAGGGAGCCGATGCCACCGATTTAACTGCTTCCATTTCCTCTGCAGCTGCTGTCTGAGGGGCCCCTGCCACACACGGGCCAGTCGGTAGCTGTCAGCCCTGCTGTGCCGGCGCCCAGCTGCCCTGGCTGGGGGCTGAGCCTGGGTGGGCTGCTTCCGCGCCAGCTCCCTGGGGTGCGGTGGCTGCTCGCAGAGCCAGCGACAGGCCTGCGAGAATCCTTGCAGATGGTCACCACATTTCCCTTCTCGCCCTGAGAGGCAGACCCACCCTGGTCCTCGTGTCCCAGACGTGGGCTTTGGGAGCTTTGCTGGACCCTGTGTCTCCCTGGGTGGCTGAGGAGCCAGACTTGCTCCTTGGGGTCTTGTGTGCAGAGCCGCTTGGGCCTTGAGGGCACTGCAGGAAGCCTGCCTCCGTCTCTCCTCTCACCGCTGCCGCCTGCCCTCCCTCCCTCTCTCGTCCCTCTGTCCCCTCTCTTCCTGGTCCTCTTGTCTCCTAAACGCCTCCCGCTGGCAGGTCCTGGAAGGACTCACTACCGGCCCCTTCACCCCTTGGTTAATATCCCTGCTTCGTTGTCTCCGGGGGATCACTGGCTGCAGGGGAGGAGGGGACGGGGAATTGCTGAGAGGAGCAGCCTCCGAGACCCTACGGCTCCATCCCCGGCACCTGGGGTCCCTGGAAGGGTTTGGGGACAGACTTTGGCTGCTCCTTGAAGGGCCCCCTGGCGCATCCTTCACCCCAGGTGTGTATGCCCCACCTCGATGCCCCCTTCAGAGGCCAGGCTGAATCCCACGAGGCCTATAGGCATGGCCACCTCCTCCTGCTCATTAGGGCTGAACCGCCCCAGGAAGCAGGCAGCCCCGGCCCCAGAGCCTCTGTGTTTCCTGCTCATTGAGATTCGCGGCAGAGCCATCCTGTGCCTCCTGGACTAAACTTAACTGCAGTAACGTGTTCCAAGTGCTCTGAATTCATCTGGGCCGAGCGTCCCTCCTCCGCCGCCTCCACGTCGGTTTTAAACATAGCAAACGTGCCTTTTCAGACAACCGCCTGGGGCAGTCCCTGTCCCATGGGAGGGACCGGCAGTCCCTTTCCCAGCAGTGGCCCTGGGTCACCGATGGCAGCGGTGTTTCGGGAGTCTCGATGCTTCTCCCCACTGCGTGGTCTGCTGCCCTCACTTCTTCCTCTGCCCCTGACCTTGCTGGGCAGGGCCCTCTGGAGGGACAGGGGCCTCAGAGCCTGGACAGCAAACCTATCTGGAGAATCAGCAAGCCCCCGGGAAGGCAGGGAGCCCAGAAGGAGGGCCCGGCCCGGGAGGGAGGAAGCCCCTCTCACTGGTTTCACTTTTGGGTGAACTTGGAGAGAGTGTGTCTTCTCTGTGTCTCTGTTCCCTCGCTATTCCTATTACGGTGGTGAGGGGGCACCTGGGCTGTTAGCTGGGGCTCTGCCTGTGAGCCTGGGAGGCCCGTGGACTTCCCAGGACCGTAAGCCACTAGGGTGTTTTTTCTGGGGAAGAAAAGAGCATTCTGTGACTTTTCTGGGGTCTCTCATCTGCAGCAGCCAAGATCTCATTCCCAGGAGCCTGCCTGGGTGCTGCCCCACTGAGGCCCAGGTGTGGGGCTGGCGGGGGCCGGCCCGGTTGTAACTGGGCCCATGGGAGACGTCCCAGTGGGCCTCCAAGGGCGGGGGCTGGGGAGAGCCAGGGGGGCTCCCTGTGCACCCCGACCTTCCAGAGGAGCCTGGCATTCCAGTGCAGAGCAGAGGTAGGAAGATGAATTGAGTGGGAAATCCACAGAAACCGAAGCTTTTAGCCAAAGTGACCATACCCGGTGGGACCAGTTCGTGACTCTTGTCTGATGAGAGTGTCTGCCTTCCTGTCGGCCTCGAAGCCACGGAATGGAGCTCTGGCCCCAAGGGGCACAGACGCCCCCTCTGCCTGTGTGCTGCATTTGTGACTGTGCAGAGAGCATCTTCCCCGGGCCCTTCACCCGCGGGACTCGTGTCAGCATCCCCGGCCTCAAGGCCACAGAGTAACTGGGCTTCCTTGAGCTGACGGAGAGCCCCCGTCCTTCCCCACCCAGGCGGCATCTTTGGCCCTCCGTCAGCTTCCTCCTCAATTTGCCGCCTGCTCTCTGTTCAACTGGCCTGCAGATGGACCACGGGGGCCGTGCTGCTGCCGTCCTGTGGCTTCTCTCGGTGTGAAACGGCTGAAGGCTCCTCCTGGTCAGGAGGCTGCAGCACTCACGCCGGGGGAGGCTATGCTGCTGGGCGTCCAGCTTGGTCCCAGCCAGGATGCCCGGCCCACCCCTGGTGGTCCGCTGTCCCCGGTGCCTGGAAAACAAGCTTCCCCCGCCCCTCGCCTTCCCAACCAGAAAGCCTTCTCAGAGGCCATGTGGCTTCATTTTTATCCCCAATCCTCGAGCTAAATCAATACCCCCTCTCTCTGGTCATGGAGGGAAAATTAAATGGAGGGTGTTAACAATTTGCTAACAGGCACAGCTCCACTGTGCTTCAGCCGGAAAGCCAGCTCCCCGTCAGCCCCTGGGTGCTCACCTTCAAATACGATCATGTCGCGAAAGTTTTGTCTTATGAAGGTGAAACTTGGAGAACACGTTAGAATCCTCATTTTTTCTGTGCAGAGCAACCAAATGACCTTCCTGCGCTGCCACATAAAGTATAGATTTAAAGTTAAATGACCCGGTGAGTCACTTAACATTTCCTTAAAGAGTAACTTCTTCTGTAACTATGGATGTTTACGTATGGTTTTCTCTTTGGTATTTACCTTTTAAGAATTGAGGAAAAACTGACACTCTTTTTTGGAACTGTTTTTTAATAGCCTTTGTTTATTTTTAATATGTGGCGTTCCAGGCCCTTGCTCTAATGATTTTTTCCACACTGCATTGATAATTAAATTCATTCATTTCCCCGGCTGCACCATTCCTTTAAATAAAAAGTTATGGGTAATAACACCTCTTGCGCGGAAAGTGCAGAGGAGAAAAGGGCACAGCCGGGCCCCATCGCGGGGAGCCATGCACCCCCTGGGGGCCCGGTGTGGGTGGGGTCTGTGTACCCTCTGTCCGGCGCTACCCGTGGGGTTTGATGCTCTGATCCTGGAAAACACGCATTTTGTTCTTTATATTTGTAACGACATAATTTATCTCCATCTGTCCCGTTCGGGTTTTTAGTTCACAATTTGTAGTGACGTCACCAAAAGCGCCGAATGTGCTGGCATCTGTCAAGGGCTTGGGGACCGGCTGCTGTGGCCGACGTGCGGGCCTGGGAGGAGGGCAGCCGACATGAGCTGAGGCACCCGGCGCCAGAAAAAGAACCGGGTGCAGCCGTGGTCGGGGAAGGGATGGCCGGTGTAATGAGAGAAGGGCTTCGTCCTGGGCTGGTGATTCACGTGGAGCCTCTGTAATTTCATGGAGGCTGTAAGGATTTGGCTTTTACACATTTTAATTTAGTCCGGAGATGTTCTTATTTTAATTATCCATACACAAGGGCACAGTACCTTTCGCAGTTATTGCTCTGTGTTACGTTTATATATAGCAATAGCAATGTGAAAAGGGCCGACAAAACGCCTTCGTGCCGATGACCAGAGGGCTATAGTCATTTGTTTTAATGACACTGGTCGGGCCTTTGCATTCTGAAATGGGATTTTTAAGCATGCGAGGGGCCGACAATCACGGACATGTGCACCCAGTCACACACCGCGTAGAGGGATCGTCTCTTCGATGCCCCCCTTTGAAGGACCGGCAGGTGCTTTGGGGCAGCTGCACGGGGGTGCCTGGGGCCCCCGCTGTCCTCGCTGAAGTCAGAGGGCATGGAGTCGGGAACCTGAGAGCAAATCGATTCCTGCCGAGTCCCTGTGGTTACATTTCGATACAGAAGAACCCATTTGGAGAAATGTGATACTTTAACTATTGCATTGGACTCAATCTGTGGATCTGGGCAAAGAGAGAGAAGACAAAAAATACATATAATGTAGAAAATAAATACAGATACAAACTTCTACCTAATACTGTCTATACTGATGAATGATTTATACTTCTCATTACACACACACACTGTGTGACGTGTAGCCACACCTGCTATGGGATATACTGCGGTGACTTACATAAAAGGACAAGC
Source organism: Desmodus rotundus (assembly GCF_022682495.2). Lineage (NCBI taxonomy): Eukaryota > Metazoa > Chordata > Mammalia > Chiroptera > Phyllostomidae > Desmodus > Desmodus rotundus. Next base: position 509,730 of record NC_071398.1, read on the forward strand.
TGACGGGTGAGAATGTGACAAAGGCTGACGTTTAAATCACCGGCTCACACGCAATCCTGCTGCTGGGAAAGGTGACCCCCCCGAGGGGGGCATTTCCGCCTTTCTCCCCACAGACAAACAGGAAGCAGAAATCCCTTGCACTTAAGTGAATGCCCCGCAAACCCTTGCCCCTGAGTGGCCGCGGAGCACGGTGCCCTGCGGGAACACTGGGGGCTCTTCCAGCCACTCAGAGGAAAGCCCCCCGCCCCGTGGGCCAGCATGGCCGGTATCCCCTGGTGTCCCTGTTTGAGACCACCCGGACCCTCACCTCAGCTGCCAGAGCCGTGTGCTTCATGGGGAGGAGAGGGGCGAAGTGGTTCCTGGGGGCCTGGGGCCCAGTCTGCAGGCGGCTATGTCCTGCTCGGTCCTCAGGTCGCTTGGAAGAAACCTGAGTTTGTTGCGGACATGTGATTGATTATCCCGATTTCTGTCTCCTCCGGCTGTTTGGGTGCGCTGGGAGCAGGTCCTCGTGTCTGAGCAGAGCAGTGGGTCACAGCTGGCCCTCGGCCTCTGCAGCTGGTGCGGCCCCTCCCGCCCCACAGGCTCTGTCCATAGGCCCCTGTCTCCTGGGTCCCACCTGGGCCACCCGGCTGCTGTGGGTACTCACAGACCATGGGGAGCCGTTTGGGGACGGCCGGGTCCCTGCCCTGGATGCCTGCCTCCCCGCCCTGTGTGGCGGGGGTTTGTTACAAGTGACAACTGGGCTGAGGGGCGTCAGCCATGTCACTTAGAGGTGGCATCTCTCACCTTACCCACGGGGCCTCGTTCTTTCAGCCTCCCCGGACTTCCGGAAGGACCCCCTAGGGGTTGATGTGTCGGGGTTTACTGGGTGGCCCCCCTGCCATCGTGGCCACTGGGGCAGAAAGCTGTTAGTGCCACACCTGCCTCAGGTAGGAGGGGGTTCCCGGGCTTTTAGAGATGCTGTTGACTCAGAGATTGGCCGTGGCTGAGGTCGAGCCTCATGGTGCTGCTGTTCCCGTGGCTTATTTCTCCTTTCCCTCCCAGTGGTGGCCCGATGAGCATGTACTTGTGTGTGTGTGCATGCCCAGGGGCCCCATTAATTCTGCCCAGGGCTGGCACAGGGAGAGGTGCAGGGAGTGGGGGGCGGGGAGGGTGCTCTGTTCAAGGCCACACCCTGCTGGGTGCAGCTCAGAGGCCTGTTTCCTGCCACTGTCTCCTGCAGGATGGGAGTCCCTGGAGCCACCAGAGGCCGGGTCATTTCCTTCTTCATGCCTGCAGCTCGGACACGGTCATGCCGGGGTGTGTGGACCTGTGGTCAGTGGTTCTGCTTCCTCTGTGCGTTGGGGATGGGCCGTTGCTGACTTAGCCTGTCCCCTGTGGGGACACAGAGCTGCAGAGGCAGCCTGGGTGGAGGAGGGGAGCCAAGGGGCCATGGCCTTGCTCTGCCACTTCTCAGCATTTCCTTTCCTAAATGAAGGAGGGTCGGGGTGAGATGTTTAAGGTCACTCTGCCTGTCGAGCCTCTTCAGTCCCCTCTCCTGTCTCCACGCCCTGTGCTGTCTACTCAGGCAGGCAGACTGGCCCTGGGACAGCCTCTTAGGGGTGTCCTGACCCCGTGAAGACCAGAGCTGGCAGCCCTGTGACATCCCATCTCATCCCGTCGGGGACGGGAGCTATGAAGCTTTCGTCTCGAGGAGACTCGCTGTCCTGGGACTGGCTGTGCTCTGCCTTCCTGCGTCCTCCATGAAGCACGCCTGAGCCCCACAGCCGGGCTGGCTTGGGGTAAAGGGGCAGCTCGTCCAGCACCATCCTGACGGCAGAGCCAGAAGGTGCCACCTGAGAGGAGCACCGGTCCCAGCTGGTTTGATGTCTCTGGGGACCGTGTTCTGAAGTGCCAGCTTCACCTGTGTCTCCGGGGAAGTGGAGATGGTGCAGCACTTGATGTCCAGTGAGGACAGAGGCCGCCTCATCCGTCCCCACGGGGTCTCCGCTCTACCACGAGGGAATGGGGTGCGGCATGGGTTTGAAGGTGCATGGGCCCAGCAGCTCCCGATGAGACAGGTGAAACTCTCTTCACAGCTTCGACAAACAGGCTTTCTGGGGAAAGGAATTGAGAAAAAAAATCACCAGAATGCATAAGATGAGGAAAATAATTCTTAGCTAAAGGTCCCGGAAGAAGGAAATCCTTTTTTTTCGTGTTGAGGCCAAAGGCTTCCTGGAAAGGTGTCGGTGTTGGAGGTGGGGCATGTGTCTCCATCAGGGTCCCAAACGCAGGTGTCAGCTCCGGCGGGACAGGGCACGGCAGCGAGCCCGTGGGCTGGGTGGTCCAGGCCTCTGCCCACTTTCCTCAGCTGTGCCTGTCCACACCCTGTGTGGTTGAAGGGTCGTTGTAACTCAGGGAGAATGGACAACTCAGGTGGGCCCGCCTGCGTCCTTGGGGGCCAGTGTGCACCTGCCCCCCTGCCCTGCCCCCTCTCCTTAGCTGTGCCCACGCCCTGACCCAGAGTCACTGCCTGGAAATGTAGCATATTTTACTGTCCATGTCCCCCACTCCCCCTAGACACCGGTACCCCTCACCTACTCTCACACCCCCCCCAAACACCCGCACCCCCACACAACCACACACTCTCACGCACACACACTGGTGAATGAACGTGTGGCCTCAGAGGTTTTGAAAAGGGGGGGTCCTTGCCATGAGACCACCCAAGACAAACTAGGAATAGGTTTCAAATGGTCGCCCCCAATTTGAAGAAAACGCGGGACCCCGCGCTTTAGAGGCGGCGGGAGGACCAGTGGTGTGATTCACCCAAGCGCGGGATCCTTGCGCCTTTGTTTGTGTGACACGTTCTTTCCATTAGAAAACAGCAGTTACGGCCCCCACCCCCGCGCTCCACCTGTCCTGTGCGGAGGGGTTTCCACAGACCCCCTGGGAGATGCTGGAGCCCACCCGGCCACATCGGTAAAGGGCGGGTGTGGCTGTCTGGCAGCGCGCTGCAGCCCAGAGCCACTGTGGAACGTGAGACCCGCAAACAACACTCGGCTCCATCAGCCTGGCCGTTCACACCTGCAGGTTCTCTCCTTCTAGGTGTGGGTTAGCACGAGCACCTCAGGTATGTGCAAGGATTCTTCAGGAAAAAAGAGGAAAAAAACCTCCCCAAAACCCAAGAAGCCTAATCAGAAATTACCTTACTGGAAGTAGAACCTAAATTCATGAGGATTTATAAAAATAGATTTCTTTGAAATGCCAGGCAAGAGATCTGGAAGCATTCTGGCAGGCTGGGTGCTGGGGACCAACCTGCGCCAGGTTCTTCTTACGTTAATAAATATTCATTTTGTTTTTTGGGGAGATTCCAAGTCCTAGGCAGAGGGCCCTTACTGTTGAAGTGAGATCTATTTCTATGGCAAGAATTTTGGATTCTGAATTATCAGGTATTCTTGTCTAAAAGTGTAACTCTTTCCTAGTAATTCCCACCTCCAGTGGGGCTGCAGGGCGCAGCACCAGCCACGGCCTTTTCTTCCCGGAGCCACTGAGCTAAGCCAGGTAGGGACAGGTGTCCTCCCTGCCTCAGCCACCTTTTCCTGGACACGCAGGAAAAGGTGCATTCAATATTGATGGCGTTCCGATACATTCGAACCAACAGCAAGTCAGGAGTCTTATACAAACTGTGTAGTGAAGGCATTTTTTTCCCTGGTTTTTACCTTTTTTTGACCGAAAGAGTCCATATGTTAAAGGGACTCCATGTCCCTTCGAAGCCTGTGGCCCATCAGGGAATGCGTGGTCGCCGGGTGTCCAGAGGCTCCGCCCAAGGTGCCTGGGAGATGACATCATGATTAGTATTTTAAAAACCTTTTATCCACTTGTGCTCCATTTAGCAAATTTTGGGCCTGAAAAACCTTAAAATAATTTTTCTTCATCAGGAAGAGAGAAATATTGCTCACAATAGCTAAAAATAAATGCTTTGTCATCTAACAAATATTTTAAACCAGACCAGCAGATAAACTCCCAGGATGGTAAATTTATTTTTAAGACAAAAAGAGAAGGGTGGGGGCGGGGAGGGACCCTCAGTTGCAGCTGTTTGCAGAGTTTGGGTGCAAATATTCTCTCGTTCCTTTGCACGATTTCGATAAAATTAGGTCAAAGAAATGTTCATTTGAAAACAGAGCTCTTGTCATATTATCTACAACACATGTCTAGCAAATTTATGAATCCAGCATTCATCGGCGCGAAGTCCCCGCTCCTAATGAATGGTTTAGACAGCATTGTCATCAATTTTCCGCAGGTGCAGCCGAGGCAATCAGTCACTTCAATCAAAGCCCGTCAGCTCTGTCATTTTCGCGCCCGCAACGCGGGGCTCAGCGGCGCCGCGCCTGGCCTGCACTTCCGCCCCTGGCCTGCGGGTGGTGCTTTTGAGCAGCGCTTTGCGCTGAGCCTCGTGTGGATTTCACGGCACCCTTTTCTTCTTCCCCTTTACTTTGTACTAACATCGTATTTCTTTTGTGATGTTATGGAGATAAAATTGCACCGTGTGTTTTAACCTGCATTACAACAATCTCTTATGGCAAAAAAAAAAAAAGGAAAAAGGAAATTCGTGCAGATGAGTTAGAGAAAGTGCAGGTTTGTTGGGTGAAGCTGGTGGGGCTGGGTGGGGTGGGCTGGGGGGATCCCTGGCTGCCCTGGAGTCCTCGCCCTCCCCGCCCGGCCACGCAGGTGCCTCTGAGTTTGGAGCTGCTGCCTGAAGGGTTAAGATGGCAGAGCCAGGCCACCTTTCCGGTTCCCTTTTACCTGCTCCCGGCCGCCCCTGGCGTCTTCTCCAGGGTCTGCTTTACTGGGGTCGGGAGAGGCACGTTTTATTACAACCCGGCAATGGGAACGACATGCCTGCCTTTGCATCCCGCGAGCTGCTTCTCCTCCAAGGGTGAGTAGCGCCTTCGAACACCCCTCGGTCACCCTAACGGACTCATGAAGGATCCTAAGAAGGAGAAGTGGTGGCTTTTTCATATCACTGAAAAATAGGCTTGTGAACCAAACTCTAGAGTCTGAAAAGGATCTCAAAGGTGCCGACAGCACACGGGGATGCCTGCACACCCACAGACGAACGCTCCGGGCCTTCCCCTGAGAGCCGAGGCAGGTGCCTTGTGAGACCCTGAGATATACGGACAGGCAGAGAGCACTTGGCACCTGCTCCCCATGATGAATAGAGTTAACCTTTGTAGTTTGCCAAAAGTCAGTAAGTTTTCCTTCCCCATTCGTTTCCGGAGGGACTGGACATGCGGGCGCACCGCGGCCCCTCAGGTTGTCTTGGCCTTTTTTGCTTAAGGCCACCAGCCGGACACACGGCAGGAGACAGGCGCCAACATTAACTTATTTAAATTATGGGCTCACTTTTATTGGCAGACACTCCTGAATTTATTTAGCTGGCCTGAAGACTGCTTAGGTGTTTTTCCCTTGCAGATATCACACGGGGTCAGTTACCCCAACCCGGCTGTGGCCACGTTAGGAAATGCATGTGGTTTCTGAAGAATGCAAATTCTAAGGCCTATAATAAAAATGTACTTTTTAATAACCCGTGGTGTCACTTGGCAAATAGCTTTGATGTAGGCTCGCTGCCTGTGTGACGCTGGGGCCACCTCTGTCACCCGCACCTGCGTTTACAATACCTTCCCTGAGAGAGCAATTAGGGGCCGGCGGAGGCTGAGCTCCTGCTAATATTTGAAAGTGCGTGTTCATCTGCCGTGAAGGGGGAAAGGGCTGTGATCATCTGTGAGGAGAGGGAAGAATCCTACCAGCTCCCACCCCTTCAACACCTGATAAAAATGCAGTTGGGAGCCTGGAGTCTCGAGGGTTGCCTTTTCTGCGGAGAAATGAAGACCGCCGCGCAGCAGCCAGCGGGCTCGCCGGGGGGGTTGCGTGTGGGCTCCCTGGTACAGTGTGAAGTTAAATGGTTCTGTCTGCTTCTTCTCTTGTTTGTGTCACTTGTTAAAGATCCCTCGCAAGGCACCTGCCCCGGCTCCTTCCCGTTTATTACGACAGAGCGGAACTAGTCCGGGGGCATCGCGGCTGCCTGCACTGCCTCCCAGGGCCTGTGGGGTAGAGCTTTAAAAAGAAACATTCCCCCGATGTAAAAACACTCAGTCTCTGTGTCACTGTAGGTCTTGTACTAAAAGGTGAAGTGACACCGAGTGTCCATAAATCAGAGGAATGGGCACACGGGAAAGAATCGACAATCCAGTTACGCGTGTGGTCTTCCGGAGACGCTTTGTGTGTGTGTGTGTGTGAGTGTGTGTATGTGTGTGTGTGAGTGAGTGTGTGAGTGTCTGCTCTCATTTCTCAGAGATGGCAAATATTTCCACATTTGGTTTTCTTCCTCTCCAACCCAAAAGAGAATTTCTTTGTTGTTACTGTTGCTGTTTTCTTTCTCAAAGGAAGGAAACGAACATTGTCTCCCCCCACCCCCGGCCCCCCATGAATCTGTGGTGAAAAGAGCGCAGTGTGTTTTGATGAAGCCGGCAGAATGTTTTATTAATCGGAGCGGAAATGAAAGCACTATGTCTTTAAAAGGGCCCGGCCGCCCAGGTACACTGGGAGCCTGGGAAAAGTGTTGACCGAGCACTCTGCGCCCAGACAAATGTCTCCTCATTGTGTGATGCGTGAAGGCCGTGATAGATGGCTCCCAACAACAAAGCGTGGCCACAGAGACAAAATTAGTGTTGTTTTAATTACCAGTGTCTGTAATGTTCTCTATCCATAACTGCCCAGAGCAGGCTCTCGTGGGGGGCCGGGAGGCGACCCCACGCAGCTCCCGTCGGCTCCCGGGCCACAGGGGCACGCTTCGAGGAAAGTTTCACTCTTTGCTCCAAACATTTACGTAGAGCAAAAAAAAACCCAAAACAAAACCCAAAACCGCCCCCAAAACGGTTTCTTGTTTAAGAGAAGTGCCTTTATCTTTTTCTTCCAAAGCAAAGGCACAAGCAGGACTTCTTAAATGCTATTCGCAGGTCAGAATAATGGGCAGAAAGTGGAGCCGGCCCTGACATTCTTCAAGCAAAGTTTACCCTCTCAGAGTGGGGCTTTTTGTCCGTCACAGACAGCGTGAGGGCACTAACAGGGAGGAGGGTTCTTCAGTTCTGAAGCCTCCTTGAGTAGAGACGGGCCGCACTTCAGACGTGAGTAAGTGTGTATCTTGTGAAGATAAAGCCTCTCTTACTTTCTGAGCTTGCGGGAGATGAAAGATAGGCCGGCTTCTGGAAACGGCCTGCGTGGCACATGCTATAAATGAGCAGGGAAAGCAATCGAGCTAATAGATTACAGTAATTATCCAATCTTTGGCTAGTTTGTATTGGCAAACTATAAATACAGTACACATTAGAACAAGGTGCTTACAGAATGTACATGAAAGGTCATTGTAATTTGCAAGTCGCTAGTCATTAGAATATGCTAAAAACCGTTGCTTCAGGGCTCAGATTTTAATGATGAATACATTGATTATTAAGTAGCAGAGGAAAAATGTCCACGCGCGGCTGTGGTGCGATGATAGGTCGCTTTATTTTGGGAAGGAAATCAACTCAGCTTCAGAACGCATGCATTGAGGGATATAATTGCGGTGAGGAAAATTCCTCCGAGGAGCTTGGCACATATTAAAAGCAAAAACTTGAGACATGTTTGTGATAAGATTACTAATAAATCTCTGGTAAGTCTTAGACTCCTGACAATAATACAGCAACAGACTTCCCCATCTCCCCCAAGCTGCAGAATTTAAGATCAGTCACAAACCATCTAAATTACAAGGGATGCCAGACAGATGCAGCACTGGACGCGGCCGCTCGGCATAAATCTCTCGTTCCTTATATGCAAATTAAACTCCATTTTAAAAGATAATTTTTCACATTGTGATCGCCTTTCTTTGCAAAATGCTGGCGATTTTTTTTTTAACAGGGAGAGAAGAAGCCACGCTCCAGCCCCGGGAGTGGTTTTGTGCTAGAGGGCCCGCAGGAGGAGCCTGTGACAGGCCGCTGGAGGTGGGGCCCGCCTCCAACGTGGGAGAGAAGTTCGGTATCCAGTTGGCTGGGAACAGCCTCCCTGAGCCAGCCTAGCAGCTGCACGGGCCGCAGGCCGCGGGCTGGGCAGTCTGTGCGCAGTTTCTGCCTCTTGCACTGCAGAGCGAGAAACGAGGCCTGCTGGTTCTGGGACCTGGGCATGTTCCTGGAGCCCCGCCCCATCCTCCCAGCTCCCGGGCCTCGGTTCTCCTAGTTGGCTTGCCGTCCCTCACCTGGGTTTCCTAAGAGCATTTTCCAAAAAGGGAAGTCGCTGCGGAAAGAGCCCACCATCGTCTTGGTCGGTTGGCTGGTTTGTTCTGTGCCTGTTGTTGCCCCAAGAATAGACCAGCATCCCCAACCGAGCTGAGCTCTGGGAATGCCCGTCTCCGAGGCCTGGAGTTTTTGCTGCGGGGCTGTTGGTGGGAAACTCAGAGAGAATTACAAGGATTTTAAAGAGCGGAGAGCGCCTGTGGTCCATGTGCACGCTCGTCCCCTTGGGTGGAGCCGAGGGGCAGTGAGCCCCTGTGTGCTGAGCCCCCGCAGGTCCCTGGGGACAGGGACGCGGGCGGCATGGATGTGGCGAAGAGCAGAGTGAGGTTTCCGCAGTGCGCCGTGCTCACCAGGCACAGTGGGACGCGGGCAGAGTGGCAGTGTGTCCCTTCTGCCAGCGACACTGGACTGGAAATCTGGGTCCGATCAGAGGCTGGCCCCTGCCCGCTGCCCTTGCTGCTGCGGGGGTGGGCTGGCCACCTGTGCTTCCGTTGTTTCTTGGGCGGATGGAGACAGGTTCCAAGGAAGTGCTGGGCCTCCAGGCTTCTCTCTGTGTATCTGTCTTTGTGCCCCACACCCTGTGTGCACCAGCACGCATTCTGCAAGTGAGGGCACTTGAAAGGAACAGCTAGAGCTTGCTCGTCAGTGCCGAACAAAGCCTTTCTAGGTGGCAGGGTGGGCGGGCCTCAGGGCGAGGTGCTGGGGGCAGGACAGGGACTCCTCAGTCCCCCCTGCAAAGAGCGCCGACACCGCCCAAGGGTGAGGATATAAACCTGCTTTACCGTCTCTGCCTCCTATCCTGAGAATACTTCCTGTGTGCGTGCCGATTTACAACACGTGCTTATGAGAGGTGAAGATACTTACAAATCAGAAACAAACTCCAGGCTGGAAATGTGTGTCTCCGGGCTGGCTGGGCGGCTGCAGTCACATGGCTCCTCCCCTGTTTGCACGTGGTGTCTTTCCCAGGTTGGCCACCGGGAGCAGCCCGGTGGTTGAGGCCATGATGCTGGCCTGACACGCAGGCTTCTGCAGTGACGTCCGTACTCACCGTGGGGCACAAACACGGCCAGGCTGCCCTTCCTGTCGCAGGAACTAATCTGTTATTAATCGCGTGTTTCCGCTAGAAGGCCCACGTCCTCTACCCGCCCGGCAGCATCTGTGATGGGGACCTGCCTCCACATTCCTGCTCTCCACGCCTGAAGTGTGTCGCAGCCGCCAAGGTGGGGATGGCCCCTTCTCCTGGTTTGCCTGCCGGAGCAGGGAGCCCCTCAGTAGTGTCGGGCGTCGTGTGTTTTACTTTTTTCTGATTTGCACTTTTTTTTTTTGCAGCTTTAAAATACTCCCCGCCCCTTGCCCCCTAAATCTTTAAGGTCTGCTTTCAGGGTGCGCCTGTTGTACTGAGTGTAATTAGCTTGTTACAGAGAATATTAATTAACACGTTGGAAATGTTTTCTTTATTAATGAGAAATTCACACATTCCATTTAAATTAATTTGTATAGTTTAAAATTAATTTATCGTGGCCTTTGATGACCTCAAATCTACTAAGACAAAACCGGAGTATTGTACTAACCGTTAAACCATTCATTAAACATTTTATGCAAATAGTGTTTGTTTATAAACAAATTAACTGCAAGGATTTTCAAAACAGGTGCTGTGTTGTGAATGCGCACTAAATGATGTGGTACTGGAAGAATTAATTAGACCTTCAGATGTAATTAGTCGCAATAATTTGCGTGATTAGCGGCTTGGTTAGAAGTAAGACGGTGCATTGTGCCTCCTGTCTCGGCTGTGGCTTTGTCTCTCATGGGGCGAGGACGGGCCTTCTCCTCCTTCAGGACGTTTTCTCAAAAAATCGCTATGTCCCTGGAGGTAATTGCCAGGCGTCCTGTGGGGGGAACGCTGTGGGTTCCCCCTCGCTCTCCTTCGGTTTCTTCCCATGTGCTGCCATGAGAGGTGCCGTGGTTGGTCCCCACCTTTATGAATTTCTAGAGGGGAAAGTTGTTAACCCCAGATCTCTCCGTCCCCAAGGTGGACGACGGTGTGTAACACTCCGAGGGTGAAAAGATGGAACACAGTCGTTGGGAGCCTGGGGAGACATCCTGCGCTTCGAGATGGGCTGTTAGCGCCGGCGAGAGGCTGCAGTCGCGCCTGATGTCGCTGTGGAAGTGCCTCCTGTTCTTTCGGGACACGGGCTGCTGCCGTGAGCAGTTCAGCGCATGGGCCACGGACATGCCACCGTCATGCCGAAGGCGTGTTGACATGTGCTGGTGTTCTAGGCCGAGGCCACGCAGAGGCCTGGGCCGCAGTGCTGAGAGGTGGTCCCCCACGTCTCCCAGCTGGGGTTCACTGAGCTCGACTGTGTGGGAGACCCACTGCTGGGAAGTAGACCAGAATTACTCATCCACTCACTCGTTCATCCGCTCGTTGTGTGCTCCGGGAGGCAGGGGAGCTGCACGCAGAGACAAACGTAATTTTTTCCGCTGACTTCGGCGATGAGGAAGTGTGAAGACAGCACAACACCATCACCTGACGACGCGTGGCTGGTGGGTGGAAAGGGGCTTAAGGGGGTCCCCCGCCTTCAAGGCTCACTGGGCTCTACTTTAGCGCCGTGACCATAATGCACGCTGACTGGTGTGTGCGGGGCGTGGCACTGACTCAGCATGTGTGCGAGCGCCTGGCTCGGGCCTCCGGGAGAAGTCGGTGCCCAGTACATGACGACCTGCCGGCTGCGGCCTGAGCCTGCGGGTGGTCACAGGCTCTTGCGCATTGCTACGTCCTGACGTGTCCTAGAGAAGAACGTGGGTGACTGCTCTGAGCAGCTGTCACTCCTGTGCCCTTCCCGAGGCGACAGTGACAGCCCAGGCAGAGGCAGCGGCTGACAGATGAAGGGGTGGGCCCGGCGTCCACAGTCCTCTGTCAGCCCTGTGATGCACACGCCTTGTTGATTCTGAAGCCTGCTGAGCACCAGAAGGAGTGCTCCTGTACCTGGGGACGCCGGGGCGCAGTCCCTCTGGGGCACAGTCCCTCCAGTTCCGGGCTGCGTGACCTGGGGCAGGGTGCCAGGAACCCAAGATTCTGCTGTTGACCTCGGGGGGATGGAGGATTTAGAGATGAAACTTGTGAGTTTCCATGAGACCAAAGCGTCCCTCTGAGTTCCTCGGTGGGCTGGAGTCCGTCTGTCCTCATTCCAGCTGGTGTTTGCCAAGCCGCCCCTGACTTCGGTCCCGTCCGGATGGTGTTTGAACTTGAACCGAATTACCGCGTGTGTCCTCAGCAGCCACACTGCATCACTCTGGGCAGTGAAGGATGGGAAGTCGAAGAGTGGTCGCTTGATTAAAACGAACAATCAAGGAAAGTTCTGGGAGGTGGATGTGAGGGGCTGGGCTGCTAATTTATGTGGACTTGATTCCAATGGCGAAGCGACATTTTTTTCCCCCTGAAACTTTTAAGAAATTAGGTTTTAAAGCTGCACCGGAACAGCACTCAACTTAAAACAGAGGCAGATTGGATTTTATGGGGCTCCCTTGCACGCCAGCACTCTTTGAAATTGCGCCTGCTGGCTGTGGGAGCGGGAGGCGGGGCGGCAGGTTCCTGGGAGGGTTACAGACAACGATTCCTGGGGGCTTTACCGCTGCTCTCCTCTGGCCTTTGCACTTCCGCCCCCTGCTGGGACTGCGATCATGGGAAATATTTCCTGAGGTCTCAGCAACTCTGCCCACAGGTACCCTCCCATCCTGCAAGAGTCACCGTGGCTGCTAACCCGACCCCAGGTACCGTCCGTGGTTTCTCTCTCTGAACTGACCTCCACGCAGCATTGATGTGTTGTCGTGACCTGCGTACGTGTCCTTGGGCAAGTGCATGGTGTGTGTAGCCCAGCACCTGCCCTGCACCTGCCCAGCACCTGCCCAGCACCTGCCCATTGGAGCCACTCACAGGATTGCCAGAGGAGACAGAGCACCAACCTAGTGCCCAGCACGCATGTTCCCGACAAAGCAGCAGGCTCCTGGCTCCTTCCGCCTCTGCGTCGGGGGATCAGTCAGGAGACCTTGGGGTGGGCCCACACCTGCCCACAGGCTGATCCCAACGTCTTCTCTCTCCGGCCAGTGGAGGGCTTGCTTGTGCGTCATGGGTGGTTCTGTGAGTGTATGTCAGATGCTTTTGAAATCTCATCGGATCGCTACCTGGAAGACCCAGATAATTGTCCCGGTTTTCCCCGTCCTGGTGTGTTCTCTGTTCTGAGCCTCGGTCCCCCGATGGGCGGCAGACCTGACCTGTGCATTAAGGCTTCTGCACAACCTGATACTGTAGGGGCCTGTGTCGGGCCTTGAGAAAATCACAGAACCAGGGGACAAGTTAGACCAAGGCATTTTCTTTGTCCTGCTATATCTGCTTTAATTTTGGTGACCCACTTATTTTGGGTCATTTTCTTTCTCTTTCAATCTCTCTCTTCATGGTGGTATGTGAATAACAAGTGTTTAAAACAGATCTCATAGAATGATATTTGGACTCGAAAGAATTCTGTTCAAATATGTGCTCCAGCGTGTGTGGGGTGGAGCGGGTTGGACGAGAGGGCACATTTGCTGAGACTCCGGTGCCTGGAGCTGGACAGGAGGCGCAGGGAGAGGGAAGGGAGTGTCCGGAGAACCCTGGTGTATCGGGGTCTGGCCCCAGGACACTGGTGGCTCTTTGGTGGGAGAGCTCAGGCGCTGTCACAAACGAGGAAATGACCTGAGCAGCCACAGCAATTCATTCGAATAGTTGTCTTCGAAGAGCCAAGCGATCTTTAGTGTCTGCAAAATACACGGGGCTCCTGTCGCAGTTTTCTCTGAGAGACACACCTGGGGCCCTATTTCACGTTCACTCGGCTGAAGGTGACCTTGAGGGCTGGAAGGAAGGGGGTCAAAGTGGGCGGAGAGACGTCTAAGGATGGGGAAGCAACATCCTTGCGGAAGTGCCCAGAAAATTTGGGGACCAGTGTGGGTTTGTGGAAAAACTGCAGGGGAGACAGGCCGGGAGGCGTCAGGCCGGTGTAGGCCCCGCATCTGCCTCTGGCTCGGTGGGGTGGCCTCTGGGCCTGAACTCGTGGGTGATGATGCTGAGCTGCCCCTTCCAGGAACAGAGAGGCTGTGGACCGACTCTCAGCGAGGGGGCTGTGACTAACCATTGTGATCTCCAGGCACCTGGTCTGCTTGGGGGCCGTCCTGTCTCTGCCTAATTCCTATGCTTTTTTGTTTTAAAATCTAGGTGCTTTTCAAAGGCGCCATTGGGGGACTGTGTCTTGTTGTATGGTGGGTCCCACCCGAACACCACTAACGTCTGGAGACAGGGGGAGAAGGAGCGAGTGACACGGGCGCCCCAGCGTGAAAAGAGGGGTTCACAGGTCTGGCTCAAAGGCAGGTGATGGGCGCTACTCCCTGGTCTGGTCAGTGCCCCTGGCTGGTAAGGGTGACCCTCCCAGAGCACTGCCCTCCCCCAGGGCTTGGCTTCTCCTTGGAAATCCCTTCCCTGTCGGGGGCTCCGTGACGATCCCACTGAGCCTGGTCTTCCACCTGGTCTCCTCGGGGCCCACGCCGGAGGCTTCCCACCACCAGCGAGACGGGAGGTGGCCGGAGGGACCGCATCTCTGGTCCTTCAGCGTCAGCAGATTCGAGTCCGTGTCCAGAGGTAATTGCATTAGGTGACGTGCCGCCCCGCCTGACGGTCTTTATGAACCCCTGTGACAAAGCGGGCATGCTCCAGTGATTACAGGAGTTTTATTTTCATCTGGTTTTTATATTGCTATAAATATTTTTGCATTTACCAAATAAAGTGGTTGCTATGTAGAGATCATAACTTCTGGGACCTAAATTTGCTTCAGTTGATAGGCAAATTATAGACTACAATATGTGATCAAACAGCAGAGTGGGGAACTTAAATGGAGTGAGCCCGAAGGACAAGGCCGCTTGAAACCATGGGGGAACGGAGTAAATGGGAGTTTCAGCAAAGCGCGCGCCGATTCCCGCAGATAAATTACGCTCTGCCTTTTTGTATCTCTTTGGGACCGTACTACATAAATTATGACCAAATATAATTTAGGCTATCAGCCTATATTTCTGAACATCCATCTTGTACATTTTAAGTACAAAATTACCATTTTGCAGAAGTATAAAATTGAGACAAATTTTTTTCCATCTGTGCCTTTAACTTCCGCGTACTTTATAGCAGCGAAGGGCGCGAGGACCGCGATGCCATCCGGAGGGACCGTCGGCCCCGCGTCTGTATAACTGTGTTAAGATCTACATAAATGGGAGTCAAGTTCGGGGGCTGGTGGAATGTGGAATTATGTATCCTTTCGTAAATGGAGATGTAACTTTTATGTAAAGCTGCTCGTCTCCGCTTCCCCGAGTGGGACGGACTGTTTACGCATTCCGAGGCGCTGACGTAGGGCTCTGTGTTTATGGAAAGCCCTTGGCAGACGCGCAGAGCAGGGCCAAGGGGTGCACTTGGGGGCCTTCCGGAGATCTCTAGCTGTTGGCCTGGACTTGAACTCTCATGGGGTCCATGGAGACGGCAGGGGACCCTGGGAGCCTGTTCTATGGTCACCAAGATAGTATCTCAGCTTTCTGAGCAATATTTGGGGGGGCCTTGGAGAGCCCTGGCACTGTGCCCCCTAGGGAGGAGGCACAGGGCTGCCTGCATCTCAGGAGGCCAGGGTGGGGTGGGGGCCGGGCAGTGGGCACAGGCCATTTCTTTCCATCTGCCGGACAAATGGAAGACTCCTGAGGGTGTTGACCACCTTAGGCCAGGGACAGAGTAGCCTATGGGCTGGATTTTCTTAAGGCTCTAGGGGACGCTGCTCTGGGGACCAGCCTGGCATCGAACGGAGGTTTCTCTTGGGCTGGACGGCTGGGTGAGCTGGCAGGAGCCCCTGTGGTCTCTGCCGGGGAGGGCAGGCAGGGAGGGTATGAGACGGCACTGTTTCACCCTCAGCACGTAGCCCCTCGCCACCCCCATCGCCCCGCACACCCACACGGTGCTTTTCAAAGAGCGTAGAGACTCTGCTTCCTTAACGTTCTCTGCGCCTTTGGGTGTCGTGAGGCAGGAGTGGGTGGTCGACAGGGACAGGCCACGGGGGAAGGTACTCTCTCTGTGTTAGCCCTTGCCTGGTGCCTCGGTTTCCCCACACGTGGGGTGGAGGTGGACAAGGTGACTCCTTTGTTTCTTCCCGCCCTGCGTTCTCTGGTTCTGCCTCCCCCCATTGCATTGCTGAAGGGTCACCCCACCCACCACTGTTCCTGCGGGGCGGGCAGCTCCAGGTGATGGTCACGGATTCCAGGGCAGGAGCTTCGTGGGGAGCTGTGAGGGACCTGATTGTACAGACCAGGGACGCTGAAATGCAGGGTGGAGACACGTCTGGGGAGGAGGGGTCGGCCCCGTCCAGAGCACAAGGACTCCACACAGAGCCCCTCCGCAGGGCACCACTTTGGGGATTTGAGTCCTCTGAGCTGTGCCTGGTGTTGCTGCTCTTACCGGACAAAACTGAGGGGCTGGGGAGGGACAGCGGCCAGCACAGGGTGTGCCTCACACTCGGGCTTCTCTAGTCGGTGTCCAAGACCTTCACCTCCGCTTCGTATGGCAGGCTCGATCCTGTGCTTGGTTATCGAGGGGGAGGGGGCCACTGTTGTTCGCAGGGGCACTGGGGACAGCAGACAACAGTCTCCTATTGAGTGAACCATCTGGGGAGCCTGGGCAGGCCTCGGCCAACGTCCTCAGGGCCACTCAGAGGTCGCAGACCCTTCCAGTCCCCATCCCTGCGCCACACTCAAGGAGCCCAAGATCTGGGCCTGGGACAGGGCGG
Source organism: Desmodus rotundus (assembly GCF_022682495.2). Taxonomy (NCBI): domain Eukaryota; kingdom Metazoa; phylum Chordata; class Mammalia; order Chiroptera; family Phyllostomidae; genus Desmodus; species Desmodus rotundus. The sequence continues at coordinate 525,871 of NC_071398.1, forward strand.
CCAGTCCCGGGACCGCTGGGCAAGGAGCCGGGAAGTGAGGTACAGATTGAAAACACCAGCTGCCAGGGCCTGAGTCTTTACGGGCAGCGTCACCGTGTCCAGCTCCCACTCCGGCCTTAAGCAAGGGAGCTGGGGGTGCACAGAGGGCCGGCATGCAGGCTGCACCCAGACACCGGAGCCTCAGGATGAGGACGATCGCCTTCCCCGCTGCCACACGCACGCACCCTAATTTTGTCTCGTGCTCTGTGCTTTTCTGTAGGCACGGGGACGAGGGCTGGGTCCTGTAGAGGGACGCGGTCCTGCCCTTGTTCACACGGCACCCTGTTTGTTTCATGCGCGGAACAGCGACCCGCCTCGGCCCCCCCTCCAGCCTCCCGGAGGGCGACCCCGCAGCCCAGTTCCTCCCCTGATTATCTTGAAGCCTGTCAGGCTGCAAGGCTCTCCCCCCCTCTGCTCTTTCTCCCTAATAGACATGAAACAGTCCAGTCAATAATATTTTACTCGTCTTCCCGCCACATGTCTCTTCTTCTGATCGGTTTAGGCGGGTTTGACTGCAGAGAGTCAGGAGGGGGGTTAAGATCTGAAAAGTTCAGCCAAATGTTATCAGCCTCCGAGATGTTGCTGAGGGAAAGGCCCCCCAGCCCTCGGCGACCGGAGCCAATAATAGCCGCGATTCGCTGATAGCATCACCGCCTGTCAAAGACCCGGGCGTTTGCGGCTCCTCTGTAAACGCAAACACCTGTCCCCAGTCAAGCCGTGATGGTTATCCCTTCCCCTGTCATTCCCCGCGGATCCTTGAAGGGGCTGCCAGGACGTCTGGAGCTGTGAGTTGATTTATAAAGTGAAGGGTCTCTCCGAAACTTCGGCCCGGCTGGGAACACGGGCTGCCGCATGCCTCGGTGAAACGGACAGGCTTCTTCTGATTACCTTTTGAACCATGGGTACCCGTGGCCTGAGCCATGGGAAGCGGGGAAACGGGGCTTTGGTGAACTTTTATGGCCTCCCCGGCCCTCCCCAGCCCCACCCCCCCAGAGCACGCCGGTACTTGTCTGAGATTTTTGTGTGTGTAATGAGTGAGATCAAAGTGTCTATAAATAGTGTCGGAACACAATATATATACATAGCGGAGATATTTTCAAGATGGAACAGGCAAGTTCCAAAGTGAGATAAACCGGATTTCAAGAAGTCCCAAGCGTGCCGGGCATGAGGCTGATGGTAACAGGCACCGCGGGGAGAGCCCCGGTGGCTTCCGGGCTGCAGGCATCAGCTCCAGTGACCTGGAGTTGAGTGAGGCGGTAAAACCCTGTCTGTCCTCCCGGGCCCCTCGGTGGCCCCTCCACATGTGGGTGCCTCTGTGGCCCCCAAGGAGCTGGGGCTGCCTCGGTGACAGGCACCCACTCACGTGAGCCTGAGCTGCCCAGGCCCAAGGTCAGTCCGTGCTGTCTCTTCCCCTGTGGGTCCACCCACCTGCAAGCAACTGTCAATCTTGTTTGCTCAGCCCCTTGTCAGCAGCTTGCAGTGTGGGGACAGGCAGGGACAGGGCGAAAGGGCGGGGGCTGGGCCGCAGGGCAGGACTGGGCTGGGGGTTGGGAGAGGACGAGCTGGGACGAGCTGGCTCAGCCACGTGCTTGAATGTCTCTCTGGGCCCTCGGTGGGCTCGTGTGAGAGAGGCCGAGGTCATGTCGGTGGTGGTCGTGAGGACCGTAGGTCGCTTCTGTGTGAGGGTGAGGTTGGACCCCCAACCGCGCAGTGTCCTGGGCCGTGTTGGGAGAAGTGTCCCAACGCCCGGTGTGCAGTGGCTCCTCCATTTCCAGCGTTGTTCTCCCTCCACCTCCCTGCCCGGCCCTCGGAGGTACGAAGTCTGATCGGGACCTGGGATTAGGGACTAGGCTCAGGAGTGCGGCTAATATCAGCTTTAAACGTAAAGAAAATGCCCAACCGTGATTTAAGTCCAAGCCACACGTGTGACGTGCCACGGGGTGTCCCAGGCTCCCTTAGGAGTGCAGGTGGTGGGTGGGGAGCGTGGTCCATCCAATCACCAGTGTCCACGCCACAGGCCCGTGGGGTAGGCGTGACGGTGCCTGTGGTCATCTGGGATTTAAAGGGTTGTAAGCACGGTGTCCCTCAGGGCCATCAAGGTGACAAAGACCAAGACTGATTGTTTTGGCCTGTGAAGGTCGAGCTACACTGGTCTGTTCTTTGACTTGTTCCTGTAGATTTTAATTAAAAATAAAATGATGGCAATGAGACATCGCTGACCACGCATGCTGGGGAGAGGGTACCCCACCACACTGGAGGCCCGGTGAGTCTGGTCACTGCCCGTGCTGGGCTGCCTGGTGGAGACGGTGGGGTGCGCAGGGCTGGGCCAGGTTGCCAGGCCTGATGGGGGGAGGCTCTGCCCCGGGCCCCTCGTCTCCCACCCTCTCACCCGAGCCCTGAGTTCTGTGCCGTGGAATCAGGCAGTACCTCAAAGCCTGGCCTTCTCCGTCCAGGGCGAGGTGGGTTCCTTCTCAGCTCGGAAGCCCAGTAGGGCCGTTTGCATGGCCGGGTGAATGTGCTGTGACATTGGCCACCATGTAACCGTGACTCTGCTGAACTCCTCACATTTGGTGGCCTTAAACTAAGACTTAAGTGTTGACTTAATGGAGGCGACCGACTCTCCCATGTCCTGGAAACCCCTCTTCCCAGGTGACCCCGGAGGGCCGGCCACCCCAGGCCTGTGCATCTTGCGGGGGGGGGGGTGAGACCCGGCGGCAACGGGCAGGGCCTCAGAGGCCAGCGGAGCCCAGCGGCAACTGGCTACTTGGGGCATCGCTTGCCAAGCATGTGGGCGCCTCTAGCTAGGGTGGGCTTTATCCGGACCGTGAAATAAGTAATGAGGGAAACGTGTTCTCCCCTCCCCCATCAACCCCTGTAATGCCCACTTTTATGTCATTTCTAGAGAAATTTAATTCCTTTAGAGAGACACGCGTTGAGAGGAAGAAGCAGGAATGTGGAGCGGCGGACTTGCCCCACGAGGTGGGTCTGCTGGGCAGCAGCTCTGAAACGAGGCCCAGGGACGGGACAAAGGGGCTGCTGACCAGGCTGGTGCCCCTGTGCAACCGTCCGAGGCTCCTAGAGGGGGCGCTGCCACCTCAGGGTGGCTCATAAGGGCGGGTCAGCCCGGTTCACACCTCGGCTTTTATCTTCCAAATCTTTCCCTGAATAGCAGCTTCTGAAGTTAACACGGAGAGATGAGTGACAAATACAGCATTAGCGTTTATTCTGTTGTCGACGAAGAGTTTTCTGCTTGCCGCCTTGGGCCTCAGGCCCACGGCCACCATGGGTTCCCTGCGCGGTGCCCCCTTTCCTGTCCTCCTGGCACTCACCAGCTCCTCATTCTGACAGCAAGGCACCAGCGCCCGGGGCTTGCTGCTGTGGCGGCCTGGGGCCTGAGCCGGCTCCGGAGCTGGTCTCCTCCGAGATGCAGCAGCTCCCAGATAGTGTCTGCTGGGCTTCTGAAAGAAGACCGGAAATGTATAAACTTGCACTTCTTTTCCACGTAAGTATAGTGTCTTCGAGCTGCATTCCTGCAGCAACCCAGCCTGTTACAAGGGCTGGCGTGCGGTCTGTGTCTCGGAGTGCGGTCCCCAGGACGCACCGGTAGGTAGGGGTGGGCGCAGAGGTGTGATGGTTCATTTTATGTGTCCACTGGGCTGGGCCATGGTGCCGGGTATTTGGCGAAACATTATTCCGGGTGTTTCTGTGAGGGTGGTTTTGGAGGAGGTTCACATTTCAAGAGGAGGACTCAGAGGAAAGCAGATTGCCCTCCCTTTGTGGGTGGGCCTCACCTAATCAGGCGAAGACCTGGAGAGCATGAAGACTGACCTCCCCCGAGCAAGAGGGAATCCTCCCAGCAAACGGCCTTGAACTTGAACTGCAGTGGTGGTTCTTCCCTGGGTGTTCGGTCCGCAGGCTCCATCATTGCACGAGCCAATTCCAGAAGGTAAATCTCTCTGTGCCCAAGTCCCCGTGCTGTGTTTCTCCGGGGAACCCCCACTGTAGAGCTCTTCAGACCTCTGGCCTGGGAAGGGAGTGAAGAAAGGCGACCCAGGGTGTGTTCGTGAGCCTCTGCTCTGGGCGGCTGGGACTCACTCAGCTGGGTGCTCCAGCCGAGGTGGACGGCTGGGGACTCACCCACCAGCTCCTCCCTGGCACGTGCTCTCGGCAGAACACGCTTGGCACATGCACCGGAACCGTGACAGCCAAGGGTCGTGGGGGGGCACTGAGTGCTGTGTAAAAAGACACTGTGTTCTGGGCTCTAGAGCTTTGCCCCCCCGCCGTGGTGGGGGCACACACTGGGTGGCGGTGGGGTTTGGGGTTCAGGGTGCAAAGACCAGGCTGCCTGTGTAGCTTGGCCTTGGCTCTGCGCTGTTTTGGTGGCGGCAGCGTGAGTCGGAGGTCAGCACAGCCTGGATGTGGGGTGGACAGATGGACCGCTGTATGGGGGGCTCCTCCATGTCGGTTCTGGAGAAGAGTGACCCCTGGTGCGGGTTGTCCCCAGAGGCGCTGGGGACATGTCTGGAAGGATGGAATTCACTGGGTGAGGCGGGTGCTCGTTTCTTCTTTGTAGGCAGGAGCCACTTCACGTTGGTTTCCGGACGCCTGCCTTGCAGCGGGTTCAGACCCCACCTGACTCTGTTCCCCGTCGGGCCCGTCCTTTGTGAGGGGTCCTGGCGACCACCAGCCCACGGGGACTTGATCCAGGTTGTTCGCAAACTTACAGGGGAAAACCTGTGGCCCCTCCGGGGATGTGGTTGGGTCTGTCCTCCAAGTGGTTTAACTTTTCATTCTGAAATAGTTTAAGATCCACGAAGAGCTACACTACCAGCCCTGAGCATCCCCGTGGGCTTCCCCGCAGCTTCCCCCGCGTCAGCGTCTCCTGGAGCCACGGTGCGGGACCAAAGCTGGACCTGATGCAGCCGGTGCTGGGAACTGCGCTGTGGACCTTGTTTGAATTGCGTTGCAGGTTTTTAAAACTGAATTGGCTGCTGGAGGTCCACACTCGGGGGACGCCACACGAGCGGGGCCCTTTGCTCACCCCCGATCTGCGGTGGGACAGGCCACAGGCCCTCACGGGAGCAGCTCTGTGATGAGATTTGGTCCGACTGCTCAGGGGCCTTGCCCACGATGTCCTGCGAGCGTTTGAATTGGCGACCCTGTCACCCTGGCTGCCAGTCGCAGACATGTGGGGTGCAGAGCGGGGAGGTGGGGGGAGGTGGGACCCTCGCTGCTGACGGCACGGGCGAGGCAGGTACATGCTTGTGTGCCAATGGCAGACGCAGTTTTGGTAAAGACTTACCTGGGTTCCAAGGATGTGCTCCTGTCTTTCCAGGCACAGGGCGGGTTAGGATTGGATGGAGGTTCCCTTGAACTGAAGGCTGGGACATGCTGTCTGTCCGGGGACAGGTGTCCATGCAGCACAGGGCTTTGCAACATTACCCCTGGGGGAGGACATTGCCCCTGGGGGAGGACATTGCCCCTGGGGGAGGACATTGCCGCCTCCCAGATTCAAGTGAGCAAACACCTTGATGCCGCCTGTGCAGGGCTTGTTGGAGGCGGCCCAACCCGTCTGGGAGAAGCTCTCCAGGAGCAAGGGTCCCCGTCACTAACAGGACTGACAGCCAGGTGTGGGGCTGCCTTGTCTAGAGCGCCCCCTTCCACCCTCAAGGGAGTGATGGGCACGCCAGGTGTGGAGCCTGGGCCCTGTGTCCAGCTGCTCCTGAAAAGTGTGCCCCGCCCACACCTCGGGGAGGAGCCGCAGAGGCATCGAGGGTTTGCTCGGGGCTGTGGGAGCTGCAGGTGGACGTGGGCAGGGGAGCCAGTGGCCGTCCGGATGGCGTGACAAGCGGACGGTCCCCGAGCGGCCCCAGAGCGCCTGCTGCTCCCTGGCCTCCTGTGTTCGGGGATTGGTTCTGGGTTCTCTTAGTAATTAATAGCGTGGAAGTCCCAGGGCAGTCCGTTTTGATCAGGCGAATGTCAAATTAATCCGATCTGCGAACCTTCCCGCTCTGAGTGCTGGCGGGGAAGAGGAGGCTGGATGGACAGAGGGACGTGTCCTCATTGGGCTGCCGCCCCCCCGCCCGGCACTTACAGCTCGTCAATACGGCTCCTGGAGCTATAACAAAACGGCTTCGACTTGCTCGTCTGTGGTGAGCACACAGCACACACATCGATTTCCTGGCCTGGCAGAGCCCATTTACCTATTCAGCTCCTCCGTTCGGGAAGGTGGAGGGTCCCAGGACCCAGGGGAGCGATGATGTCTGTGAGGAGGTTAGCGGATGCTCGGGAAATGTCTTCATCGGCTGCACGGCTCATCCCCAGCCTCTTTGTGAGGAACGGGCCTCCTCAGGGTCTTGTTGGCTTCATCTGCGGAGACGCCGGGCCTTGGGGTGGCTCCAGGCTCTGCCCTTCTCCGCAGCGGGATCGTGGGGTGAAACGACCGTCTTGGCTTCGTGGAGTGTGAGGCGCCTACCTGCAACCTCGTCCCAGGCACGTGTGCCTCTGACTTGGGTGAGTTTGGGGGGTTGCCTAGAGAAGGCCCCAGGACACCCCGGACAGGAAGGATGTCCCCCTGCTTCTTTGCTCCCATAATGAGGGTCCACGCCTCTTAGCTGCTTTTCAGGAGGCAGTGTGCTGATGTGCATGGGGCCCCGGGGGGCAGGGGCAGCGGATGAGTCCCTTGTCACAGCGAGGGAAGTGGGACTTGCAGAGCTTGGGGACTTGCCCAAGGTCACACGGCAAGGTCAGGGCAGAGGCAGGGCTTGGTCCCAGAAGGTCTGCTGCGGAGCCCAAGCACGAGTGACCAGCATCTCCTCCGCCACGGGCGATGACCCAGCTGTTCCCACACCGACCCGCAGCCCTCGGTTCTGCAGACCTGACTCGGGCGCAACGCTGACTGGCTGACGTAGGAAATGTCACTTGTCCCCAACAGGATCGTGTCTCCCTTGCTTCCAGAGGCCACACGAGCTGTGCCGAGGATCTCTCATTGTTGCGTTCATCTGTCCGTATTTTGGGCACTGGCTGGGGTAGCGATGACAAAGTGATGACATCCGCTGCGAGAACATCACACTGTGGTGGGTGCTACCATCTGCCGTCTTCCTGTTTGGCTCCATCCTGTGGACACAGGGGGTGAGTCGAGGCAGTTCGGTGACATCGACCTTTCGCCCGTGCCTTTAATCTCTTACGTGGCCGTAGTACCGGCTGGGTGCCAACTCTGGCCCTGGGTGTGGTGCCCTTGTTGCCAGGCTGTGCAGAGAGCACCTTGAACACCCGCGTGCGTCTAACAGGTGTGTCCGGAGGGCACAGTACATTCTAGGTGCTGGAAAGAGCGATGCCCCCGATGGTAAGTGCATCCAGGCCTTCGTGAGGTACGATCAGACAGCATTGGCTCCCCCGGCCATTGCCAGGCCGGAGGCACAGTACGTGCAAAACGCAATGGAGCCCGGCGACAAGGGGGCGGGGGGCTTTGCAAACGCGACGATTTGAGAATGGGGTTCCTCAGACGGGAAGATATTGTCCAGAAGGCCCTTTCATCAGTCTTTACTTCCTTTGATGCAAAGGAAATGTGGCCGTGGTGGCAGGAACACGTCCCTGCGGCTGAGTTGGGGTGACCGTGGGCCCCGGGTGGGGCCCACACCCCATGCGGTGGGCTCACAGGGGCAGCGGGGCCTCGCTTCAGGGACTACTGAAGGGGAGAGGTGTGTGGGCATTCCTCCCGCGGGCAGCGCCCTTCAGTGGCCAGATGACCGTCTCGGGCTGTCTCCCCCCTGCAGGTGGCTGAGAGGCCTGAGCCCCAGCCCACGCTGCGCCCCACCACCTCTGTGCACACACAGCAGCTGGGGAAACCCCGCCCTCGGAGACTGTTTCCCACGGAGACCACGGGAGTCCTAGGTCTGGAGCAAAAAGCAACTGTGACCAACAGGAGCGGCTTGCTGTCTGATCTGTGGCCCCCCCCGGCAGGTGACCCACTGCAGGGGGATACAGAGCCACGCCCCGGCGCCCCGGCTGCCTGCCCTCCCGCCCTGCGGTGCTGCAGGAACCAGCCGCTCGCTCCCACTCGTATCCCGAAGGACGCAGGTCATTGCACTGCCGAAAAGCCTCACCCAGGGCTTTCTCCTGGGCCCGTGCTGACAAGACCACCAGGTGCCACTCACGACAAGGGGCCCGGGACCCCTCACAGCAGGGCAGGCGAGGGAGACCGAGCTTGCTACTTTAGAAATCGGAATGGACGTCCTGGGAAAGAAAGCAGGACTTCTGGGGACTTGTTGCTCTCAGTGCATGTTCCCCGTGTAGGTTTGAATTACACGGCGTCAGGGAGGGGAGCCTGTACGATGTCCAGGGAACAGCCGGCGCTGCGCTTGCTCGTGGAAGAGACTGAGGGAGGGACAGAGGCAGCTGCTGACGTGTGGTTGGGTGGTCACAAGAGGCAGAGAAGCCCTGGCTCACCTCATGGGCGCTGCCGTCGCCCAGTGGGGCTCCGAGGGAAGGAGGAGGCGAGGCCCCACTGCCCCTGCCCGAGAGCAACAGTGGTGGCCGGCGGTGGCCGGCGGTGGCCGGTCATCGGCGTCCCCTCCCAACAGGTGCATCCCTGCACCTTTCAGGTGGCTCAGGCAGCAGCCTGTCCACATCCTGGCGTGAACAGTGACCTACAGTTAAGATAAAGAATTGATCAGATCAGTGGCCAACAACAAAAGTAGCCAGAGATTTTACTTACTTTAAATGAGGTGCTTCTGAACCGTCTGCTCTGGGTTTCTAGCCGCCCCGTTGCCCGACCCCACCTGCAGGCACATTTTCTCCTGTGCCCGAGTCCCCTCCGACGGCTCCCTGACACGTGGGCCCCGGGCTCCGTCGGAGGGTTCTGCTTGCTGCTGTGTGAGCCCTGCATTCGGGGGGAGAGTAATCTATTAAATTAATTAATTCATTCAGGTGTTGACCTATTCAATGTACTTTTCTAAAAAATTGTCCCTGCTGACAAGAGCTAAATGCTGGTGAGTGGGGAGGGGTGGGCCACCTCCCCTACTGCCGTGTCTCCAAGGCATCTCGATGCTCACGTTCACTGAAATACAATGTTCTTTTTTTCATATTTGTAATGAACACACACGCGCTGTGAACACTGAGAACAGACACCTAAAGAAAATGACGAAATCGGAATCATGGGTGAGCTCAGCACTCAGGGGTGAAGACTCAGTCTTTTGAAATCTGTCTTCTACACAGACTCGCATGCGTATCCACACACAGATTCTGTTCATTTATTTAATAAATAAGCGCATCGCCGTTTACACTCGGGGTTGTGACACGAACGTTTCGTTTGCTACAGCAAGGGCTTCCCCCGCCCCGTAGTCAAACTGTTCATAATCTGTGTTACTCCGTTTCCGCGTCACGGTCCCAGGTCACACATGTTATTTATAACATCACTTCAGTGGTTAGTAGCTGCCTATTGAATGGAGGTTCCTGTATTTTGGCCTCACGTGCCATCGAACTGCTCTGCTTGATTCCTGAGACAGGCTGTTTAAAAGTGCTCATTGAACACCTGCACCTGAGTTTTTAAATTTTCTGTGTTTCTACTTGACGATCGTTTGTCCGTTGGATTTGTAGAGGCTGATTCTGTACTAGGGGTATAATATTCACCACGTAAATTGCTCTACGTTTCATCTACGGTGATTGAGACTTTGATTGTAAAGTGCGGCCCACCCACACCTAGGAGAGGGCACAGAACACGAGGTGCACTCGAGGCCGTCCCATGTGCACCGCCAGCACCCACGCCTGCCAGGGCGCCTCCTGGCCGGTGCCCTTTCCTCCCTCCCCGCGGAGAACAGAGGAACCCAGACACGCAAACAAAACCAGACACGACCCTGACTGTTAGGGCCGGCCGCTGCTTGTTCGCCTGCTAGTTTATCCCAGAAATGCACCCCCAAGCCCCGGGCTCAGCTTTGTTACTTTCTGAACTTTGCTGTGATGTGAACTGATACTGTATTCTTTTGTTGCTCCGCAGAGTTCCGTCTGTGACTGCACCGCACCACACCTTGGTGTGGATTCCATGTTCTCTGGAAGTTTTTGGTGCCGTGCAGGACGCGGCCATGCATGTCCTCGTCTGTGGCTCTCGGTGTCTAGGAGTCTGTTTACACGCACGCACCTAACGCCGAGCTAAAACTCGTGCCAGTTCAGCCGACCATTTTTCCAAAGTGGTTATACTGTATCCGCCCCGCTCCAGGTGCCTGGGTGTTCCTGTTGCTCCCCGTCCTCACCAAAATGTAGCATTGTTGGCTTTTAAATTTTAATGTTGAATTGCAGCCATGTGCGTAGTGGGGTCTCACCGTGGTTTTCCTGGGCGACCGGAGGTCAGACACTCGTCACGTGTTTATTGGACATTTGGATCTCCTCCTTTGAGGCGTGACCATTTTTAATTTTGATGAAGTCCAGTTTGTCTGTTTTTTCTTGCGGCGCCCCTGCTGTTGGTGGGCTCCCTGAGAATTCATTGCCAAATGCAAGAGCATGAAGATTTACCCCCATGTTTTCTTCTCCGAGTTTTATGTTTTTGGCTCATATTCTTAGGTCGCTGGCCCATTTTTGAGTTAATATGTGCATATGGTGAGAAGTGGGGCTTTTCTTTAATTTTTAAAATATAACGTTCTTTAATTCTTGGAACATATTTATTATAATCGCTGCTTTGAAGTCCCTGTCTGCTAAATCTAAATTCAACATCTGGCCCCTCAGCAACTGCTTATATCGACTCCTTTTCCCCGAGTGTGGTTCACACTTTCCTGCTTCTTTGCATGTCTTGTAATTTTTTTTTTTTGAAAACCGGACACATTTAAAATAATATATTGTAGCATCTCTCGATTGCAGTTTTTTCCCTGAAGGTTCTTTTCTCCTTCAGTAACTTGCCTGAACTTAATCTGCAGAATCTGTCTCCTAAGCTTGCATGGCTGTTGATGTATCTACTTGGTTTTAAAAACCCTTTGTCAGCCTGGCTTCCCCAGACATGCCCCTGTGTCTGCAAGACTCCCAGCCGGCCGTGGCTGGGCTCATGTCCTGCCCCAGCGTCTTGACTTGGTCTGGGGTTGGGCGTCCATGCCCAGGCAGTTTTCTGGTTTGCCTTGAGGCTCAGTTCTAGTCTCTCTGGCTCTCTCGGGCCTCACATGCCGCGGGTCCAGGTGGCCCGGGAGGTGCAAAGAGCTTGCTTAGCTCCTCCAGAGCGTCCCCATTGCACTTCTGACTCTGCCCTCACTCGCCTCGCCTGTGACTGCCACTTCCCGTTAGCACACCTCTGGGTGCCCCGTTTCTTTTCTTCTGAGTTTGCAACTTTTACTGACATGCTGAAGCAGGTCAGCCCCTGAAAATGGGATATGCCACAGCCTCTTTGCCCCCACAAAACGAAGGTGCCAGCCGAGCTGGGTGGGGCGGCCCTGGGAAGAACGGGCCCCAGACTCACATCGCTCTTACTGCGAGTTCCAGCACCTTCCCGAACACACAGTGCTGGTCGGTCGTTTGCCTCTGGGGCGTTTCCAGAGTCCTGGGGCGTCCGCGGTGGGCATGCTGCCTACGCCGTGCCCCTGTCTTATGCGTGAAAGTTCGCTGGTCTTTTTTCCCCTTCATGACCAGAAATCTGCTGCTACAATAATTGTTTTTAAGTTTGATTTTTTTTTTCATTTTTACATGGTCAAATGTGTAGTTTTCTCTAGTGTCATATTTGGGGTTTATTCATTCCGAGATTACATTGTAATTAACAGAAATTTTATTCTGTAATCTTATGGTTTAATTTTTCACTCAAATTTTTACTTATTTCAAATAAGTAAATAAGTATTTATTTCATTGTATCGATGTAGGAATCTAGCTGATTTTTTTCTCTGTGTTGTTAGCTAATTGCCCCACACTGATTTTTAAAACAATCTCTTCTTTGCCTGCTGGTTGGAAAGCAGGTGTTTGGATACCTGAGTGATCTGTTTGCTTCCTTGACTTTTTATTCTAGTCCACTGATTTGCGTTCTCTTTCCTTACTGGAAACGCCATGGTTTTCGCTATTACCCCTTCAGAGCAGACTCTAGTACGCAGTGTGACGAGTCTGTCCCTCCCGCCCTCTGTGTCTCACGTCACGTGTGTGGTGAATGCACATTTTGCACGCCCGCTTCAGCATCTGTTCCCCCTCTCACCTCCGGCGGCTGGGAGCTCGGACCCTGTGCCGGGCGAGGGGGAGACTGGGAGCCCGGCAGGCAACAGGGCTCCTGCCTCCTGGAGTTTGCATTGCAGGTGGGAGCAGGAGAGAAAGTAGCAGATGCAGTAGTAAGACTCCTGAACATCGTCACACCTACGATGAGGAGGCCGGCAGTCAGGGCCGAATGGAGCCTCGCGTGTGAGCCCGTGGGGCTGGGGGCTGCAGAGTCTACGCGTGGAATCGATGTTCGAGTCGGCGCCCGCAGGGGACGCAGAGCCCAGCAGGCGCTAAGAATTGTTCTTGTGGCCAGACGCGTGCCCGTTGCTCCCGGTGCCGTCCACTGTGGCGTGCGTCCTCTCCCCACAGGGTGGGAGGAAACTGTCCGTGCAGAGCGAACATACATCTTTCCGTGAAAAGAACCCGGGGACCTGAGGGGAAACCCCCGCGGCCGAGCCTGGGACGTGGGCGGCCGGCAGGGACGGAGGCAAGCAGGCTGCGAGGGAATTTGGACTGTGTTCTTCGGTCAGCGCGCGGGAGCCCGAGGGGGCGTCCACAGGACATAATGCATCTGCTTTCGGAAGACGTCCCTGCCATGGGGGAAAGGATGGGAGGAACATAGGGAGGGACCCGGGTGTGTCAGTGCTTGTGTGGTTGGGGACAGGTGGTGGGTGGCAGGGGACGGGCAGCTGGTGGGCCAGGTGTGGGGCTGATGGGAAGGAAGGTAGAAGCGTGGGGCCCTTGCGCAGGTGCTGGACTCAGGCCTCCGGGGCTGAATGGGAAAAGGCAGGGGTGTGCGCAGCCCTGTTTTCAGGCAGCTTCTCCCCGGGGCTGGAGCAGAGCTGTGAGCGCCTCAGGACAGGAGGGACGTGGGGGTGACGCTGGGCCGTGGACACCAGGGATTGGGACATGGAGGGGAGATTGGGGAAGGCCCAGAATGTGGCAGGAAGCCATCGGAGAGAGAGGCAGACGTGACTCGCTGAAAGCTCACTACGGGCTGAACAGAAACGCCAGGGTATTGAGCGGGGGTCTGAGGAAGCCGAGTCGCCATCTGAAACGGTGGCCGAGCCCTGGCAGCTGTCACGGAATGTGGGAGGTGCGTGTGTGAGCAGGACGAGGCTCAGCGGCCCCCGGTGACAGAGGAGGTGTCCTGGCCCTCAAGCAGGCCCTCCTCAAGCCGGGCCGGGGTCGCACTGGGCACCATGCCACCCGCCTTCCGGCCTCGTGTTGCTTGTCTTCCCAGCGGGAGCGGACGTTCCGCGGGGCAGTGCTCTCGGTGGCCCTGAGCCCCCGAGCCCCAGCGCTCGTCCCAGTGGGACCGGCCCTTGAGTGTGGGCAAGGCCTCTGACTGTGATGTGGGGTGTGGCCCAGGGGATGGGGTTTGGCAGATGTAATCGAGGTCCCGAATCCGTTGATTTTGGGTTAAAACAGAGATGACCCTGGGGAGGCCTGACCCGGTGAGGGGAGCCTTTGGAAGCGGGCCTGGGTTGGGCTCCCCGATGGGATTCCTGACAGACACTAACATGCAGAGGCCATGTTCCTGTGGGGCTGGGGTGAGGAAGGGCCGCCTCTTCTGCCGGGGTGGGGTGAGGGGGGCGGGCTGCTTGTGAAGGGGGCGCTGGGCCGGCCTGGGGCCCAGATTCGCCTCAGGTCGGAGCTGCGCATGCAGGGGGGCCATCTGCCTGCTCAGTCCAGCGACGTGGGTGTCCATCTGGTCCCACACTACCGCCACAGACACGCCAGAGTAAGGCGTGACCGCACACCTCAGCCCAGGCAGGGGGACGCGCAAGACTAACCAGCCGGGCAGGGTTTAGGGCAGAAGTTAGAAAAACCAAGAGTTGTCTCTGGTGGCCCCTGGGTTCTTTCTTCCTCCTGGGCAAGGGCTCAGGCCTGTCGTCTATAGGCAGAGTGGTGAGGCCCGTGAAGTGAGGCAGACTGTGAGGTGCCCACCGGACCAGGGGAGTGAGCGTGGGAACTCACAGATGGAACGGAAGCACTTTCTGGTTTCTTCTCCCTGTAGGTGTGTCAGGCCTGGATGGCTCTTTGGTCTGAGTTGGGGCTCAGAGTTGGGGGTCACAGTAGCTTAAGGGCAGCTAGTCTTGGGTCCAACACCCAGGCACCCCCACCGCGGCCCTGACGCCCTGTGCTTAGGCAGCCCGACTGGTCCTGGGGTCTCGGCCCACCTGCTCTACACCTGCAGTAGTGCTGGGGGTCAGGACCAGGCTGCAGCTGCCAGGCCTGGCTGTGCAGGCCGGGCAGCGGTGGGGTGGCGGGCAGTGGGACCTGGCAGCCAACGGCCGGAGGACGCAGCACCAACAAGTGTCGTCAGCGGTTCTGTCCTCCCCCCTTTTCTCTTCCCTCGGCAGCCCCCTCAGCTGCACACAGAGCTGGGATTTCAATTGCTCCTCACACTTCATGTAGCAGCTGGTTGGGAAATAAAATACCTTCCATTTAGATAAATAAGCAAAAATAAAAAAGTCAGAAAATTAATGACCAGAAAGACACACTCGTTTTATTGTTCCGTTTCTGAAAGAAAACAGACAGGCTCCATCAACGGCCGGCCCGTGTGGTAGGAACATGGGGAGTCCTGCAGGGGCAGAGGGACGGGGAGGGGGCCCACCTCACCGCCTGCCACCGAGGCTCTGCCCTCGCCGGCCAGGGCGGGGCTCCTGTCTGTCTGTGAAGTGGGTCTGGGCTCCCCACAGAGCCAGCCCTGCAGACCTGAGACCACCGTGACCTCATCCCCCACTCAGGACAGTTTTCCACAGGAAAGGGGCCCCTGTGAGGTCACTCCCTGGGCTCTGGCCCCTGCCTGTCCAGCCACCTCCACCCGCTGCCTGGTTCTGGCATCCTCCCCAGACCCCCATCCTGCCGAGGCGCGTCGGTGACGCTCGCTGCCAACCGCACCCCAGTATCCGCACCCCACGGTTCTCACACGGCTCACGTAAACCTCCGGGCAGCCCTGCCGGGCGGATGTTGGCATTACTGCCCCCATTCTGCAGGTGAGGACAAAGAGTCCTGAGCTTGACTGTGAACACATGGACATGTTTAACGCTCACCGTCACCATGTGGGGTACAGACGCGAGTCAGGGCAACGGCGTGACCCGTGAGAATAGTGTGACTGTGCTCTGCTCACGCCCGGGGCTGCGGTCCAGGGATGGCCCCTCGAGAGCGGCTGCTGGGCAAACACTCCACCTCTGGAAGCTGCATGCTCCTGTGACTGTCCCCTCTTCTCGGGGCAGCAGGGACGTGCCCTGCTCCTGTGACCACCTACCTAGCACCTGGCGTGGGCGCACACCTCCCTTCTCCGCCCTTACGTTGTCCCCATGTGGACTCCTCGTGTCCCTTCACCCCTCCTCTCTCACCCTCTGTGACCAACAGTGTTGGATGGAACTGTCCCAGGACGCCACCCCAGTGACCTGTCCTGGGACCGGAGGCGACACTGCTGTGGGTTGTCACCCCCGGGGGCAGAGAGATGGCCCACGCTCCCCAGAGTGCTCGGCTAAGGGTCCCGCAAACCCAGGTTCTGACGAGCCCGTGGCCAGGTGTGTGGCTGGTGAGTGCCTGGGGCCGGCCAGAGGCCCTGTGCTGAGCCGGGTCAGGGCTCTGGAGGACTCAAAGGTTGGCACGGCTGCATCTGCAGAGGGGAGGCTGGGGTCCAGGCCGCACACCTGGTGCAGGTACTCAGGCAGGTGCCCCACAGTGCAGATTCTGGGCTCCGGGCAGCACCGTGGTGTCAGAACCACACTGTCGGTTCTGTCTGGTTCTGCTTTTCACCTTTTTCAAATCTTGTGTTTTTTGAGCCATTTTAGATTTACAGAAAAGTTGCAAAGATAATAGGGAGTGCTGCCCTGTGGTCTCGCCTGAGGCCTCACCACGCGCCCCCCGCACGCACCGCCCTGGGGTGCAGGTCTCAGAACCACGAGTCCAATGAGACTCTGCAGCAGCGTGTGCCGAGCTCCGCGCCCCCGTCTGGGACCAGCCCAGGACCTGTGTGACGCTCACACCTCGGGCCCCTCCGTCAGGGACAGCTCATCAACTTCCTGTGAGCTCACTGTCTCTGCGCATCTCGGCCAGGTTTGTGGAAAGTCCTGTGTTTTTTCCAAAAGACAGCGTATTTTCACGTACAATTTCATAACTTCCAGTGTGACTGGTTTATGAGTGCTGCTCACTACCGGTCAGCACTTCCGCCACGTGGGCCGGGCGCTGCGGCAGATGGGCTGAGAGCGGCGGTCCGTGAAGCCCCCGTGACGACATGGACCGCACATTTAAAACAACGTGGCTGCCCCGCCGCGTGGCCTTGGCCGTGGGATTGGGATGGAGGGCGCTGGTGGGTTGCCTAGGATAATGGACTTGGAAAGAAACACCGTTTTAGTTCTCGTGTGGTTCCTCCCGGCTCCCTCTCACTGCTGTTCAAATCACGTTGTTTGGTCTGGAACTGTTTTCGCAGAACTGCCGGCCGACGGGGCCTGGGTGCAGAGACCTGAGGCCGTGGTTCCTTTCCCGACGGGTCGGGGCAGATACTGCCTGCCGGGTTTGGGGTGACCTTTGTCCCTCGGGGCGGGAGTTTTTCTGGAAAACCACCCTGTCTGTGACCACAGGCCTGACAGAGAGTTATCTCAGAAAATACCGTGGGATGTTGGTGGCCTCCGGGAGGGCGCGACGCTCGGTCTGGCCCGAAGCCCGGAGGTGGATGTTCCGCGTGTCTGTGAATACATGCACCCCGTTGAAGCCCCGTTTCCGTCCTTAGCAGCAGAAATGTTACAGTTGTTTTTCCCTTATCTACATAAACAACGTAACTTTGTCAGAAAATTGAAAATGTGAGCGTTGTCCCATCAGCTAAAATAGGCTGTCAGATAAGGCTTTTTTTTTTTCCCTGTTGCATCCTATGAATGATGTAAATGGTTTTGGCTTTGGAGGGTTTTGCCAGGCACTGGAGTAAATGATCAGAGTGGTAACATTTTTAACCTTATCTATCATACTGAAACATTTTTTCTGCCTCCAATAAAACATGTCAGAGTCGATTAAGGACATTTTTCAATGAGGTATAATTCACAGATTTTTAGTAGCGAATCCAAGAGAGCCGAAAGAATACTTAATTACAGGCGTGCTCCTCCTACCTTTCGCCTGTGTTCCCTTAGCGCTGTGGAGCGCTGTTCTGCAGACACCTGTCTGTCTGGCGCGGGGTCGGAAGAGCGGCAGGTACGATGGCCCGGGATGTGTCACATTGTATCTGGTGACAGGCCCGTGAGAGATACGGCGGCTCAGTGCGTTTGGCGGAGCTTATCTGGTACACGAGCGCACATTACTTCTCAAAGACCTGGATCATTTCGGACAGTATCATTAAATGCCACGTCATTACCTGTTAGGGAGCAGGGCCTTAGCTCCCAGGGCCTCTCGGGACACGCGCAACAGCCGGAAGAATGATGGGCCGGGATGGGGCCGGCATTAAATTTTCAAGGGAGCCGGGATTGGCTTTGACTTTTCCGAAGCCGTGTCTGTTAGATGGTGTTTGTCACTGGGCTGCTGAGCTGTGGATGCTCGTCAGTTGGAAGTTGCCGGCAGCTGAGCGGTGTGGACAGGTGAAGGCTCCGTGGGGACTGGCGCGGCGTGTGGAGAGCTGGAGGGGGTAAATGGAAGGTTTATTTATCCCGTTCACTGTCAAGGTCAGCTTGCTAGAGAGCTGTCCTATGGATGCTTACAAATGCCAAAATCCTGGCAAATTGTCGGAAGGAGCCTCCAAATCACTGACCTTTGTACAGCTCCCATCAATGTGCCCGAGTCTGCGCGCGGGGCCCGGAGAGGGAGTGGAATGGCTGGTCGAACGAGGCTGCTGCTGTAATGTCAGGCGGCTCCGACATATCTTTTATTTTTGTCTTTCCAGCTCCGAGGGTGGCGTTAAAGATGTGACTGACGAGGGGGTGAAAAACAGTCCTGTGGGCGAGGGTTTTGGTGAAGGAGTCTGTCTGGGGTTGCAGGTGTGGGCACACTCAGGGCTTCGGGTCCGAGGGAGCCAGTGACTCGGCCATCATGTCCCTCGTAGGAATTGGGCCTGTGGCAGTTCTTTGTGCCGTCTCTCCACCCCACCCAGGGCGCCTGGTGCAACCGCAGGGCTGCACGGGACCGCGGTGCTGAGTGGCATGGTCGTCTGCTGGGGACGCCTGCCCGCCTTTGCCGTGGAGGCAGGGCACAGCCAGTCACGCTGTCCTCTGTTCCTCTTGTCGAGGGGGGTGTTTCCTAGGCCACCAGCCGTGGGGAGGGGCACCCGCCGCGGGAATATTAGGCATCTGTTAACAAGCATGGGCTTTCCTGTTGCCTGGGAGAGGCGTCCGCGGGCTCCCGGGAGACCAGAGAGTTTGACTCCCGATCAGATCGCACAGAGAGCATCATGCCAGATGCTCGGCGCATTTGAATTTCAGACAGGCAATAAATAATTTAAAAATAGTTTTAACATAATTTGTTGTTTATCTGAAATTCAAATGTAACTGGGTGCTCTGTGCTGTTATTTGCTAAATCTGGCCGCTCGCTCCTCTCTCTGCAGACGTGTGAGGTGTACGTACACGAAGTACGCATGTGTCTCTGTGTGCATAAGTATGTGATTTGCATGTGGTCGTGTGTGCGCGGAGTAAATAGGTAAGTGGCAAGAACGTTCTGGAAGGGGCCGTGTCCAGGTTGATATGAGAGAGTGCGGTGCAGGAAGCCAGTTGGGGGAGAAGGAGAGGACGAGTGTCCACTCAACAACCTGCCATCTAGATTCCCTGTGTCAGGGCCCGGGCCAGACACGCCTAGGATTCCACGCAGGTGCGGCCCAGGGGCTCCCCTTCCGGTGGGACCGCTGACGGGGGACGGCCGTCTCTGTGCCCCAGGCCAGTGGGGGCAGCCAGGAGGGGTCCCTGCTCGGGGCTGGATAGGCAGCAGCTCCTCCTGTGTTGCCGGCTTGGAATAAAACACAAAAGGCTGTGTTTCATGAACAGCGGCGGGTGGGAACAAAGGAGCAGCAGCTCTGACCGTTAGTCTACAGACTCGCAGTTTGGTCTCGCTCGTCAGGTGAAGTAGCTGAGACTGAGCTGACCTGAGAGACGTAGAGCCCACGCCCTGGCGTCCTGCCCCACCCCTTCCTGGTCCCCCTGTCTGCGGCCTTCAGGAATGTTCTTGCGCAGTGGCCCTCCTCCGGCCTCCTCATTCCCGGGGAGACTCACGCAGGGGGTTTCCCTGCCCCATCCTCTCGAGGGAAGGGGCTGAGTGCCTGGATAGCCCTGGATGGAGGCCACGGGCTCAAGCTCCTTGGGGAAGGGACAGCTGGGACCTGCCCTCTGCCCCACTTACCTCAGGAGACTCATTTTTATTCTATAAAAGGCTTGGAGTCCAAGCTACCTGGAGGGGCCCTATGCTGTGTTCCATGGGGCGACAGATTTGGGGGCACACCGCTCCCCCCAGGAGTTCATGCCATCCCTGTGAGTCCTGGAGAGAGTGTGACGCCTGGCATGGCCTGGGATGCGAGCAGGACAGCAGGGACACCTTTCCCTGGAGATGTTGGGCCTGCAGCCCGCAGGGTGATGACGGTGTCCCGCCGCAAGCCCCGCCCCATCTCTGCCTGGCTCCGGGTGTGAGAGGCCTGGGGGCGTGGCTGCACACCCAGGTTTGGCTGGCGGCGTGGGCTGTGTGCCCAGAGTTGGGTGTCCTGGGGTGGGGGGAGGCGGTGGCTGGGGGCCCAGGCCGCCT
This sequence comes from Desmodus rotundus, assembly GCF_022682495.2. Lineage (NCBI taxonomy): Eukaryota > Metazoa > Chordata > Mammalia > Chiroptera > Phyllostomidae > Desmodus > Desmodus rotundus. The sequence goes on from NC_071398.1 coordinate 545,782, forward strand.
GCGAGTCACAACTCTCTGAAGTGGAGGCGGGCCTTATCTGACGTGTTCTGAGCTGAACTTTAACAGGTGTTGGTAATTTTTGAAGCAGAAATATTAAAGGCAGCTTATCCTGCCAACACGCAGTGTCGCCGAGACTCAGCGTATTAAGTCTGAACTTTATCTCGGAATGTCAGCTCTTCCGCAGAAAGGACTTTGACTTTCAAATTAATGCTCACCTTGTGGGCTCCGAGGCTGCGGGAGGCGGCAGCGAAGCGTGTGGGTCTCGGGCAGACCCTCGGCTCTCACGCTCACCTGCCCGGGGTCCAGGGCGGCCGGGCCAGAGCTGTTGGCTTCACCGGCACCCCCTCCAGGTGCAGCTTCGGCTGCTCTGCTCTGAGGGTCACGCAGGTAGAACGGCCGCTGGTAGACTGCAGACTTGGAAGTCACCAGCACCCACGAAAAGTTCGTAAATAAGTCATCGTTTTCAGAAAATCTGACCCTTTCTCATTGTGCTTCTGCTAGGTGTTTTTGCTCATAGAGGCCATGTGTTACCAAATTAAACTGTGTTGTGTGGTAAGAAGGAATTGGCTATGGACCGAAGTTCAAAACTGCTGCGTTCTTTCCCCATCAAAGGCTCTCTGTAAAAGAGGCTCCTGCGGTGTGAGGCTTCTGGGTGGCACAGCCAGAGAAGGGATGCCCTGGACGGAGGCTCCATCTCTTTAGGCATCCACAAGCGAAACAGAGTTTAAGAAGCTATGGAAAGTAGGAAAGGAGCAAGGCTGGACCGGGTCTGGATGTCCCAGGAGTCACCACAGCCCCAGCCACAGAGGCGAGGGCCGCACAGCTGTCTGACCCTGGTGTCCGGGGCGGCCAGCGTGGTGAGCTGTGATTTGCAGACGGTCGTGGGGGGGGCCTGCCTTCCAGTGCTGTGTCCTGTCTGGTGTCCTTGGTAGTTTCGTCTTTTTAAGTGACAGTCTTTTCTTCATGCCCAGATGCTGTGTGTGAGCCAGAGCACTTGTCAGAAGCGGTGACAGAAGACAGAAATGTCACCACTTGCCTTGAACACAGGCACGCATCTGGTTAGTGGCCCAGGCCAGACGCACAGCCCAGGCCGGTGGCTCTCAACGCTTTTGCACCGGTGAGGGCGTCCCCTTGAAGAGACAGCCAGGGCTGGATGTGGAGCAACAGAGTGACGTTTCTGGTGGCCAGGCTGGCGGGCCCCAGGGCTGCTCTCTCAGGGCGGCCAGCCCGACTCGGGGTGAGGGAGCAGCCCCGGGCACTCTGCTGCACCAGGTGTCTGACCCACGGCAAGAGCCTTCCAGGTGCAGACGCCACCCATTTCCGCCCACTCAGTACTGACACTTCCAGGCCAGCTGCCCCATGAGTTGTCTCTCCTTGGCTGAATCAGGCCTCACACCTGGTTGGCGTTTGGGGGTGGGGCCGCCGCTGTCGGCTGCTCGGACGAAGCGGCTGAGCTGGAAGGGTCTGGCGCTCACCCCCATGTCTCGCAGACCCCACGGCGGGCGTGCTCCTCGGATGCCCAGCTCCGGCCCAGCTGAGGCGTGCTGGGTTTGACGACTGTGGAGATGGCTGAGCACGAGTTCTGTGAAAGGTTTTTTCAAAGGCAGGTGTCAACAGGAAGAAAAAGTGGAAAACACAGGACCCTCTGACCTGGGTCTGCGGCCTGTGAGGCCCCTTTGGGGCACACTGACCCGTGTCCCCACCCGCAGTGGACAGAGGGCCATCTCCTGGGCACAGAGTGTGGGGACTACCACCGCCGGCTGTGCAGAAGGGTTGGAAGCCCAGGCCCGATGTTCTCAGGTGGAGCCGAGAGTCGCCTCCCTGGGGGCGGGGAAGGCTTCACCGACCCACTTGTTCATGAAACACCATAAACTTCTTCCAGGAGCAGAGGGAGGTCTCTGAGGAGGGAAAGAGCCTCGCACCTCCAAGGCCCTGGATCCCCGTCGTGGCGGCGGGGAGCAGCGTGTGGATTCTGATGCTCCCTCCAGAAATGGCGAGGGACTTGGAGGTGTGCAGCAGCCCAGGCGCTGAGGGGAAGCCCGTCTTCCCGGGAGGACAGATGTGCCGGTCCGACCAGAACCGACTCAGCCGCGGGGTGGCCACCAGACGTGGGCGTTTGGGAAGGGACCTGACCTCCGTCCCTTTGCTCGGAATCCTCAGTGCTGCTCAGCAGTCTCTGTCCCCTGCAGGACTTCCAGAGTGACACACAGCTCGTGTCTCGCGGCCATCCTGAGGCTCCGGGACGGCAGGACAGCACCTTGGCTTTGCGTCTCTGGCCGAAAGCTGAGGTGCCGGCAACAGAAGCTGAGCCATAGGCGCCGGTGGAGTATCTGATTCCCACTTTATCACCTCGCTGTGCCCCTCCTCCCCCTCCCCAGGAAGCCTGTGCGGGGTTCCCCTGGGACGCGTTCTGAGAGTCAGGTTTTGAGAAACCCAAGTGCAGTCTCCGTGAGAACTCGCCGCCTGTCCCGTTCTCTGACCCAGGGCGGGGCAGAGGGGGACGGGCCGGTCCACCTGTGAAGGCCTGCAGTCCAGGGAGGGACAGTGACAAGGCAAACCTTGATGACCAGGTTCCATAGTGAAGCCCTGCCCCCTGTGCTGTGGATCAGGTGCACCAGTAATGAAACCGGAGGGACCCCTCACAGGACGGTGGTTCCGGTGGATGTCACCCTGGGCTGACTCTGAGAGTGCCTGTGTCCTTCTGGGTGGGTGAGTGATTGGAGGTGGGACCTTCCTCCCTCAATATAAAGTCTGGACTCACAGGGAGCCCCCTGCTGGAGGGAAAGATCCTCAGATGACCCAGCAGGAAGGGCCTTGGAGGGGAGGCTGCAAGACACCCCGTCCTGTTCTCTGTGACCGGCGACGTCGCCCCTGCACACCTGGGACAGAGGGCCTGTGGACCCCTTGGCCACGGGGCACTATCAGGATGCAGGGAACCAGGGCAGGATCTGACTGAAGAAAAAGTAGTCAAGGCCAGAAGGTGAAATAACAATAATAACAGCAGCGATCGCACCAGAGAAGGTCCAGCGCCACACCTGGGTCCCCAGAGGACCACACCTGCTGCAGGCACCAAGTCCCTGTGTGTGAAAAGACGAGAGTCACGAACTGCCTGTCCTGGTAACGCAGACACGGCTGCAAATGAACCCATCAGTGTCTGCGCAGAGCGTGTGTGTGTGGAGACCGTGCCCACAGCGAGCCGTGGGCACCGGGCGCCTGTTCTGCTGGGCCCGAGAGAGGAGGCTGTTAACTCCTTCTCGGGTTTGGGGTGCAGCTGGACGGTGAATATAATGGCAGGCTAATTACGTGGCGTTCCCCAGGGATTTGGGTAAGATGAGGCTTCTTGCGGGGCGGGGGGCGGGGGGTAATCATATCTTCATTGACCCTTCGTGGTCCCCACCAGGGGGTGGGGGCCCCCTGCCTCGCGGCGTGACGCCTCCTTTCGGGATGAGTGGCCGTCCCTTGGCCGAGGCTCCTCTTCCAGTGCGTTTTCTAATCAGCTCACATGACTGAGCTCCCACCGAGTGATGCCTAACTTAATTCCTTTCCGCCTGTGGGGTGTGAGGCTGGGAGGGCCTCTCGTCAAAACTTTGCAGGGCTCTGTCAGTTTGAAAAGAACATGACCTTTAAATTGTATCAGTATGTTTGCTGGTGCATAGGGAAAGGAAAAGGTTCGTCCTGATGGAAAACCACTCGGAGCCCAAGGAGGAACTCAGAGGGAACGGGCCGGGAGGCTCATGTTTATCCATAATGTGCTAAGCGGGCCGAGCGGGGCTGGAAAGAGGGCCCCGGGTCTGGGGACATCTGGCCCGTCCTCGGGCGCTTCTGTCCATCACTTCTGTCTGAGTCACGGGTGTGGCTGTGTGGGTGTTGGACCGGGGGGCCGGCCAGCTCGGTGGAGGGGCGGGTGTTACGGGGGAGTTCTCTCCCCTAGAACTGCCTGCCGCTGTGGGTTAGCAAGGCTGAGGCAGGAAGGCGAGGCCTGGCTATGGAAAAGTTCATTAAAAAGCTGCTTTTTAGAGATCGAGGCACACGATCGTATTTTATTTCGGGAGTTCATCGGCACAGAAACACTTCAGAAAGCCCGTCTTTCCGCACTTCTGTGTATTGTGTATAGTTGTCAGTGTGTGGTTTTCCCTGGTTCAGTTGCGTGACGTGGAGTGGAGGAAACTTCAACCGGCCGTTTGTGTCGGGGTTTGTTAATATTCTCCCCTTTCTCCAGTTGAAATTCTTTTATTTGTAATGCAGAGAAAATATAGGAGTTAAGATGAGAGATGACAGACACTTCCTGTTTTACGGTGGTGACCAAAGATGGTTTGAGCTTGGAGCAGACATGTCCGTATTTAAAACTTTTTATGCTTGTAGCCTGTTGTTCACCTTTGAGAATGAGCAGCCACCTGTCCCTGCCCTCCATGGAGGGGCGTGGCCAGCCCCAAGGAACAGGTGGGGACACGTGGACCCGGGGGGCCACGTGTGTCCTGGTCTGGTTTGCGTGGCTCGGGGCACAAGGAGCCGCCTTGTCTTCTCGTGGAGGGTGGCGCTAGAGGGGGGCTTCCTTGAGCGTCATTCCCACTGGGAGCAGCACGTCTGGGGGTCCCTGTGGGAGTTTGTTGGCCTGGACTCGGGTGCTCTCGGCAGCAGGACTGGAGGGAGCAGCTCCCCGACCCCGAGCTGCGCCTGCCCTTGTGCTGGGGGGCATGAGCGTCGTCAGCACGCACGGCACCCCTGGCCGCTCGCCCGCACAGCGCTGCACGTGCTGAGTCTGGGCGCCTGGAGCCCAGTGGGCGTGGAGACACCGGCTCTGGCTCCAGCTCTGGCTCGCTGGCCCCTGGAGTAAACGCAGGTGTCTCAAAACTAAAAGCCAACGAGCCGCCAGAACACGGCCAGACGCCTCTGCGGGGCGAGGAGGCGTGGGGCCTCTGCAGGACCCACCGATTGACCCTCCCGCATGGACTCGGGCCACGGTGTCACCGCCGGCTTCCTCGGGCACTTTTCATTTATTGTAAGAAGGGAGACCCCCTGACGTGTCAGACAGGTGAACTAATCCGGTTACCACGTTCAGCCACAGGGGAGCTTGACAGGAAAGTGCCATGGAGACCCCGTGTGTGCACGAGGTGCTTGTCCCCACGTCACAGGCCTGTGCGCACAGCTGCCGCCCCTTGTGTCCCCAGGGCGCTCGGCATCGCGTCCTCCTGCGGTGCGCACGTGGAGGGAGGTGACCCGCACTAGGCCTGGTCCCCAGGGTCCTGTCCTCTGTCGAGTAGGGTGATGGTCAGTGAGGTGTGGTGACCCACACGAGCCTGCTCCCTCTGCCCCGGTGGGCGCCGAGACCGCGCTCATCCTAAATCCAGGGGCTGTGAGGAACTGCAGGGACAGGCCTCTCGGTCCCAGGGAACCGGGCCTGGGCTTTAGTTCTGTCTCCTTGAGTGTTGGGGCGACTCGTGTTGTGGATGCCGCCCTGGCGCTCACTGAGGCGTCACAGGCTTGGGCCCCGGGAGCCGAGCACCCGAAGGCCCCGGTCTGGGCTCCAGGCACCTCTGTCCATTTTGCTGATGATGTTTCCGGCAATCCCAGCCGGAAGCAGAAAGCCCACAGTCACCTTTTCCAAAGGGTCTCCTTCTGCGCTGCGCCTGTGGACATGGCGCATCAGAGCCCAGTCTGCTTGGGAGTCACTGCTTATCTGTCTCCCTTCCTGCTGCTCAGCCCAGCGGGAAGGTGGGCGGACGGTCCAGGGACAGTGGGAACATTCACTCGGAGAGCTGTCATGGACAGAAGCCTCAGGGGGGCCCCCCAGTCCATCTCCACCACCCATGGCTCTTGGGCTGACGTGGGGGTGGCCGTCCTGACGGAGCCCAGGGTCTCTGGTTCCCTGTCATGTCACAGTCTCTGAGGCAGCCCCGCCGAGGACCCGAAGGACGAGACTCCTAGGTTTGTTCTTATGACTCAGCAAAGGTGCTCGGCTTCAGAGTGTCGCAGAGTCCAGGCTCTGCCTCAGGTCCCCAGGATGGTGCCCGGCAGTGGCACCCCGCACCTGTACCTGGCACCCGCACTTGCGCCCAGCGCCCTGCGCCCGACCAGCCCTCTGCAGAGGCTCCGCCCAGGGTGCTGCCAGTGAGGCGTGCAGCATGAGGGGCCCTGGGCCTCGGCCTGCAGCCCTCTCTTCTGAGGAGCTCGGGATGGCTCTGGCGACGTGTCTGGGGTGGAGGGCAGGGTGGGGGAGGGCTTTCTGGCTGGCGCCCGTGGCTGCCACATCCTGCTTTGTGTCCTGAGTGAGCAGCTGCGGCTGTGAAGGGTCGGGAACGCTCCCGCGACCGGAACCTATCCCAGCAGGCAAATCTGCGGCTCTCCAGGCACATGGGGTGCAGCCCGGCTCGGCCTCCACGAAACGCTGCTGTTGATGTTGTTTACGTCTGGCCGCACTGGTTTTCACTGTAAAATTACAGCTTTAGTACATTAGGCTAATTTCATAATACTGGATTAACGTAACATTCCATAAATCACACATGTCAGATTGCATTGTTACGGATGCACAAAACCCAAATTTACCACTCAAGCTCTGCGAACACGTGTATTCATAATCCGCTCCAGCGAGCCCCGGCCGCCGCGCGGGGTTAAGGAATTGCCTTCCGGAGCCGGGCACAGACCACGCGGCCCTGCCGCCGTTCCCTCCACAACTGCTCTCCATACAAATCGAAACGATATATTCCAGCCATCTTCATAGTTGTAATTACTAGCAAAAATTGTAATGTGGCGAACATATTTTGAACACCTGCCCTGCCATCCAGCTCCCGTTTCCCTTAAGCATTTCCTTTCAGATGAGGGTGGGGCCTCACTGGTGGGAGCAGCTGCTGGGGAGGTTGTTCTGGGGGAAGATGATACGTTTTTTTTTTTTTTGGAAGGGGCAGCCTGCATCCTGGCTGCATCCCTCCCTTCCTCTTTTTCTGTTTTCACCTGGCCCATCGGGTATTCACTGGGGCTGGACCGGCTTTCCCACGCCGCCTGGCCTCTTGTGGGGGTGCGGGTCCTGGTCCTGAGCTTCGGTCCTGAGCTTCAGCCTGCAGGTTCGGGAACAAAGGGACGCTGCTGCGGGGCTGTGGCGTGGGCGGGGGCAGGGCCGGGGCCTCTGGGGTTTTCAGCCCACGCCGTCGTCCCCTCCCCACCCCCGGGCCCTGACAAGCCCGCTGTAAATCAAAGGCCTGCTAAGTGGGATCGCCAGAAATGTTTGATCTCCCTCCAAGGCTTGAAACAACTTGCTTATTTTTTCTGCAGTTTGGCTCCTCACTAAAATAAAACACTGCGAGATGAATGTTCTGACGGGTCATTCTGTGTCAGGCTGCCACTCTGTAATGGTTACATATTTCAGCTGGGCTGAGGTGGTGCCGGCGGGGGCGGCCGGGAGATGGGGATGGGCACAGAAGGAGACAAAGAGCAGTGCGGTTCTGCTTTCTCCTTGTGGCTGATCTTCATTTAAACCAAACACTTGTCATGTTCGGGGGAAGTTTTATAAATTTTTAATGATATTGGGTACAACTGGTGCTTTGAAATTTGCTGTACTTTAATTTTTTCTTCGTTAGCAAAGGTTCACTAATGCATTGAAGTGCTAAGAGCGTATCCTAGGGATGCCGCGATAATTGTGTTGTTAATAATATTGTGGCATTGGTAATGTTCTCCTGGTAATCAAGGCATGGGATTTTTTTTTAATATATTCAGTTATTACACTGCATCTCGTACAAATCATGTCAATTACAATTGCCAGCCTGTGACAGTTAAAATAATTGTATACGTTTTCCAGAATTTTCCATTGGCTTGGCCAATCAAGCTAAAAAAAAAATCAACACATTATTTGCATTAATTTTGTTTCTCGTCTGTTTCCACCCCTAAATCATTTGTCCATCTACTTCAAAAGGCAGAACAGTAAGTATTTTAATAATAAATATACAAACGCGTCCACGCCGACCTAATTTAAGGACACGTCTACAGGTCTAGCGAGACGGAGTCTCCGACAGGAGTGCGGTGACGGGTCGGTGCCTGTCCCGGGCGCGCTGACCTGTGTCCACACTGCATGCGACCCGCTGGTCAGTCGGACGGACCTCGTGAGGACCTTTGCTTTAGTGTTTTCTGTGTCTGGGTTCGGCCCGGAGCTCCGTCTGGGTCGGGGACGTGGCGTGCTTTCGGTCTCTCTGCTGTGGCTGACGGAGGGAACCCCTGTCCCTCTGCACCAGGGATGGCGTGTGTGGTCCTCTGCAGAGTGGCCCGCAGATCTGCAGTCCACACGCTGCCTTCCCCACCTGCCGGCTCTGCCTCCAGACCGGCTCCCAGGCTCTCTGTATTTGGAACGAAAATAGCTAAACACTCAGAAAGTACCAAGCACGTGAACCGGGCTGCATGACCCCCCTGTGGCGTCTCAGCAAATCCCCCCACAGCCTGGCCTCTCTCTCTGTCACCCAGCGGCCCTGCCTGTCACAGCAGGAACCGGGAGGGTGCCCAGGAGAATGAGGGAGCCATGGCCTGCCCCACACTGCACATGGGACAGGGTGAAGTGTCCGCCCAGGGGGACACTCGGGCAGACCCAGAAGAGTGAGTGAGTCAGCTGGCCTGCTTCCTCTGTGCAGAAAGCAAGCAGGAATGTGGTGGCAGTGCCACCAACAGCCCTCCAACCGAGGGAGGTGACACCATACCAGTGCAGAGGATCCGAGGAAGGACAGGGGGCTGACAGGGTTCTCCGAGCCGATCTTGGGCAGTTCCATGATGTTATTTGGAGGAAGATAAGCTTCCCTGTGAGGTCCCCTCCCCCGCCCTCTCCGCTCCCGCCTTCTGGGCCGTGGCCACAGTGTGGAGATTCTGCATGTCGGTCGGGGTGACAGGTTGCAGGGGTCGGGGAAACAAAGTATCCCCCCCACAACCCCCCACTTTAATGCAATCATATTCTCTTGAACAAATCATCTCTCGGAACGTAGAATTTATTTCTCAACTTTGCCTGGAGGGACAGCAGAGAGAACAGATTTTTCCCCTCTCCCGGCCCTCTGAGCCCTGACCACGCAGAATGGATGGCTTCGGAACGGCTCGCGGACAGCAAAATCAATGCGTCATACCAGGAGGCTTCAAGGGTTAGCCTCCCATGTCCATGTCAACAAGGCTATTGGTTTTTCTAATGCTCCAAAGTTATCACTTCCCGCCTGCGAGAGCCACCGCTGTGACTCGTGTGGTCAAACCTCAACGAGAGGGTCTCCCTTCGCCCACCGCTCAGCGGCGCGCGATGTAATTGCTGCGCAGCGAGAAATTTTCCAAGTGTGACTGTTGAAAACAAGCAGGCGCCCCTCCCCTGCTTGGAGGGCGGACATCCCCAGGGCTACGGGCGAGTGCCTCGCACAGGGAGGCTGGTGCTGGGCCTTGGCACTGAGGCCGGTGGCGGGGGGCCCACGGGGCTCTGCTGCCCGGGAGGCTCCCAGAATGCAAGGCCCCTTTGGGAGGGGTCATCCTGGTGTCTGCTGGATGTTGAGCTGCAGGGCACTGGGCCTGCGTTCAACAGCCCTGGGCTGGGAAGGATGCTCCCATCTGTCCACAGAATTACGGGCCGTGAGGTGAAGACCATGCTTCTTCGAGTAATACCTGTCATCAGATTTTAAACTGAGTATCCAAAAATGAGGCTTTGGTTAATTCTTTGTCAATTTAATCAGTCTAACCACCGCCTTCGGTGCGCAGAACCGGGAGGTGTCCTGGGCCCCCATGGCTGCCCGGGAGCAGACTGGGCACTTCGGATCTGCTGCGTCCAGGCCCCTCCCCAAATGCGTCTCTGATCTGACCCGGTTTCCAGCCACCCCCGCCCCTTGTGGTGACCCAGGGCTACCGCCTCGGCGCAGGCGGCCACGGCGAGCATTGCTCACCGGCGGGCGGACGAAAAGGCTGTGCAGATGTAATTTGTTTTCAATGACTGTTTCAAAAGAATAATTGTGGTGACACTGTGGGATCGATAGTATGGATTTTTGTTTTCAAGTGCACTGCGCGTGGGGTGCTAAGAGGAGGCAGGAAGCGCAGCGCCGCAGCCTGAACGCAATGAAAATGGACCTCCGGCCGTGGGCCTGCCGGCCGCCAGCAGTACAGGCTGGGACGCCATGGACAGGACCACCAAGGGCGACCTCTGGCAGGAGTCCCACGGCCAACGTGTGGGCGTTTCCTGTAGTTTTCCTCCTCGGCATCTTTTGGGACCTGTTTCGGGATGCAGGTGATATAACTGGAGGTGAGCGTCCCTGACCCGGGGCCGGGCTCTGCTTGGGATCCGCGTGGGGGTGGGGAGGTGGCGGGGCCGCGGGTCCCCTGTGTGAGGGAGCGGGTGCCTAGGCCCACGGAAGGAGCCAGGTGTTCCTCATTGAAACGTCAGCCTGCAGCGCGGAGCAGAGGGGGCAGCCCTGCAGCACCTGCATTTCCTGCAGCTCCTCCCCGGGGCGGGCGTGTCCCCGGTGCAGCAGGCACCTCTGTGGCTAAGGCAGTGTGTGGCAGGCAGCCTTGCCCCGGGGCAGCGTGCTCTGGGGGACGCCCAGGGCATTTCTGGCTTTGGGATCACTGAACGAAAATGCAGACCCAGGGTGAAAATGGTATGAGCAAAGGATTAGTAATAAAGCTGAATAAATGTAATGAGATGCCAACACGAGCACACTGCCCTTCCCTCCTCCCGTCCCCATCTTTGCAATCAGCTCTGGAGAGAAGAGGATATTCCGGCACGATACCTGTCTAGTGGCTGGCTTCAAGCTGTGAGTGAATGTGTTCATTCAGGGTGAGAGTGCTGCTGGGTGGAGAGCGGGTATGCGAGCTGGTGCCTGCGGCCGATGGATGTGTTTGACAGAGGGGGAAACCGAGGCACACACATCCCCAGAGCCTTGCCCAGCCTTCCAGAGCGTCCGAGGAGACTTCAGGTCCTGAGTCTCGTGTGGGCAGATTTTGCTTGGATATCACGATGGGTTTTTTCTTGTTCTTTTTTCTTTCTTTTTGTCCTTTTTATAAAATCGAGGACAAATATAACACGCAGAGAGTTCCATAAAAATCCAGTCCTGGAGTCTATCAAAAAATCCAAATACTTAGCAACACGGGACCCATGCCTGGGTGGTGGCGTCTGACTGGGCGGCCCCTGCAGCTTCACGGAAGTGGGGGGTGAGGCACCTGGGGGGTGTTGGCCTGGTGGTGGGGCGCCAGTGTCTGCGGGTGGAGACTCACCTGAGACCTTTGTGAACGGGCAGAGTGGCAAACCCCTGGGCACACCTCCCTCAGACCTGGGCTCTCCTGGGTCCTGCGTAGCCGGACAAGTGTAAGTAAGCGTGAACCGCACGGCACCTCAAGCACCAACACGCTGCACGAGCGGTGTGTGTGGCCTGCGCAACACAAACCGCCTGGAGGCAACGAAAGCCGCCGCATCTTCACGTCTCAAAACAGCCAGATGTTTGCCTTCTCACCGCCTGAGGTTTGAACACGGAGAAGGTTCTCCAAGCTCTGCACCAGAGCAGACCCCAGGGGGCCCCTCTCGAGGAGCTCACTGTCTAATGGGGAAAAAACCTGACAGAGCTCATGTGCTAAGCACCCGAGATGCAAATGCAGGTGTTTTTCAGTGAGCACCTACTGTGTACCGGGCCTGGGGACTATCTTTGCGTCTCCAGACGAGGAAAAGAACCACAAAAGACGAACTACAGCAAAAACAGAAAGTACAGACCCACCGACTGACCGACCAAACAAAAACCAACCACGTGTGCGTGTCGAAGGGTTTCAGTCGAGCTGAAGGAGGAATCGGCACCGTACTTTAGTAGCTGTTTACTGTTCCTGTGACGTGGGTGCTGTGCCCCGTGCTGGAGCTATAAGGGTGAGTGACGTGAACGTCAACCCCACACGGACACCAACGTGACATCACACGAGGAGGCGCAGGCGCCGTACCCTGAGCCCGCACAGCCATCTGATCCGGAGCCTGGGGAAGGGCAAGGGCTTCCCTGAACCAGACAGGGTCCCGAGGCAGGAGGGTGGCTGGGGAGGAGCTGGCTGTCTGCGGGAGAGGCCAGCTCGTGTCCGGGCAGGGGTCAGTCCTGCGCCAGCGGAACCACTGCCTGTTCCCAGGAAGGGGTTCCATGTAATCAAGCTTCCCCCAGCAGTCCTGCGGTTTGACGCCTCGGCTGGGACTCCGCCGTGGTCTGTGGCCGCAAGCTGGGCATTTGGCAGAGGCCACAGGGAGACGAGTCTTTGTGCCACCATGTCTCTGCTCTGTTCGCGAGGCCACGGGCCAGATCGATGGCCAGTGGTAGGCTGGCTGATGCCGCCTAGAGCCCGGCATCCCCTCCGGCTTGCTGGGGGGCTTCCTCACGCCACACGGCCATCACACACCTCGCGCCGCCCAGGGCGCATCCACCTGCCTCCTTCCCAGACCCCTCATCTCCAGCCTCCCAGGGACTCCCCTTCCCGGCCTCTCGCCCACCCGGCTGAGCCACTGGCCGCTGCCTGGGCATCGGTGCGTGTCTGCACACCAGGCCCCTGTTTTCCCACAGAGCAAGCTCTCGGGGTCACCACCCGAAGCTCGGCTGTTGGGAACATTTCCGTCACTGCTCCAGGGTGTTGCTGTGTGAGGCCACCATCCAGTGGCTGTCTGTTTGAAGCTTATGTCCACAAGTGGAGCTGAGAGCTGAGCTCGGCCTCTTCCCTTCTCCATCAGCTGGTGACGCCGGTGTTCGCTGAGGGGAGGGGGCCGGCGCAATAGCAGTGGGAACCTACCTGGGCCAGCCCGGACGAAACCCTCCCATTCTGCGACAGGTTGCTGATGTCTGCCTGGGCTTGTGACTCGGCAGGTCCAGCACAGCCCGGAGCACGGAGTGGAGTCTGCCTGAGCGGCGGTCTGTGTCTGCCAGGGCCTCGGCAAGTACCGGATTGCCGTTTCCCATGTGGCGTACAGCTCCTGCTTGCACCAGCTCTGGACACACTCCACCCCTTCCATTCCCAAGGGACTGCTGGGTCCTGACCTGGGCTCCTCTCAAACCTGGGAGACCTGCCGGTCACTCAGTAAATGGATGGATCAGAGCAAAGTTCTGCAGTGGGGAAACCAGGAACCAGGAGCCAGGAGCCTCCAGAACCGGGGATCTCAACCAGCCGAGCGTGCGCCTTTCACCTGAGAGAAATGGGAGATGCGGTAGTTTCTACTTTTCTTTACAGGGTGTCCTGGCGTGTCTTCGACCACTGGGCTCCTGAAAACCGCATCGATTTCATGGGTCTCCAAATTCTCTTCGGGCACATCTGGTACCCTCTGGAGGGGTCCTACCCAAATTGTGGTCCTCAGCTCCGGGACCTGCCTGAGTTTGTGGAGTGCAGCTCCGTGGATTCCACGAGGTCTGAGGAGCTTCCACGTTTCCCTCATGCAGGTTTGTGTTCTCAGTCCCAGAGACTCGAACTTGGCCTTCTGCACTGTGACAGCTGTCACCCAAAGGCCCAAGGGGCCAGTTCAGAGACTGGCCCACTCATCGGTATGAACACTCCACTCACACATCGCAGGCACTGGGGCTGCCAGCAGGTGGCCCTGCTCAGAGAGGGCCCCGGCCCCGCAGGTGGGCTCCGGTTGGCTTGCGGGACGCAGAGAGCCTGGGTCTGGTCACGGTGCAGACTGGGGGCATCTGATGGGGGCCCTGGGCTCCCCAACGTGTGGGACAGATGGATGGCATTGAGGAGTGTGAGGATGCAGCATGAAACCAGAGAGACTGATGAGTCAGGTCGGTCACCCCTCACTTGGACGTGTTCGAATGTTTGCTGTGGTCATGGACAGGCTGCGGCCTCTTGGCTGGGAGTCGGGACAAGAATGAAGTTCACCTCACGGAGGCCCTTGCCTGAGTCTTGCAGGGTTGCCTCTCAAAGCTCTGCTCCTCCTCCCTCATCCTGAGACAGGAAAGCTTAGAACAGCTTCCCACACGTGTCACGTGTTCCGCTGAGTAATCACCTCCGGTGCTCACGACGCGTGTGACCGAGTGAGCCGGGAATCTCACCTCCCCAACCCCACAGGAGGGAACGGGGGCCCCATGTCCCCTCTGGTCTGAAAATTTTAATTGACATGTAGTAGAAAATACTTTCTGCAATTTAAATGGACTGAACGGGGAACTCCCTTGGGTCAGGATGCCTTTCTGCCTGCGACTGTTTCTCCTGGACCTGAGTCACTTTGCTCAGCTTGGGAGGGGGTGGCATCCCCCCAGCTGTTTCCGGCTGGAGGTCGAGGGGAACAACCTGGACACTCAGAGTTTTCTGACCAAGGCTTTTTCTTTCTTCGGGGCAAGAGCGCTTAAGACCGTTCGTTAGTTTTTATTGCTGCTACGGCGAACGGCCGCAAGCCCAGCAGCTGAAACAGTGCAAAGGTGTTGTCTTGCAGTTCTGTGGGTCAAAAGTGCAACCCAGGCCTCACTGGGCTGAAATCCAGGTGTTCCTGCGGGGCCTTGCGGAGGGAATGCAACCCTACCTTTTTCCAGCTTCCAGCAGCTGCCCGCACAGCTGGCTTGTGGGCTCGCCTTCACAGCCAGCAGCTCGCGTGTGGCGGACACCTCTTTGCCCTGCGTGTCCTTCCACCTCACCGAAGCCAGGGAAGGGCTTCTCCCTCTTTTTCAAGAACTCAAGCGATGAGTTTGAACCATGTGGATGGTCCAGGGTGACCTCCCATCTAAAGGATTCTCCTTTGCCAGGAAAGGGAGCCCACTCCCGGGTTCCAGGTAGGGGATGTGCATGTTTTGGGGCTGTTATTCTGCCTGCCAGACCATAACAGTCCCACACCCCAGGCCCCTTGGCTTGTAGCCTCTGCCCTCCCTCTGGGTTTGGACCTCTCCGCAGCAGCCCGACAGGTGTGCGTCTGCCTGTGGCTGCACCTGGACGGGGGCGGGGCTCCGGGGCAGCTGCTCTCCACACTCATCGGCGCCTCCTTACACAGGTTCGTCCGTCTGTTTTTCAGTCGAGCTAGAATCTGGGATTCTACAGAAGGAGCACAGAGAAAGCTGCCTCGCCACGGCTCCAGGGGCTCTGCAGGGCCGGTCACAGCGGTGCCGTGTTCACAGGTAGGTTCGGAGTGCAAGGTTGGGATCTTCCCGGCTGGTGCGGGAGGCAGGTGGGCACTTGTGGTGATGGGTGTCGGCCTCTTTGCCTCAAGGAGCTGCCAGCTCCCAGCTCATTGGGCCGCTCATGCAGTTACTAATTCACAGGTATTTATGGAGCCGCGGCCGTGCACCAGGCATGGTGGGAGGTGCTGCGCACCAGCAGTGGGCAAGGCAGGGAGCTTCCCCTCTAGTGCTGGGCTGGGCGAGACACAGTAAACCGATAAACGCACGTGGCAACATCTCAGGGAGTTGGGGGCCCAGGAGAAACATGTAGAGAAGGGGGGGCAGAGATGGACGGCTGCTCCGTGTGAGGGGGGGGAAGCCCCATCTGCACACAGAGGGGCTTGGATAAAGTCACACGTGTCGTCCTCACCCGGGACTCGGGAGGCTTGTGAGTCAAGTTCAGACTTCGTCCCTCGTTTCCTCACGGGCGCCCCCGGCCCCCACTGGCCTTCCCTGAGGCTCCGAGCCGTGGCCTCCCCCTACCTGACGCTGGATAGTGTGAGGAGGGTCATCTCTTCTGAACGTTGGGCAGTCGGCATGTCTGGGCTGTAAGTCTGGTGCCGCCCACTCGGAGTTCAGGGCTCCGATCCTGGAGTCCAGCTTCTCAGCTGTCCCTTGACTTCCTCCCAGAGGTTCTGAGGGGGATTTGTCCCCAGCATGAGTCCCGAGGACCCCACATATCACCAGCACCCCAGTAAGAATATCAGCCGGGTGTGAGCCGATGGGGTCTGGCAGACAGGAGGGCCGGTCACCCTCATTAGTTACCCCATCACCTGGAAAGTGCTTCTGAGAGTTTCCTGTGGCTGCCCAGCTTCAAACAGGAAGGGGCGAGTGGAATAGGAAACACCTGAGTATTTCCTGTAGGGCCCAGAAGCCGAGGCGTGAGGCCAAGGTGTGAGGCTGAGCCCCGGGGTGCTCTGCCCCCGTTGCCCCACAGCCCCTCCCTCTGCCCAGGTGCGAGGTCAGCTGGGCCGGCAGCAGGTGAGTGGACCCCAGGCTGAGTGTGAGTATGAAAGGTCAGGGCAGTGTGAGACTTGGCTTTGTGGGGAAGTTTCTAGAACAGGCGAGCCTGCGGCGGCCCGGACAGCTGGAAAAGCTACCACCCCTGGCAAACGGGCTGTTGCACAAACATCTCGACATGGGAAACCTGCATGTGTGCTCGGGTAGAAATTAGACTTTATGGTTATTTTCACATCCAAATGTTGCTCTTTGTGTGCTCCCCTGTCTTATGAAAACTTTGATTAACGTTTCAAAATGACCTCACCCCCAGGGCGAGGTGGTCTGTCCCAGGGGGCGGGGACCTATTGAAAGCATCTCGTCTTCACAAACTTAATAAATAAAGTCAGCCGTCCTGGGCAGAGATTTGCAGCTCTCGTTAGAGACACTTTTTAAAAGGCAGCCTGTCTCCGGGCAGCGGGGTGACAGCCTGTAACCTCCAAACAGGGACCCTGGGCACACGGGCGGTTCCACCTTTTGGGCATCATCACCACGTCTGCTGTGTCATCGCTCTGGTGTCCGATGGGGACGGCTGGGACTCCGGGTGTCCTGATAGGCAGGGTGCATCAGCCTGGATGGGGCTGGTGGTCCCACCCGGGACTGGGCTTGGCCATCGGAGGGGAGGGGCGTCCGGGAGACCCCTGTGGCGCAGGGAAGCTCACGCAGCGACAAAAGACCCTGGAGCGGCTGTGTCTTCCAGGCTGGGGCTGGGGCTGCTCCCTTGGGTGGTGATGGGCTCGGGGGGCGTGGGGGCCGTTGCAGGGTGATTTTTCAGTGCTCTGGCGGCTGCCCTGCTGAAATGGTCTTTTTATGCAGCGGGACAATGTCCACTTGCACTCTGCTGAACCAGGCTGGCTTTCTGAGCAATGGCTGCGTCCGGGGCCCTTCCAATTTGTCAAAAGAAACGCCGGCCGTCTCTCCAGGAGTCGGCTGGAGAGCACATCCCTCCTCTGTGAGCTCCGCCTTGGGTCAGCGTGCAGCCCGGCCCCCCGCCGTCCCGTGGTGTGTCCACCTCCCGGGGACACTCTGATTTATTAGGATTAAACAAGCCATGTCCTCCTCCCGACTCAACCCACAGGATGAGCCCTCCCCTTCCTCTGCAGCCACAGATGAGGGCGGGGGCACTTCACAAGCAGCCAGTGTCTGGGCGAGGCAGTGCCGGGAAGTTCCCCTCTGTGGGGGTGCTGGTCCACAGCGGGGGCCAGGCCAGGGGCAGCGGGCTCTGGGAGTGGCTGTCCCTCTGCCTTTCTGGTGTGGTGACAGAGAGGCAGGAGGCTTCAAATGCTGAGAGATGGAGCAGCCACAGCCACCGGGCTTCGAATGCCGTTCCCGTCACCTTGTCCGACGGGGACCACACCCCCGTGACCCACTGCCAGGGGACCGACCCCAAGGTCTGTCGAGTGACGATTGTGAGTGCATTTTCACCTGAGCTCCCGCTCACTTTGTGAGGCCCTGCTCTGGCCGGGCCCCCATTCTAGAGCTTTCCCTTTGGTGCAGATTCATTCCGTTACAACTATTATCATTCCATAATAACACACGTAGTCTGCATCCCCTTTTGGGTCCCTGTCACCTCGCTCCTGACGGCCTGTGTCCCTGGGGTGGCAGACGCACCCGCCCCGTGGAGCGATGGTGGCCCCTCGCAGGCGGGGAAGGTTAACTGAGTCCCCACACTTGCAGGCCCACGGTTGGGGCTGGGCAGGCAGAGACCCCGATGAGCATGAGCCCTGCTGTTTCCCCGGCTTCCTGGCTCCGCAGCCCCGTCGGCTCCTCCGCCCTGGGCCCAGGCTCGCTCCTCTGGCTCTCACAGCTCCTCTCCACTGAGCGGAACCAGGGTCCGCCGGCTCTGAGCCCCTTCACAGCCTCTGCTCAGACCCGGGAGCAGGTGTGCTGAGGACTGAGGACCATGGAGGTGGGCCTTGGGGACAGCAGTGTTGGTGTCTCTGTGTGCCCTGTGACTTGGGCCTGCCCCAGCAGGCCGGTGCTCCTGGAGGCGCCGTCTGACCCACAAGTGCGCCTGGAGTCCGGAGCGGCTGGCCTTTGTCCTGGGGGCAGGCGAGGTCTGGCCCCTGTGACACCCATGCAGCCGGCACCTGGTGTGCCTGGAGACCCACCTCCTCCCTGGTCTCTTCACGTGAGTGATGCTGCTTTACATCCTCTCGAGTCTGCGTCTGACGTCACAACGGTCTTCCCGGCTTGCCCACCCACCACAGGTGCACGTGAGGGTCTCCTGTGCGTGCCCAGACCTGGGGGGCCTTGCGCTTCCTTCCCATTGTCTTGGGTGGAGGCGGCCGCGAGCACGGGTTTGTTCATTTAAATATCTCTCCCTCTGACTGTTCGCTTTGCGTGAGTCATGAATTCAGCCGGAGCTTCCGTCTTGTTAGGAAAGGTTGGTCCAGGGACAGAAGAAAAGGCCCGTGAGGATTCAGTTCATTAGCAACAATGTTACAAACATTGATGTTTTTCCCCAGTGGGGGGTTGTGTCGGAAGGTCGTTGAGTTGGTGCTGTAACCCAGCAGCCAGAAACGGTTATCCCCCCAAACCCAGACTCAGTTCGACCCCCGGTGTCCAGAACTCTGCCCAGCAGACCATTCCAACTGCCACATGGATGCAGGCAGTCAGGGGGCCTGTCACAGGGCGCCAGACGATGGCACAGAGGCGAGGGGCTGTCCCTGCTCCCAACACAAAGACCAGAGACACGGCGCCCGGCGCCCGTGGAGGGAGCCGAGGGGCCACCCCGCTGGGCCCCGCCCTCGAGGGCTCCCAGAACAGGGCTGTCTGGGGAACCATTTAAACTGGTGAGGAGAGAATACAGCGTTTGACAAGGGTTGTGTTGTTTTAAGACATGTGCATTAAAAATACATCTGAAATCCAGGGCACAAAGAATCCAAATAATGTTATTAAATGTCTTGTTGAAGAAGGTCCCGGGGGACAGCTGGCTCCGCTCTCTTATGGAAAATGTACAGAAACTCAACTTGTTGCGTGAACAAAGCATTTTCGTTCCTGTTTTCTTTTCTCTCCCTTTCTCTTTTGCATTTCCCTATTTCTCCTGAGGAGACCAATCTCTGAAGGACTATTAAGTTGCAAATATACCAGAGCCAAAAATAGAAGATGGAGCCTTATAAACATTTTGCATATTTTGGTGTAATTTGTTGAAAATAGTACAAAATATGCTCACAGTTGGCATCTCGAATGCAAATATTAGGAATGCAGGCCCCTGATGCACGGTGGTTCTCAGCAGCACAGCCGGCTTGTCCAAGAGCTACTGTGTGACTCTGTGGTTTGCTGGGGTGGGGACCACATTGTCGACTTGTCTGCACGGCGTGTCAGGGACACACCTGTCGCCCAGAGAGGTGAGCTCCTCTGGAGGCTCCAGGGGCAAGCGGTGCAGCTCAGGAAAACACGGATTTCTGAAATGTCACTGATGCTCATTGCCTTTCTGAGCTCTTCCCTCAGAATGCAAACCTCGGTGGGGACCCAGGTGCGCGGGGCTGCGGACACGCCGTCCACGTTGGTGGTGCAGACGCGGGGCTGCGTGGGGATGCTCTGCCGCCACGGGCGAGCTGGTGGGGTCTCTCCCACCCAGCACTTAGAGGAGGCCTCCGGGTCTGTGGCTTCCACGTCCCCTCCCCAATGACAGACAGGTGAGGGGCCCTCCTCCCTTGCACGGGCCCCTCTCTACATCTGGCTCCCACCTCACAGGTGAACCTTTCCCCCGGCCCGAGGAGGATGGCTAGGAAAAGCAAGATGTCATTCGTGGTTATAAATTTAACTCTTCTGTGATTAGTCCGGGCAATTAGGATGCCCCTGGGGTCGCGTCCACGGCTGAGGCACAAGCTGGAAGTGTGATTAGCGTGGGTCTCCCGATGCTTGTTCCTGGTAGTAAATGCCTGGCACACAGAGTATTGATTTTCATTTAGATATCTTAATGTCTCCAGACAATCCCAGCAGACGCGGGCTGAGCTCCGATCTGCGGGAGCGCGGGGCTGCAATCTGCAAACATTTTTCTTGCCACTTTGTTTCATTTTTCCTAAACTTAACTGATTTGGAATCGGGAGATATAAATGAACAGCGCCGGCCCAGCCTATCCATCACGGCCCGTACAAACGTCACCACTGGCCTCTCCTAACATCCTATTACCACCGGGTAGTTGGCTAGTCAAACAGGAATAAAAATTACACCGCAAACATCATAAGTTAGGCTTGATTTGTTGAGCAAGTAGCCTGACAATTCGGTGAGAGTTATATACCTCAGCTTCGCTGGAAATCAGGCTTGTTATGGCTCTGGTACGTCTATAAAGATTGTTCATTTCATATAAAACAGCTACCTGCACTGAACACTCTGGAAGGAAGAATAATGCTGGTTATAAATATCGAGGAAAATCTATTTGTCTGCCCCTTCACGCCGCTCGCCAGCCCCATGCAGCAGCCCTGGGTTGCGGCGGCGGCAGGCGCGGGGCGGGTGACCGCCTCCCTCCGCCGGGTGTCCTGGGCTCGCGTGCGTCATCGCTCTCTGTCACAGGAGATGAGCAGTGGACTGTGACCGAGCCAGCGCCTTGCTCTCTGCCCACCGGGGGGACGCTAATGACGGTGGAGAACTAGACAGCGCTGTGTTGAAAGCCAGTGCGAGGGGAAGGCTGTCTGTCGGCTGGCTGGGCTGGGTCACTGGTAACGTCAGAGGAGATGAACAGAAATGATTAGAATGGGTGTGGGAGGGACCTTTTTTTTATAGGGCAGGGCTGTGTTCGTTTAAAGATCCGTTATTGGACTGTTTCATCTGGTTTCAAGCTGCTGGGTAATGAAAGTGATGAACACCCCTTACTCACAGGCTCAAGGCATTAAGGCTTTAAGTGCCCTTTGCACTGGGAACAGAAGGGGTGGCATACCCACGTGGACGCGCACCAGGGATCCCTCAGCCCCTGGGTTTGACTGCGACCTCTCGGCCGGTGTGTCCCCATCTGAGCCGTGGACACGCACTGGGTTGAAGGCCCAAACACCCAGCCCATCGCCCCTGGGTCACAGGGGGAAGGACAGGAAACAGAGCACCTGCCACGGCGGCTCCGGGCTGCTCTCCTGGAGCTGGCTCTTTCCGGCTCTGGGTCCCCACAGGGCCCCTTCCTTTTTTGGGCTCAGCACTTGTGACCCCAACACATGTCTGGTGGGTGCATAGTGTCAGTGGGGAGTGCGGATGGGGTGCCTCCTCCTCGTGGGAACGTGGAGGGCGCCTGACTCCCCTTCTCACCACCCCCACCCTGTAAATGATCCCAACTCTCGTTTCCTGGGCTCTGCTCCCCGTTTTGCATGTATCCTGCACCCGGCAGGGGGTTGGCGAGGAAGACCTCGCTCCTGAGGGCAGAACGACAGCACTCTTGTCTTTGGGGCTCCCTCATTTTGCCGCCTTGTTCCCTGATGTTAGATGTTTGGGGACAGAACGATGTCACGCTCTTGGCGAGTCTCCTCCATCGACGGTGGCCAGCAGTGGTGGCGATCTGCAAGACTGCCTCAGACACAAAGTTATTTTTCAATGAAAAGCGTGGCTATGGATTTAACCCCTTTTGGCAGGCTCTTGGGGACACCAATGCTGTGTGACCTTGAGCGAGTCTGCTGCCCTCCCTGAGCCTCAGTGTCCTTGTCTGTCGGACGGAGGTCCATACGTCTTCCTTGTGAGATTGTACCAGTTAGAGGGTGTAACCCTCGGTCCAGAGCAGGTGCTTCATGCAGGAGAGCTGCTGCCGTCGGCACCCGCTGTGATGGGAGTGGCAGTGCCACCATTTCTTGTGTCGCTGAGCTTCGTCAAGTGGAGATCCGACAGGAGTCTGCAAGGGGGAGGGGCAGGCGCTCTGCCCAAGGCCCCAGGAGTGGGTCCCCACGTGAGCTGTCAGTCTTAGCTGGTGGGAGTTCCCCAGCCATCTCCTTGCCCGGGGCATTAGTTAACATGGAAGCTTCTGGAAAAACTATATACAGTCTACAAGTCGTCTAATTGATGTCAAAAGGAAGAGAGGTGGAGAGAGAGGGGGGAAGGGAAGACAGAGAAAGCAAGTGTCGGGGGCTAGGAATGGGGGGTTCCCACCAGCCTGCGTCCCGGTCACAAGAGTCTCCAGTGACTCTGCTGTCCCTGAAGGGGGGCATTTGAGGCCACTGCCAGCACCCCGGTGGCTAATCATGTCCTGCCACTTCCCCCACGTGGTAACCCTGCATGAAGAGGTCTACTCCAGCGTGGCAGGAAGACACGAGTATTGATATTTCCACCTGGATTGGCCCAGGTCGGTGCTTGGGATGGGACAAACAGCACAGTCCCCCAGGGACGGCAGGGAGTATGGGGCAGCGGGCAGCTCAGGTGCTGCTGCAGGTGACCTGGAAGGCCCTACTGAAAGTGCAGCTGGGGGTCGTGCTATGAAGGTGTCTCTCTCCAGGCGCTGGGGTTCCCCCCGAGTCCACCTCAGTGAGTCGCTCAGAGGGCAGCCACGGTCGGGCATGTGACCCCAGGCGTGAGGCGCTTGCTCGCGCTCAGGACCACAGGGAGGGCACGGAACACGTCATGGTTCATGCTTAGGACCCAGGTTTACGTCTGGGGAAAGCTCGTGATGACTCCTCTGGCCAAACACTCAGAGACGGTTTTTGAAAAAGTCAAGGCCCAATCCTCGGTGTGACTTGTCACTTAGGTAGTTCTGCCCTGGAGCCACTCGGAGGGGCTTTGCCGAGTGTCACCCCGAGTCTGGAGCTGTGGCCCCAGAGCAGCAGCTTCCCTCGGACAGGGCAGTGATCTGAGAAATCCTGGAAATTAAGAAGGACGGAGCTAAGTGAACCGAGATCTTCCTCTGTCCTTCCTTCGGAGGTCTTCGTCTTTGCTGGGGACAGAACGTGGCTGTCCCCGTGTGACGTCATTCTCATCAACATTGCAGAGTGTCATGGGTTGCGTTTCCAGGTTGGGACACTATGGAGCCGTGGCTGCGTGGGGAGGTTGGCTGCCACCCCCTGGGCAACGTGGCCCGCCCCCGCCTGTCTGTGGAAGCTTTTCCTGCTTGGCATTGGCTACTTTGAGGGACTGGTGTCCTTCTGTCCATCATGGTGTCTGGTCCCTGGTTCCCTGAACGCCAGAGGATGTGAACTGGTAGCCCCCAGGTCAGTTTCCATCAAAAACAAGCAAATTTGCCCAATGGATTGAACTGTTTACATTTAAATAAGATTTTAGGTCAAGCTGGAAATCATCTGAATATTACCTGGAAAATGCTAAATCTTCTTTGGAGGGTAACACCAGGGACTGACTACGCCCTTCTCCTTTTGGTCATTGTTAGGATCTGCTCTCCAGCGCCCTCCCCACCTCTCCCAAAGCCTGTCACTCACGTGGCCCCGACTGTCTGACTGTCCGTCCGGGGAAGTTGTTAATCGGAGGAAACCCAACCACTGCCCCATCCTTCTTAGACAGGAACGGACAACCCAGGATCACCGGCCGGCCGTGTGTGTGGGTAGCAGATAAAAGAGAAAGACCGAGATAAGAATCAAGACAAAAAATATATTTTAAAACCACATTTAGTGACTTTCAAGAAACTGGAGCAGTAGCCTAGGGAAAAGGATCACTCAGTAAACAAGCAATGACTCAGAGATTAAAAACACGATTACCCAAATAGAACAAGAAGCAACAAAAGGCCTGGAGAGAGGAGAAATGATAAGGGAAGAGCGAGGAGGAGCGGGGATGCACCCCCCGGGCGGCCAGGCCCTGTAGCTGGGAGAGAGTGATGAAGAGTGTGTGAGGACACGCAGCAGGAGCAGCAGCGGAAGCTTCCCCTCAGGGCGGCAGTCCTCACCTGGGGCAGGTGTCCGAGCTCTCAGGACAGGAGGACAGAGACGTCGCCTCCAACCCACCGCAAGGGACACTGCGCAGGGTTGGGCTCAGAGCACCGCAGGCTCCCAGGAATGGTTTGCTAATGTCATTATCATCAAAAGCTAAAGAAAGAGAAGGTTGGCTCATAGGAAAAGGAACCAGACTGCTAGTTGCACCCTCGTAAACTGCCCTGGATCCCAGACGATCGTGCTTTCAATCTTTGGAGATGAGAGACCAGCATAGCTGGGATTCTCCGCCCCACCAACCTCCCCTCCGCCCCCGGCACCGTGGAAGCTGGTTGAGGGGGCAGATCTGCTAGGCGCCCTTTTAGAAAACTAACTTCATTGGAGTAAAATGTACATACAGCCCAATTCCCACATTTAATCTTAGCATCTGATGAGTTTGGCACAGGCCTGATCACGACACAGAGCTTTTTTGTCACCGGGGAGCCCTCCAGGCCCTTCCCCTGTGCTCCCCTCCCCCGAGCTCTTTTCTGTTCTGGTGCATTATGGGTACAGGGCCGCAGAATATGTCGCCTCCTGCCGCTGCTTCCCTTCAGAGCCTGCCTTCTAGAGCCGCCGCAAGTTGTTCCTGCCTGTGTAGTATTCCACGTGTGAAGCCGCATGTCGCGTTTCCCTGCTCACCAGTGGGGTGTGGGGGCTGTTGCCAGCCTTTGGACATTAGGAGTAGGGCCTGTGTGAACATCTGTGCTCTTGCCTTTGTGAGAATGAATATTTTTCTTTCTCTCAAGTCCGTCCCTGGGAGGAGAGTGGCTGCACCCCATGGTACGTGTGTGGTTAACTTTACAGGAAATGGCCCCTCTGTTGTCCAGGGTGGCCGCACCGTTTCGATTGCCCACCAGCAGAGCACGGGGTGCTGGCTGCTTCCCACTCTCGGCCACACGTGGCACTTTCAAGCCGTTCTGGTCTCACTGTGGTTTGATGCGGCATTTCCCGACTGCTAAGGATGCTGAGCACTCGCTCCTTTGCCACCCACAGATCTGGTTTTGTGAAAAGGCTCTTCAGTTCGTTTGTTTAGTTCAATTTTTTGTTGCAGTGTATGGGTTCTTTATATATTCTGCGTATCAGTCCTTTCTCAAATACTGCTTTGAAAAAAATCTTTGTGCCTTGCCTGTTCATTTTCATAACGGTGTCTCTTGAAAAAAAGCATAGAAGTTTTTAATTGTAACGAAATCCAATTTATCATTCTTTTCTTTTCCAGGTCTTCTTTTTTTGTGTCTTATCTAAGAAATCTTTGCCTACCCTGCTGTGTCACAGTGAATTTCTCCCAGCAGTACATAGAATTAGTTACAGGTAACCCTATAATTCATCCCAAGTTCATGTTTCTGTCTGGTGGGAGGTCAAGATTCTCTTTCTCTCTTTTTTCCTTTTTGCATATGGATGCTCAATTTCCCAGCACGCTGCTGGAAAGACTGCCCTGTCCCCATTGGACGATCTCGGTTCTCTGGCCATGCCGTGTGGCTGTGTTTCTGGACTCTCCCCCGCAGACACCCCGAGGGGCACTGAGTCTGCGCCCCCACCAGCACACACGCCTGTGGGCTGAGGGCCGGCAGCCAGATCACGTAAGTCACCCACCACCCTTCTCTTTCTCAGCTTTGTGTTAGCTAGTCCAGGCCACTGGCATTTCCACGTAACTGTATACATATAATACATAAAATACATGTGTGTATATGGACACAAAAGACATCCGTTTCTGCAAAGCCGTGTTGGGATTTTGACAAGCAGGGCATCGAATCTGTCGGTTGGTTTTGAGAGATCTGATGGCTGGACGCGGCTCACGTGGAGAGTCACGAACAAGATGGGGCTCGAACAGGAGCACAGGTTTTAGGGTACCACCTATTGACTTATTTTTTTATTCAGTTTCTTTATTGTGTTTTTTCTCATCACCATTCATCCCCCTTATGCCCTCTTCCACCTCCACCCACCATCGCCACCGTGCTGTCTGTGGCCACATGTTCTTTTTCTCTTTTGCTCGACCCCCCACACCTCCCCTGCTCCCCCACAGCCCCCCGGCCCCGGGCCTGTAGTCCCAGCTGCTCAGGAGGCTGAGGCAGGAGGCTCACTCGAGCCCTGGAGGTCTGGGCTGTGGCGTGCGATGCCCGTCGGCTGTCCGCACTGAGTTTGGCATCAATGCGGGGTGACCTCCCGGGAACAGGGGACCACCAGGTTGCCTAAGGAGGGGTGAGCCAGCCCAGGTCGGAAACGGAGCAGGTCAAAGCTCCCATGCTGGTGAGCGTATCAAGTAAGTGTCCGTGGGTGGCCGATCTGAAGATCCTGTAGTAACAGAGCAAAAGAGACGGGCAGGGAGTAAGGGCGATATCTGAGGACGAGAAGGCACTTAGTCAGACGTCAAGAATCCTCACAGTTTGCCAGTTAAGACTTCATTCACAGAGTCATTTGCTGTTGAGAAAAATTTTAATTTTTTATGTGGTTAAAGCTATTGTTGTTTTATGATCTGCTCCTCTTCATGGTATTTGTTTATGTTATATTTATTTAAAATACATCCATTACTTTTATTCAGAAAAAAAGACATTAAAAAATTAAAATAGGAGAAAATGTTGGTGATGTAATTTTTAATGGTTTAAAATTTTTTTGTAAACATGGAACACAGTTACAGTAAACAGAGTATATACAACAATGAGAAAGATCACAGAGCGGCCGAGCCCATGGAGTGGCAGCAAAGCAGAGCTTAGGAAGATCTATGGTCTGCGTAGCTTTATCATTGAATCTGTAAGGTGAGTGTAAAGGAACTAAGTAGTCGATGCAAGATATTTGAAAAGGAGCCGCAAATTTAGAGCACAAAAAAAGAGAAAGGACATAATAAAGGTAAAAGCCTTAATAAATATATAAAACATTAACTACATATAAGCAATATTCAATGTTTTTAATTTAAAAGCATATGTTTGCATATATGATACACCATATATACATACAACATAATATTGCATATTACATATAAAAGCTTATATATTAAATAAGCGAAGAAAAACAAGCCAAGAATATAAATGTGCTGTAAGACAGTACTATTGTATCACTAATTCTTTGTTTTCAACATTGAATTAACCAAAGTAAAATAAGTTATTTCAAAGAGCAATAATAAGTAGCAGGATTAATAAATAAACCTAAGTCCTGCTTCTTTCAAACTATATATAAATTTCTGGTGTAGTATTTAGTAAGAAAATGAGGAGAAAATTCTTTCTCAAACGTATAAAACAAGTTACAGGAAAAATGAGAGTAGTCAAACCCTCTTACAGTAAGTAAGTTAGAGCAAGTATGTGTAAATAGGTTGGTTTTAAGAAAAAAATAATACCCTGTATTACAAAAAGCAAGCCAAGACTATATATGGAACTCTTACACAACTAAGTATACAGGAAGTGTTTACAGGTTGTCGGAACTTCACTTCCAACCGCAGAGCAAACACGAGATGCTTTGATCAGACGGGTACGTTTTTATCGGCAGTTCCGGAGCACAGGGACCCCCTAACGCGCAGCCCAGTTGTCTTCCTGGCCACCGGCTGGCCGATTCAGTCGGCGAAGGTAGTTCAGAAAGGTAACTCGCTTATGAATGTAATATACAGATGTTAAATAAAATATGATAAAAAATCTGGCAGGGCAATCAAAGAATAATACTTTCTGGGGAAATACATTTTTTCCATTAAGGGATTTAAGGACAATTAATATCTTTAAATATATTAACATATCAAGTGATAAAAGTGACATGCATTTCCTGTTGAAATGACTTATAATATTCAATGCCCATTTCCAAGAAAAATATCCAAAAAGTAATACCTATTAGTACAACCGGAATTAAAACTTCTTTATTAAAAAAGATAGTTTTATTCCCCAGACAACAGATGAATCTCACTTCAGAATGGAAAACCGGAGGCACTTCTATTTAAATAAGAAAGGATTTTCACAATCCTTGCCATATTTAACACATTTCTTTAAATGCTGTCCAATGGAATAGAACAAAAATGAAAAATAAGAGGGTGGCTAATTGAAAGCAGATGACCCGTCATTGTCATGTACATGTGATGGGATTGTCCCTCTGGAGAATCATCCCTCTGCAGAGGGAATCAACTGGGAACGCAAACCCTTCCGAGTCCAGAAATGGTTTGGTCGAAATAAGCACAAATAAAAGTTACAGTTTTTCTACATACCAGCAACATTATGATATGGAAAAATACCATTTTCAATAGCAAAAAAAAATTATTTAGGATAAAGTTCACAAGAAATGTGCCAAAGAAAAAATAAGGACTGAAAATGGAAAAAATGTGCCATGTTACTGGATTAACATTAAAAATAAATATAAAGTTGTCATTTCTCTCCGTGGTGTCCAGAAATTTAATAAGGCCTGAATGAAAACACCAGTGGAACTTTGGAGGGTGCAGTGGCTTATAAAATTATTCTGAAATTCCTCTGGAAGTGTAGGGTTGCCAGGAACTTTTTGAAAACAATGGAAGGAGGAGGCGGGACGTCTGCTCCTGAGTGAGCGTGTGCGATGGCGTGCTGGGGGCTTTGCGTATATTCAAACGGTCTGATTTAATTGCAGGCATAGACAGATAAATCGATGAAACAGTACAAAGAGAGCAGAAGCAGGCCCATGGAAATATGAGTTTCACATAAGATAAATGTGGCGTTTCAAATCAGTGGGGAAAAGAAGGAATTCAGTAAGTGAAACTGGGTCAACCTCTGGACCACGTGGAAAAAATTTTTATGATATGTATGTACTCAAAAATTTCAGATTGCTGAAACATTTAAACATGAGATTTGAAACCATAGAAATATTTTAAGAAAAACATCTAATATTTATCTGATGCCATGGCATGCAAGTTTTTTCTAAAAGCACATACGAAGGCATCGTCCGCCGGGGAGACGCCGGTGGGTTTCACTGCCGCGACACAGTACAATCCTTCGTGCCAACACGATCATAAACAGAACTGAATGTTAGACCACAAACCAGAGGGAAACATTTTTTGCAACGAAAGCATTTGATATCCTTATTGTATGAGTGCTTATAAATTACTAATTAAATGACAAACATGCATGAAAAAATAGGCAAAGAAAATTAGCAGGGCATTTTATAATGTAGAATCACAGTGGCCAAAGAGTATAAGAAAACAAGAGCTCAGCTTCACTGGAAATCAAGGACTCACCATTCAAAAGAATGATTGGTGTAATGCATTTAGTTTGGTGCCAGGGAAATAGAAAATTTTAGAATTGTAATATGATGATAATGATGATGATGGTGGTGGTGATGGAGATGTTGGTGGTGATGATGGTGGAGATGATGATGATGGTGGTGGTGGTGGCATAATTATGATGTTTCCTGCAAATGATATTGGTAAGTATTGGTGTATGGAATTGTGGTGTAGGGATTATTTTCTTGGTGGAAGGATAAAATGATGTACTTGTGAAGTGTAATTTTGCAATGCATAATCACACTGTTGAAAAGATAAAATTTCTTTTGATAAGTTATTCTCCTTCATATGTTTATTCTAATAAAATCTCAGAAAGCCTCTCCTGGGATTTATCTCCACATTTGTTACGGTGCTGGTTGTAGTAGTCGCCATAAGCTTGGTAGAAGAGTGCACGGGAGTCCACACAGGTGTCGTAGAGGAGAACTTACTGACGTGAACTCGGCCCAGGGCGCCAGGGGGACATGGGCGTTCTCGTCACACACCCAGGAGCAATCGGCAAATGAGTTTTCCACGTTTGTGTCTGAATGGAGGGATCACGGGAGATTTGATTCCTTCTCTCTCCCCTCCTCCTGCTGACTCAGGATTTTTCAACATTTTCTATGAGCAGGTACTAATTTTGTAAGCAGAACGACTAAACAGCCCACTGGTAAATATTTTCAGAAGAAGCCCCTGGGAGTCTGGGAGCTGAGATTTGGGGCCATGTTTTGGATTTGCCAGGCAAACCCCCACCCCAGCAGTCCTCAGTTAGCAGAGGTGACGGGAAGCCACTCAGGGGCCCAGTGGCTGGAGCTGCAGAGGGTCGGGACGTGCTATCAGCCCGCAGAGGCCTTCAGCTGTCTGCACACAGGGCCGGCAGGCAGCACCCACGGGCTGAGGCCGTAGATCAGGAGTTAAAATATGGACCCGCAGACTGAGCTGGAAGACGGTCAGGGGCCTCTGGCCAGCCCCCATGTCTGCTGGAGCCCCACGGTGAGCCACAGCCCGTGGTGACCCATGGCCGGCAGACCTACCTTCCCTGCCTGCCCCCAGGTGTCGGCTCCTGGAGGAGGCGGGAGCCCAGCACAGCTGTCTGCACACAGGGGTGCCGCGGCCTCTCAAGGCACAGATGGACAGTGTCCCCAGAAGTCTGCCCAGAGAGGTGGCACCCCAGGGACAGGGGCCTGTGGGGTGGAACCCACGTGTTTGGGGTAACAGGGTGAGGAGAACCCTGGGAGGTGCTGCCTAGACACTGGCCCATTTTGCTTCAACCTCCCTTAGTCTAGCTCAGCGATTTTCAACCTTTTTCATCTCCTGGCACACAGAAACTAATTACTAAGATTCTGCAGCATACCACAAAACTATAGTTTTTTGCCTATCTGACAAAAAAAATGTATAATTTTGATTGATTTACAAAAGAAAATAGTAGTTACCTACACTTTTGCTCCAAAGTGACTTTAAACAATCAGATGCTCATACTTAATGTGAGGATTTCTGGGACCACGAATTAGCCAGTCAGACGCAGCCGTATCACGCGGCGTGGCCAATGAGACTCAGCTCTGCTGTGTGACCTGTCTGTTCACGGTTCCAGGCAGGGCTTTCACACCGGGCGGCTGTGGTGCAGGCTGTTGTCATTTTTTCATTTGACAATCTGAGGGAAGAGAGGTCAGTGCCCCTGACTACGCAGTCAGGTGTCGCGTGTTTTACAGACTCTTACAGCACGCCGGGTGAGCGTCACGGGTCCGGGTCAACGCGCAGAGCGCGACCGTCGTCACGGGCAGGGGCCGTGCCTCGTCAGCGCGCCTGGCCCGGGGCCGACTCCAGGCCTGCCGGCTCCACTCTCTGTCTTCCCGTTGTTTCTGCGACCAAAGGCCTGCAAAGCCACTCATAAATCTCTCAGGCTTTTCCTGTGGCTCTGCCTCCACCATCTCCCCTCCCCACATGCATTTCATTTTAACGTCTTTCACACCTATTTATGCTTCCTCCGGGAAGCCTTCCTGAATTTCTTAGGGCTCAGTTGTTCTGCTTGCCACATGTGACCACATTTCACTCCCGGCCTCAGCCCTGCGGTTTGCTTTGTCATTTCAGCTGTGTCTGTGTCCTGCTCGGTCTGGCCCTGGGGTGGCATGCCCATGCTGGCCCATGTCCATAGGGTGCCTAATTTACTGAACGGATGATTGATTGAATAATTGAACTCAAGTTGGAGAAGATGCAGCCTCTCGTTAGAGGAGACAGACATGGGAAAGCACTTTCCCGGGCCAGTCCCGGGACGGGGGGGCGATGTGGTGGAGAGCAGGCAGTTCTGCGTTGTTCTCGGCGGAGGGGCTGGCGAGCAGGTCCCTGAAGGGAAGGCGGCAGCGCTCTGTTAGCAGGCGGGGGTGCTCAGGACGCTGGGCGGGAGTGAGTGAGGTCTGCGTGCATCACCGTGTGTCATGTTGGGGGAGTGGCACCGGCAGTGCCCTCCTGTGAGTGGGGCCCTGGGTGCCCTGGTGGCCCCGTTCAGGGCTTCCCGACTGCCAGGCCCGAGGACACAGGCCGAGCCTGGGCAGTGGGCGGGGGAGCCAGATGCCCAACATGGGCCCATTCCAGTCACATCTCTGGGCGGCCCAGCTGTCATGGCCGTAATTACTGAGGCCACCGCCGGGAGTGTGGCAGTGGTGGGGACCCTCTGGTCTCCTTAGAACTTCAGTGCTGTTTACAGCCACCGTGCCAGCTTATCAGGACGTGGGCTGCCTTCTGCCGGTCTCCTGAAAACGGTGGTGATTCCCATCCATCACTGCAGCCCAGCTGCCGCAGGGCAGCTGTCAGGGGCGGCTCCGCATGCTCCCGACATGCTGGCCCTGACCTTGGGAAGGTGGCAGCTCCGAGCCAAGCGCCTTTCTCAGTATAGCACCGGGCCGGGCCTTTCCTCCTGGCCGGGGTGACGGCATCGTGCCTGTGCTGTGGCCCGAGCGGCTCGTCCATGGCCCGTGTCTGCCCGCCACTGTGAACCTCCCCGGTGGAGGGGCAGCATTCTGCTACTGAAAAGGCTTTATCTCAGATTTCAAAACATCTCTCTTCCCCACATGGGGGAAGGAACATACAGGAATTGCAATAAAAATAGGCAGCAGCATGGGCTGTTTGCAGGGTTCCAGGCATCGCACTTGGCACCCATTGGGGCCCTGCTCACAGCTCTGAACAGCAGCCTGAGAGAGGCATCTGGTCGCCCTTTTCCAGTGAGGAGCCCTGACCAGAGAGGTTGTTTAACTTGCCCAGTGTCACACAGCTCAGGGGCGGGGCCTGGATTCCAGGCTGGAGAAGCATGGGCTGCGTTTTAGGAACTTGGGAAGACAAAAATGTAGAAGAAGCTCGCCAATAATTTCACTTTTCAAGCCCAACTCCATCTCGATACATTTCCTTTCACGGGTTTTCTGTTCATTACTTTTCCGTAATTGTGGTTATACTGTGTAATCCATTTTGTCTTAAATTAGAATCGTTAGAATTAATATCATCACATAAACATTTCTCACAAGTGCGCTATCTTTTCCCAACCCCTTTTCCTTGCTCATTGGGTTGAATCCAATTTTCCCCAAGCGTCAGCAATAAAGCGACGTCGTGGGATGTGAGGGAGTGAGTGTGCGTGCGTGTCACTGTGTGCTCCGCCTCGGCGAAGGTGTGCACTACAGGGTCTGGTTTATTCTTGAGGTGGCCCCGCATGTTAAGGGAATAGGACTCCCGCATCAAACAGGTCAAGAAACCGAGGTGTAGCCGGGTACCTAACTCACCGGGGTTTCCACAGCCAGCAGGTGGAACACCAAGGTTCATGCTGGTGGCAGGTGGGCTCCGGACATGCTTCTTGTCACCAGCCTACACATTGGCGATAAAGCTTTTTCCATATTGCGTTTTTTTGTTGTTGTTGTTTGTTTGTTTGTTTGGAGGAAGTGCTGTCCAGGGTGTTCCTGAGTCCAAGGGGACGACCATGTTTTACGTGAGTCACAGGAACGAGCCCTCTGCTCCTGTCGGGTCTTTCTCCTGCCATCACTGGGCAGCGTCACGGACTCCCGTGGTGGGTTATTCACAGTCCCCGATTCTCAGTGGCTGGTGACAGCCAAGCTCCTCCTGCCCCAGGCGTCCCTGCCCCGGGGGACGGGGTGGGGAGCGGTCACTCTCTGGAATGCTCCGTGGGCACTGCCGTGGATGGAAAGACAGCTCTGGGTGTCTCCCACTGGCAGCCAAGTGGTCTGGCCCAGAAGTGACAGAGGTCCCTTCGGCTCACCCCGAAACACGTCACGTGCAAGAGCAGCACTTTCCCCGCCCTGAAGGGAGAGGGAGACAGGACTGGGGACACGTCGTGGCGAAGGCCCCGATGGCCAGTCCCAAAAGCCGCCCGTTTCATAGTTGGAAACAGTGGCACGTCGCTGCTTTACCGGCGCTGCTGTTCTCCGTGAGCCGCACGAGCACTCGGCCAGCGGGACCTTGTCTTTGCAACTGGCCTGTGCTGTTCCCGCCCACTCACAGGTGACGTCCTCGTGCTTTTCACAAAGGACTTCCGGGCGTGGCGGCGCCCCGGGATGGGTCTTTGACGGGGAAAGCACGCGTCTCAAAGCCAACGTCGCAGGTATTTTTAAACCTGTGTGTAAATCACCCTATTAATGGACTTCTGCTTCCCAAAGAAGTGGCCCAGAATGCGTGCTAACTTCGGGTGAAGGGTTCGTTTCCGTTCAACTCAGCTTTTCAGTGAATCCGTGAACACCGAGGGAGTTTCCTGAGTTTCAGGGAGTTTTAGCGTCTGCTTTCAAAGCATTGTGTCCTCTTTGGGCTGGTCCCTGAGTCCCCCTTCTCGTCCCCACCCCCACTCCCCTGTCCCCAGGTGAGGGTACACCTGCGTGCCGAAAAAGCTTCCTCACAGGTGTCTTGGATGGTCGGCTAGAGAGGAGGACATCCTAATTTCCTCCCCCCTGCCTTTCAGACCCCTCACAGCGGCCCCCCCTGCCCAGCGGGACACATTTAACATGGCTGAAGGAGCAGTTTTGATAAATATCATTGAAATTTTACAGGCATTCGGAAGGTCGTTACTGACCACAGTAAACTTGCGCATTGATAGATACTCTTGCTAATGATAAGTATCCAGGAACAGTCCAATCAGTAACAACACGAGAATAAACTCCGTGTGTCCCACACTAACAACTGGAAGCCCGCTTTAGCTCCCCCCACCCCGTGTGGCAGGGAACAGGGGACTGGCGAGGACAGCAGGATCGGGTATGGTGACAGAAGTTTGGGAGATATCCCGCTGCGCTTCGACGTCTCAGCTTTGTCTCTCCTTGTGCCAAAGGACCCGCTGGCCTGCCGACAGGGGTGGGGCTGGAATCTGTGACGCACTCCCCATGCCCCCTTCGATGGACCGATGGACCGTGGGCTCTTGCACCTCCTGGGAGGGCAGTGGGTGGGCAGACCTCAGCTGTCAGTCCTTCAGGGGTGACCTCTGCAGCAGACAGGTGGCTCAACCTAGGTCATGCCCCTTCCCACTGCGGCCTATATCCAGTGACTGACCATTTCAGGGCTGCAAGGCGCGGCCAACCTGGGAAAACGCTGGAGGGCCAGGGACGCGGAGGCAGCCTTGTGGCTGGAGGGAATGCAGAGGACAGAGTGCCTGACATCTACACTTGACCTTGGGGCTGAACGCGGATGAGGTTGTCCTCATGGGATAGTGGGGACTGGGGTGCGCAGTTGCTGCGGGGGGTCACCTGCACCCACAAGTTGGTAGATTTCTTCAGTGGGCAGTGCTGGGACCACACGGTGCGTGTCCCGAGGTCAGAGCTGGAGTGCGGGATTACGCTTTGCAAAGCAGCACTGTGGCTTTGGCCTGTGAGAAACCCACGCAGGACCATGTCCCCCCAGCTCAGCTCAGGGAAAGCTGCTCTTTATTCCCTTGCGTGAGCAGTCGGCTATGCGGGGTAGTTAATAACACCCGGCTCGGTGCCCGGGCGAGACTTCTACAAGGAGTTTAAAATATGGAGTGTGGCTGCTGAAGACCTTCCCGGATCCTGGCCGGGTGAGGACGGGGAGTGGGCTGTGCTCACGCCGTGTGGTGATGCATAAATATTAGCCTTAAATAACCGTGAATACCTTGTTTCCTAAAAAGATTAGTGGGTCTTCTCTGCGTGATAAATTGCGTGAGTTACAGTGCCGACCTGTCTTCCCACTGTATTATCCTGGAGCCCTTTAAATAACCGAGTCCAAATCATGCTCAGCAGGCGGTGGGCACGTCTGGGCAGGCGCGGGCTGACAGTGGAAGTCGCTTTATTATTCTGTTTCTACCTCTCTGTCACCTGCATTTCACTCTCCCTTAGACAGATGGATCTCTCTCAGACATCCTCTCTCTGCTCCCTGCCCCTCCCTCCAAATCTCGGACTTCTCCCTGCTCAAGAGACAACAGCTAGCCTCGGTGAGTCGTACCAGGTGCCAGGAGAGCTGATGGAGGGCAGAGCCCCTTCCGTGTGCCACATCATTTACAACTAACGACCACCCTGAGAGGTCGGCACTTCGATGCTGCCCATTGTGGAGGTGAGTTAACTGAGGCACAGAGAGGTGAAGTGATTTGCTCAAGGTCACGGAGCGGAGAAGGGGGTGGAGCCAGCTCCTGCACCAGCCTCACCAGACTCCGAAGCAGTGCTCTGGGCCTCTGCGGGGTCCAGCTTTTGCACTAGAGGACAGCAGCCCTGACACAGCAGGAAGCAGAGCCTCTTGTCCCCTACGCTTCCTCTAAGGCAGCCCCCACGCGGTGGCCCAAACTGTTGGTGCATTCGGAAGACACATGTTTAGGATGCAGAGATGTCCTGACCTCCCAGGTGAGTGATAGGGTAACAGGTGCCAAGGCTGCCCCTCCCCACAGGGCAGATGTGGGAGAACCACCCCTGGGTAGGGACATCACCGTGGCCAGCCCACTTGCTGCCCCTGGGAGCTGGCAGGGTGGTCCCTGCGCGGCCCTGTATTGGTACGGACCTCTGGTCTCGGGTCTTGAGGAGCAGACGGGACCGCAGCAGATGCACCCACAGGAGACAGCCCCACCTGCCGGGGCCGCAGCCTTGGCCTCACAGAGGTACTTCATCAGCCCCAACACTCCGGGCCGAGCCGGCCACGGGACAGCCCTTCCCCAGCTGGGTGTGACCTGAAACATGGAGGGGCGTTCTGCTACTGTTACTGTTTTCTTTGTTGCCTTTTACAAACGGCTTTACTGGAATGGGTTTACGAGAACTACGCAGACTTGAAGGGTGTGATTTGGCGGGCTTCAGCTGGCACACACTCACTTTCACGTGGCCAGCCCCCTCCTGCCGCCCCAGGACGCCCCTCCAGCCCATCGGGGCCCCTCACTTGTCCTGTGGCCACGCTGACCGGATGCCCTGGCCACAGCAGAACTCACCTGCTCCAGCACTCACGGAAAGGGGACCGGCCAGCACGCATCCTTTGTGGCCAGTCCGTCGTGGTCTTCTGGAGACGCCCCCAGAAGTAACCCCCAGGTGGTTGCTCCTGGCGGGAGTTACTTCTTCCTTGTTACTTCTGCATCCTATCTCTCTGCCTGAGTCGATGGGTGTTGGGCTGTTTCCACTTTTTGGCTGTTCTGGGCATAATGCCGCTGTATTTGTGTACATCTTTGGTAATCAATTACTTTTGATAAGGAGCTAGGAGTGGACATTTTCTGGGTCAGGTTGCATTTGTTTAACTTCACAGCTGTTTTCTGTATTGGTGGCTCCATCTCTCCGCCCTGCCAGCGGGTGCGGGCGTGGGACGTGTTGTCTGCGAGGTCATCTTCATGTGCATGTGGGCCATTTCCCTTCCAGCCCTGGTGCGGGGTGCGCGGCGGTGTCCCTCTGTGGTCCGGACATGCCTTCCGCGTCCTGCGGGTGAGCGACAAGGCTGAGCATCTTTTCACGTGCTATCGTCTCTTCCTGTACCTTTTTGGGGAAGTGTCCATTCACGGCTTTTGCCCGTGTGGCGCCGTAGGTTGTTTGTGTGATTGACCTGTAGGAATTCTTCACCTGTCATGGCCGCGAGCCTTTGTTGCACAGGTGAGTTGTACGTGCTGTCCTTGAGGCTTTGGTTTGCTTTTCCATTTCTTGGTGGTGTTTTCGGGGAGGGAAGCCGATGTCTGGCCTTGCAAGAGCTGCCCCTGCAGCATGGACACTGAGCACCCCCGTAGCTGGGTGACTTTCATTCATTGGAATTGGGGCTGGGAGCTGAGTGGACACAAAGTGACCAAGGCCAGCAGTGGCCGGCTGGTGATGCTTCAGGATGGACAGACAGCCTCTCGGGGGCCCCTGGTGTGTCTGAGGGGGTGGGAGGTGGCTCAGCTGGGCAGGAGAGCAGGCTTCCAGCTGGCGCGGATGGGATGTTAACCGTGCAGATGTCCATGGAACCTCTCCGTTTCCCACCAGTATAAGGCTTGGGGAATATTCATTTCCCTAAACCTCTCTCTTTCGATTTGAGAGGCAGGTGCTTTGCAAACATTTCACTAAACCCTCTCACCAGGGGGCTGACCTGAGTTGTAGGAAGATGGAGCAGGTCCCCGCCTCCCCGAAGTGGCAAGCATGGGTAGGGGCTGAGCGCCGGTCATCATGCGTGGACAGGGCTGCTGGGCACTGCATGTTCTGGAAGGTCTGGCTGGAGATCTCCCTTTGGGAGAACCCGGGGCAGAGTGCCATTCAGTGCTGTGGGCCTGAGTGGAGCCCCAGGCTCCGAGGGTGGAGCAGAAAGGATGGGCCCTGGGCGGAGACCTGAGGAGTCAGCCCTTCCCTACAGGCTACGTGGACAAGGAGCCTGCCCAGGCTGCAGAAAGGCGCGAGGAGAGGCCGGAGCGGCATCCTCCTGGCAGCAAGAGGGGAGCCCCAGGCAGAGACAGGGCCCCCCCACCACCACTGCGCCTGCACCCTCAGCCCAGGAGGGAGGTTTTGCCTTTCACGCCCCCTCCCCTCCTTCACCTGATTTCCCACCAGCCAGACCTTCTCCCGCTGCCTCACACGCTCGTGGTCAAGTGCTTTCTGAGGAACGTGAGGCAGGATCCCAGAGAATCATCTGCTCTCAGGCTCAGAGGAAGAGCAACAGTGCGGCCACCTCTCTGAGCTGGACCCTTGCTGGGGATGGAGGGCCGGGCCACTCTCCCTCGGACCCTCGCGGCTCCTGGGCTCTGTGGGAGCCCCTTAGCAGCCTCCTTCCTGGTTCTCTCCAAGTTCCTCTCGGAGAGGAGCATCCTCACTGGGGCCAAGGTTCGGAGTCCCTCCATCTGAAAACGTCTCTCCCTGTCTTCACACTTCGGTGTTTCTGAGAATCCATCAGATACTGACTCTGCCCACTGCTTACCTGAGCAAGATGTGAGAGGGTGTCTGGAGCAGGTAGAGGAGAGAGCTCAACATCAGGCATGCAAATGAGCCCCCAGTATCTCAAGAAAATCGCGGCCAGAGGTGGAACGCCAGCCAGCCCAATGAGGGGCAGAGGCAGCCAAGGGGCTGTGGCAACCACCGGGGTCCCCACTCACCCAGCACCTGGCCAGACCGTGGACCGTGGTGTCCACATGCCCTCCTGTCTGCTCATGGGCCCTGCCTGTCTGGACTCAGAAATGAGGGCTTCGACCTTGAGAGATTAAAATATGTTCGTGCAATCTGTAAATTCTGTTATTAAATGTTACAGCAGCTAAATTAAATAATAAGAATAACTAGTATCTCGAAATTCTGAACATCTTATAATTAGACCAGTCTTTAAGAAATATTCCAAGTTAAGGCACATTAGAATGTATTCCACAACATGGAGACAGCCTGACAAAGAAACATTATTCTTAGATTTACAATTAATTACCCTTATGTCTATACCTTGCATTCAATTTGCATATCTTAAAAGTGCTGTAAATTTCACAGGGCTCCTTGTTATTTAGGGTCACACAGCTTTGCAAAAGTTTCTTCAGTGGCAACTTTCTCGTGATTATGCATTTGTGGGGTTAGTAAATCTGGCTCTACCTTGGCCTCCAATGTTATAATTTTTCTTTCTTTCTCTTTTTTCTTTCATTATTTGGCTCCTGTTCATTGTGTCGTCTCATTTATTATTCCCCAAAGAACCAAAGATGGAGAGGTGGCGGGAGGACGAGGCGCGTGGTCAGCGTCGGCGAGGCCCTCTCCTCCCCCCACGCGTCCGCACGGGGCATCTGCCGCGTCCTGGCCATCTTCCTGGTGCCGACCTCATGAAACACAACTGGAAGCGTAACTCTCAAGAAATGGAGTTTTACGCCACAAGTGTGTCCCGCCCCCTGGTGAGCTCCGCCCCCTTTTCCTGGCCACCACCGATTTCACGGCCTTTCATTCGACTGAATTGTTAGGTTTGGTGTGAATGTCGTATTTTAGAAAGACCTCATTGGACTTCCCAAATTATTCATAAGGACCCATCGGCACTATATAAAATATAATATATTTATAGAATGACATTAAATATGCTTACCCTCCGCTGACACACATGTAGTGTGTACTTTAGTCGCATTTGGTGCTTTCGGAAGTGACCCCCTCAAGGTGACCCCTGCCCCAGCGACCCCACCTGTGAGGAGCTGGACCAGCCTGGGAGGAAAGGGCCCAGGACACGTGGGCAGAGTAGTACATGTCAGCTGGGGGCTGTTACAAATAATTTCAAAGATTTAAAAAAAGAATCAGTATCGGGTTGGCCAAAAAGTTCGTTTGTTTTTTTCCCGACAGTGGCTCTAGTGGTGCTTAGTTGTCTTTAACTTCATTCGAAACAATTTTGTTAGATTGTATTGTGACAGCTGTCATCTCAGCGAGCATTAAAAACAAAAATCAAAATTGGTGAATTTTTGTGGAGCCATTTTAATACTGAAGGTGGGAGAAAATATGCAACATTCTCGGCATCTTATGCTTCATAGTTTCAAGGATGATAAAAACACAACTGAAACACACCAAAGCAGGTGTGTGCAGCGTGTGGAGAAGGCGCTGTGACCGATCGAACGTGTCAGAAGTGGTGGCGAAGTTTCGTGCTGGCGGTTTCTCGCTGGACGACGCTCCACAGTTGGGTAACCTGGCTGAAGTTGATAGCGATCAAATCGAGACATTAATTGAGAACAATCAATGTCCTACCATGCGGGAGATAGCCGACACACGCAACATATCCAAATCAATCCAGTTATTGGTGAAAATGAAAAATGTGTCTTATTTTACAGAAAAAAACCTAAATGAACTTTTTGGCCCACCCAATATTTCAACAAATAGTGCCCACGGTTTAATAAGAGCATGTTTCACTTTAAAGCCACACCCACAATGAGAACTGGTGTTACCCTGGCGGGGGGTGGGGGGGCGGTGCCTTGTTGCCTTTTTGTTCTATTTTATTTTTTTGATGTACTTTATTGCAATCGTTGGCCAAACCTAGGATAACGTCCACGTAGAAACTTACAAACTGTATCACCGAGAAGCACGTGGGCTATGCAGCCTGGGGTGTGAGAGTGCTTTCCCTCCAAGAGAAGAGGGGAAGCCATGCCCTGACCCTTCCTCTGTCTTGGGAGCACAACCAGGGGGTTCCCCGTGGCTTCCTCGCCTCACTTATTAATTGGCGGCTTATTAAAGCAATTTTTAAAAGGTGAATCCATTGTTATTTCTGCATGACAGCCACCAGAGAACTGAGTGGTGCCGTTCGGACCAACAGGAGGGCCTCACAAGCATGCTGGGCAAGGCGGGGGGCGGGGACACCCCTCCCCAGGCCCCCCTCCCCGGAGAGTGACCCTGGGGATGACCAGAGCCTGCCTCCCTCCCTCGTGGAGGGGCTTCCTGTCCCTCCCTACTACTCAGGTACCTTCCTTCTCCTCCTGGGAGGTGCGGAGTGGGGGACTTTTTGCGAATTTATTAATCTCTGACGGTGACACTGCGCCTGCCGCTTCAGTGTGCGAGTGAGACCCCGTGACTTCGGAAAGCCCATTCATCCTGCCTTCTGATGGGCTGAATGCAAGCAGACGGGAGAGTGGCTCTCTCCTCGTTGATTATAATACAATATTTCTATTAAAATCACTTTTAAAAGCCTCCTGAAAATTTGAATAATACTTTTTCAAAGAATATAAAGCTACACCTCAGATTAGCTGTCCTGGAGTACCTGGGCGAACGAGCCCGAGTAGCGTGAGTTTTCCTAGTCTTATGTCCCATATACATCTGTTAAATTACTCTGAGATCTCATTAAATAAAGCTAATGTACTTGTAAAACAGTAGGGAGAGACAGTTTATCATTGTAACTGTTAGAGAGAGCCATTCGGGTGGGGAGGGAGCCAAGAAGACTAGGTGTATGCTGGTCAGTGGAGATGCTCTGGGGTCATAAATCTTCGCTCTTTCCCGCCTAGTTACTGTGTATTTCTTTAGGTGGGAGATTGATTGTAGCAGCCGAAGACGAATTTGCCCATGGTCCCTTTCTTCTTCTTCTTCTTCTTTTTTTTTTTTTCATGCTCCTGATGCTTCGCCAAGGTGATAATGCCTCTTTCCCCCCTGCAATCATTTGTTTCAGATTAAAAGCATGAAACGGCACAAAGAAGCATGCGGAGGCTGCTCTCTGCAGTCGGGCAAACACGAGGGCATGAAGATGTATAATGTCCCCGGCGGGCGGAAGCCCTCCTGCGCCCCAGGATTTATAACAGCGCACCTGAAGGAGAAACGGGGGCACGTGTGCAGCCAGGTTTGGGGACGGCCCTGCTGTGTCCCCGCCGAGTTCCCGCAGATGGGGAAGGGGTGTGATCTGAAAACAGTGGAACAGTGTGGGCGCTCGGGATCGTGACCACTGCAGTTTTATTGCCTGCGCTCCGGGAAATGTGGGTCTGATCATCTTGTGGCCCGAGTGGGGGGAAAAGGTACTTTTCCTGCATATATACAGGTGCTGAATTTATAGGGATCAATATAGTCGCCAAATGTTGTACAACATGTCAGGGCATCATAAAAAGCAGGCAGTTCTACATAAAATACCAGCTTAATCTCGGCGATTTTAAAGCCTCATTAAAATGTGGGTAAAGCCCTTATAGGGAAAGGCGGCCTTCAAAAGGTTGGAGTTATATATCTGTGGGCTGGGGGGCCGTCGCTGCTGCTGCATGGCCTTGTGGGCTGCAGGGTGCTGGGTGCTGCCTTCAGGCTGGGGTGTCCTGGGCTGGGGGTGGCACTCGGGGCTGGGACTCCCCCCATCCCTGGGGGCAACAGATTTAGTGAGAGAAACCCAGAGGGCAGGTCAAGTGTTGCTATAGTTGGTTTCATTGTTTGTTTAATTGGAGGTCAGCTGCGCGGGCAGCAGAGCGGAGGCCCGGAGGTCTGCGTCAGGGTCAGGGCCTCTGACGGGAGACACGGCAGACACGGTGGCTCCGTATGACCCTGCGGAGGGCGGGCGAGGAGCACTGTTACCCAGTACCCGTGACGTCGCCTGCAGCCCAGCAGGGAGGGGACCCCCGGGGACTCTCCATGCCAGGAGACAGGGCTTCCACCCCAGCGCCTGGCTTTCCCGGATGGCCACCGTCCTTTTCCAGGGCTGAGAACCAGCCGGCCCTCTGGGGGCCCAGCTGGAGTTCGCCCCCTTGTTGGAAGTCTGGGTGGTTCCGGCTGGTTTGCTGATTTTTTCTGGAGAAACTTTGAAAGTCAAGCAAATACTCTTATCCTGACCTTTCTGCCGCTCTGGCCCACATTCGCCGCTCGTCAGCAGCCCAGGGTGGCCCGGCGTCATCTGTCACTGCCAGCCGTCAGTCCGCCGCCCCCTGGCCTCCTCCCCCCAACAGCCCCATTACCCAGGATCAGCAGAGAGCAGAGCCCGCGTCGGAAGGATCATTAAACCCGAGGTTCCCAGGTAGCTCAGGTAGTCCAGGTGGCTTGTTGTTATTTATACTAACAGAGTGCAGCCGCCGCGCCTGCTGGTGGCCCAGGAGGCCGGCAGAGGACGCC
Source organism: Desmodus rotundus (assembly GCF_022682495.2). NCBI lineage: Eukaryota > Metazoa > Chordata > Mammalia > Chiroptera > Phyllostomidae > Desmodus > Desmodus rotundus. Next base: position 588,794 of record NC_071398.1, read on the forward strand.
TGAACGGTGTCATCTCTGAAGGACAGTTAAAGTGGACTCTCCCCCCTCACTGTAAGCAAAGAGGATTTATTGAACATCTGTTCTGTACATGGCTGGGAAGATTGATTAATTTAATTGCTCGCACTTTGCTTAAGTAACATTTGAATACTTAATGTCAAGTTTGAAGGATATTCCGACGTTGGCCAACACACCTTCCCTTTGGGTCGCAGAGGGCGGCTGCGTGGGGCCCCCTGCAGTCCCTTCCAAATTCTTCTCCTGTGACAGCCCACAGGAGTGGCCGGTGGGAAAAGCTGCCTCTTTTCATACAAGCAACCAGTTACTTTTCACATTTTTCCGTTGTGATAAATCATTAATGTAATGAGCTTGGATCTTCTTCACTGAGTGGTGGCAATTTTCCCTCTGGTATCAACTGTGGAGACAGTTGAGCATATTATATATTTCTGTACCCTTTAACATAATACCGTAATCGTATGGAAGTACCAGATGAGTTAAAGCCGGGATGATTTATGGCGGGTCCCCGTCAGGCAGTGCGTGTGCGAGGAGCTCCCGCCAGTCCCGCACAAGACCAGCCTTCCAGCCGCCTCTCAGCTTAGCTGCTCGCCCTGGGTGCTGCCGGCTGGTTTTCCCTTGGCTCAGGGGCCGGTCTTGCTCAGTTTTGAGGAAGATGGAAACACGAGAAGCCCCTTTACTGAAACCTTGTTTGGAAGGGCTGGGCAAGCCCATGGATGGACTCAGGCGTTGAAACTGTAGCATCTAAACCTCACGGTGAAAATTAAACCCAAACCATACCCCTGAGCACATCCTGGGCGTTGACATGGTGAGTGGAGCCCACAAAGACCATCTCCCCCCATCCCGAAGTTCTTGAACTCCTAAAGTGGGGTTCCGTTTACAGAAAAAGAGAACAGAGGGAGCCCCCCATTCTTGTGAACACGTGCACAGTCGGGGTGCGGCGGGCTGAGGGTGGCCTCTGAGTTTGGCTTGAAAAGGACGAGGAAGGGCTTCTATCTAGTTTCAAATACAAAGTATGTCTCAGTATGTCTCATTCTTTCTAGAAACCCCCCTTTTTTGTAGGTTCATTCACCCACTCAACAACCGCTCTTGGCCCCTCCGCCCTTGTGGAGCAGAGGACACGGCTGGCGTGATTTGAAGGTTCCTTTCAGGGTTTGACGCTGAGGAAAACTTCCTAGTTTAGATTACAAAATGTATACATATAATGCTCTTTTGAGATGGAGATGAGGCGGAGGTGGACAACCAGGAGGAGGCGGATATTAAGGTCCAAGGAGAAGATGGCAACAGCTGGCGTTCCTACCGTCGGGGACGTGGAAGTGACATGCCCATGTCTTGGAGGCCGCACGCCTGACTGACTTCTCGGAACCTGAGAAACGAAGGCCGTTGGGGAGCTGAAGGCTGGGACGAGTCCTGAGCTCTGGGGACAGTCCTCGATGGGGACGCAGCACGGCGCAAGGGCCTCTCCAAGCCGAGAGGACTCCTGGCCAAGGATGGTCTTCCGTCCGACCTCAGCGCAGGCAGGGGTGGCGCGGCCGCTCCTTGAGCGATGCCTGTCTGTCCCCGGCTCTGACCGCACACAGCACCTCCCGCGACCGCCAAGGCCAGAGCCAGGTGCTGGGGCTCCGCACACCCTTCTCCATCAGTCATACTGCAGGGAGCAGACAATTAATTCTGGAGCAAAATTGAAAGTCAGAGGCAGAGTCTGAAAGAACAGAATGACAATAATAAAGTGCCCGGGCCGCGCATTAATCTCCCTCACTTCAGGCCTGTCACGGCCGGCCTGGCTGTGACTAATGCCGAGCTTTGCATACAGTGGTCACAGACACGAGCGCCCGCTCCCCTCACGGCGCACGCCGCGCGCTTTGTCGGGTTCCTGACTCCTGTGCAATCACTGGGAAAACACCGCCGCTGGTCATAGGGAAGGGGACACAGTTCCTCCGTCATGCCTGGTGACAGACGCCCCGGTCTGGGGCCCCCCAGAAGCAATGGCAGGCTTCCCCCTCTCTCTGAATACGCTTTCCCTCGTTCTTCTCTGCCTGTCGGTCTCCTCTCTCAGGCCTGCCATCTTGGACTCAGCTCTTCCGTCTTACTGGCGTGTCCACCTCTCCCTGCTCGTCCCATGGGCTGGGATCCGTTCAAGTGCAGCTGAGAGAGTGGGTCCTGGGGCCATTGTCACCCAGGCGTCTGCCACAAGGAGTGGGGGTCGGCTCGGACTCATCTGGGAGCTTGGGAGGAATTGAAATGGGAGACGGTGGCACGCCGGTCTGGCAGGACGCATGTGGCCAGCGAGTGGCCTGCCCCCGGGGGAGCTGGAGGGGCAACAGAGTGATTGCTCACAGGTGGGACAGGTGTGCTTACACATCCGACCCAGAGGACAGGAGAAATGGCTTCTCTAATGAGGACCTGGGCCTCCGTGGTTCAATAGAGTTTTTCCTGAGAAACAAAGGCCATCAGGAAGCTGAGGGCTGGAGGCCGTCCTTCCCGTGGGGCCACACCTTGGGCTCGTGGGCGGCTGGTGCCGAGCCTCTGCCAGGCCCACAGGAAGGGCTTGGATACAGACCTTTGTGGGGCAGGTGGGGTGAGAGGGCCCCTGCGTCCTGGTGTGGCTGCTGTCTCCGGCCTCTGGACAGCTCTTGTCCACCTGCTGTTCTTCTAGATCCTGGACTTGTGGGCTGGATGCCCACCTGCCTTGGCTTGCTCTTGGTCCCAGGCTCTGTCTTCTGTGGGGACATCTTCTCCCACCTGAGGCCGTTGTCGGGGTGACTGGTTCCCTGGCTCTACCTGGTTCTGTCTCTGAGCACTGGGGTCTGTCCACTTCTGTGCCACTCTCACAGCTAAGGTTGGAACAGAGTGCCCCCTCCAGTGGCAAGCGGCACCATTTCTGTCTGGGTCTTGGAACGGGGCCAATGCTCATTCCATGTCTTACCAAGTGAAAGAAAGAGCCATCCCAGAGCCTGTGGGAAAGATGCCTTGGAGCCTGTGTCCTGAATCTGAGGGAGCAGGCCCAGAACCTTCCTTCCCTATGCCCAGCTCCTCCTAAGGGCTCAGCGGAGGAGCAGCTGCCGATGGGTTCTCCAGGAAGAGTGGGGAAGGGCTTCTTCTGCAGGCATCCTAAGACTCCGCTTTTGGAGGGAGCCCCGTAGAAAGGTGACGGGGAGCCCGAGCACTCTGGGCTCACCCTTGGCTTGGCTGTGGCCTGGGGCCTGGCCCCTGACCCCTGGGGACGCACCAGCTGCACACTCATCCCTGGGCCTTTGCCCCTGCGGGCCCTGCCCTGCAGGAGGGCTCTCAGTCCTGCCCCTGCTCGTCACATTCCCACTCTGGCACCTCTTCGTCCAGGAAGGCTCCTCTGTCCACTGGGCGCAGACTGGTGGCTGCCGGTATGTGAGCACCAAGACCTTGCACTTTCCTGACCTCGGCATCCCTTTGCCCTGCTGTGGCTGGAGCCGCCTTGCTCACCTCCTGGCCCAGCACCTATCATGGTCAGGGCGCCCGGAAGGCGGTCCTTGAGCACTGCTTTGCGAGTTCCCACCCTTGGCCAAGCCGCTCCCGCCTGCAGCCATGTGGGTGAAGAGGACACCGTTGCATCTGTTGTCCAGAGGTCAGCGGCTGCGTCTGGGAAGATCCTGCTCGAAACCCTTCTATCTCCACCCCCCGGAATGCCAAGTGAGACTTTGACTATTCATAACCATTATTTATAACAACACTGTTATTATTATTTAAAATGTCAGCCTAGAGGCTTTTCCGGCTTTGTCAAGCGAGTGGTACTCGACGTATAACATTGTGTCAGTTTCAGGCCTGCAACATGTTCATTTGATACATTTGCAAGTTGCAGGACGGGGACCCCCACAGCGAGCACCTCTGTCGTGCGGCCTACGTACCATCCCGCTTCTGTGATGAGCGCGTGTGAGAGGGTCCTCTCAGCAACTCTTGAGCATGTAACACAGTTGTTAACTGCGGTCATCATGTCCTCGTTCGGTCCCTGAAGCCCCTCCCTCAGCCCCTCGCGACCTCGCTACCCTCAGATTCTGCGAGTTTGGCTTTTTTGGGTTCCACACGTAAGTGAGATCGCACACTACTTGTCTCCGCCAGCTTGTTTCACTGAGCACAATGCCCTCGAGATTCGTCCGGGTTTTTGCAAAGGACAGGAATTCCTTCTTCCTCGTGGCTTAATAACGTTTCATTGCGAGCACACTGGTGTGGGACACGTCATGCACGCACACACACAGTGGAACGCACAGTTTACCTTTCTTTCGTCACTCGCCCTTTGACAGACACTTGTGCTGCCTCCGCCTCCCGGCTCTTGCGAGTGGCGCTGCAGTGCACGCGGGCGTGTCCGTGCTCTCTGAGGTCCACGTTCGCAGCCTTCGGATGAGGACCCAGGAGTGGGATTGCTGGATTGCACGGTGGCTCCATTTTCAGTCTTTTGAGGAGTCTTTGTATCGTTTAGTGCGGGGATTTGTCAAAGCAAGGTCGCCCCAGGGGTGCTAAGGAGAGAGGGAGGGACAGGCAGGGCCTCTTGCCCCCCGGCCACTTGTGAGGTGATGATGGAGCATTTTTAGCAAATTGCCTGCTGGGCTGAGGAGGTTCCATCTGTGGCACCTGAGCCCTATGCCGGGGGCTCCTACGTCTCTGTGGCTGGTAAACTGTGGGGGGGAGTCCTACTTTTGACTCAGACCCAAAGGGGTCATCCCTTCAGCCGGTGAGGCTATCTCAGTCCTTCATCATAGCTGGACCCTGGGGGCGGCTGTGACATGGGGAGCCCAGGACCCCCTAGGCCCTCAGCCTGCACGTGGGGCGTATGGCCTGACCACAAAGCCAAACCATCAGGTGCGATACAATTGTTAGAACTTACTTCCTTTCTATCTCATTGTTTTTGTTCATTCATATTTCTCCTCACAATTTTTATCATTATTGTTATTTCCATGACCTATTTTGATATTTAGAGGGACACCTGGGTCCTGAAATGTCACTGCTCAGCTTGATTCCTGCTTGGCTACTTGCTGCACCTGTGACGACTGTCCCCTCAGCCTCGGTGTCACTGTTTGTAAGTACGGGGAATCTGAAGCCTGCGGCCTTCGGTGGTGGCTCGTGTGATGAGGGTGAATGCCCCGTGCCCCTTGGCCGAGCTGACTGCCGGCCCCGGCCGCAGAGAACTCTGGTTCTCCTCCGCACAGGTTTGCCAGAGGGTCCTATTTCTGGGACTCCAGTCCTTTTATGTGTCTTGATTTTCTTGAAAAGTCTCAAAGAAAGGCCTGGACCAGCCTCCTCTCTGGGTGTGAGCCCACTCCCGGCTGTCTCCCCAGGCCACAGGAAATCAAAGCCAAGACATTCCAAATGAAACACCCGCCGTTATTCTTCCTCCTTTGAGAAAAAGAAAAAAAGAAAAAAAATGCAGCTCCCTCCTTTTGTGCCACTGCAAACATTGGGACGCTTTTGGCGGGAAGGGGACGTTATTTTGTGTATGTGTGAACTAGCATTTTGATAGACAGGGTAAGTTGCAATCCAATTCTAAACTATAGATTTTCAAGCAGATTGATGCAACAAATTGTTAGCAAATAGCAGTTTGCAATTTGATGCTAATTAGACATAAGGCGAATATGTGCCGTGACAAATTAGCAGCGAACCATACTGCAGAGTATCAGCGAGAGCTGGCACAGCCCGCACCCGGCTTCCACACCTCCCTGTCGCCGTCCTCCGTGCCGTCGGGGCCTGGGCCAGCCTCGCCTCTCCGTGCACAGGAGGCTGGAGGGTAGACGGGGGCGCCCCAGACTGGCTCTCCGAGGGACGCTCTGTGCATTCACTTCCCCTGGGTCCTGCTGCTGGTCAGCATGTCCTTGCCCCTGAGTGGCAGGACATCCCGGGCAGCTCACGTGATATGCATGTATTTATGTGATAAATATAAAGTAATCCTGGAAATGTTAGAAAGTAGAGACAAGTGAAAAAGAAAAGCGAAGAAAGAAGGAAGAAAGAAGAGAGAAAAAGGAAGGAAAAGAAAAGTAATCACTACCCCGAATAATCACTCCCAGCACTTTGGCATTTGCTCATCGAAATCTTTGCTTCCCGAATCCATAGATATTGATGTGTCCATATATGCGTGCGCTTATATGTTACATATGTAATTATTGTTTAGACTGCAAGAGGGCTCATACGTACGTTGCTTACAACTTTCTTTTCACTTAATTCTATGTCATGTTACATTTTTTCCAGGCCCGTAGACCTGGATGCACACTGTTAAAGTGGCTACACAGTTGTCTTCGATTACCTTCCCCTGCAGTGAGTCACCCGCCCTCTGCGGCGGCGTCCCGGGGTTGCGACAGCTCTCTGCTCCTGCTCACTCTGCAGCGTCGGACAGGCTGGGACATTCGTGCGTGCACACCTGTGACTGTTCCTAAGGGCGCATTCCTGGATGGAGCTTATTGAGACACAGCAGAGAGTGGCTTTGAACTGTTTTCTCCCTTCAGAGTGGCCATTCCGTAAGCCCTGACCAAGAGTGGTTATTATTTTAATTTTTTAAAAATTAGACACCCCCGCCCAAGTTTCCCTGTGGACGTTTGCTTACCTTTGTTAATGAGTGAGGTCTGCGATTTTTCAGGAGTCTCACACAGCTGCCTGCTGGTCCCCCGGGGTGTCTCAGGTCCCCTACACAGAGCCACTGGGAATTGGATTCACGTTCAGAATTACTTCACCACATATCTCTGTTACGCCGATTTCCGTGCGATGTGAAGATCGTGGATTCTGTGGAAATGATGGTAGGAGGGCAGCCGGGCGCACCCCTTGGGGCGGTGAGTGTCGCTCAGACACGTCCCATCACAAGAGCTTCCAGGATCCAGGCCCCTCTGCTCCGAGGCTCCAGGTCAGCAGGCCGGGGGCAGCGGGGGGCTCCTGGGCAGCCTGTCACTAGGCGTCCTTCGTTACCTCTGTGGGCCGGCGCCGCACATGCGCACTTCGATTGGTTCTCCTGGGCCGGTGGAGACTGGCCGGGGGGCCCTGCAGTGGGAAGAGGAGCGGGGCTCCCACTCCTGGCTCCAGGGCTGTCCCTCCCGGCATGCAGTCTAGAGACTTGGGTTCAACTTTCAGGAGCACAGGGCCGTCCCCACCCGCTCAGAGCGTTTGTCTCCTTGTCTGCAAAGTGGGACCAGGGAGGCACTCCCCGGGATGAAAGTACTGCTGTGTGTGCGCGCCTTCCTCCAGCGAGTGGGGCGTGTGGACGTGTGGGGATACCCGAGAAGTTGTGGGAGGCCTGGATGTCATCGGGCAGCACCGGGAGCCGGGTGGGAGCCGAAGATGTCATGTGTTGTTTGGCTCACGTATGTACGGCTGTGCGTCTGTCGGTGTTTCTGGGCCATCACACAAACCCACTTATGGGTGCATGTGAGTGAGCACTCACCTCTCTCAAGACACTACGTTTCTCTTTAATTTTAAAGTTTTAATCGAAATATTAATATATTATAAGTTCACACTTGAAAATGTGTTGATTCGTTTATTTTAAGTCTGACATCCAACTTGAGGCAGTTAGGTTTAATTAACTGCTTAATGATTATTTTTACCAGAATACACCACCTGATTGTAAAACTATTTGCAAATCTGCTTGACAATTTCTTACACTTTTAAATTTAAAAGTTACAGTAATGACTTAAATAAATACAGGAGTAATTATGGTACAAATATCTTTATATCTGAGGATATGGGAGAAACAAACAATGTATATGTCAGGAATTTTCTTTTAACCCTAGCTAGTTCTGGTCATTTTGGGAATATTATTCATTATATTTTCTAACTGATCATTGCTTTACTTCAGGAACATGATTAATTCTTAAGGTTCATTACTTGGCCACCTTATTCAAGTCTATTTCTAACTCTAATAAGTTTACAGTTTTTTAGGTAGACAGTCGCACAATATGTAAATAATGGCTCCTTTTCCTTCTCCTTTCCTAAATCTGTTTTTTATGTGCCTTTTTCTTATCTTATTGCTTTGGCTAGAACTTCCAGGAAAAAATTTATATAATAGTGATGATAATGAGCATGCTTATAAAGATTTTCCCTTTAAAAGGATGATTTGAATGTTTTGTTACCAGGTATAATGGGTATCGATTGGTTTGAGAGATTTCTTTTTTCTCACTGTGTACAGGAGTTGAGCTTTCATTTTCAGTTTCTCTGCATTGAAAAAGTCGGGGGTGACTATTGAGTTTTAGCAAGTCTTTTTATCAACTATGAGGAATATTATATTTCCGTAGTCATAGGCGATGCCCTAAATTATACTAACATTATATTTGCTAACGCCGAGCTGGCCTTACTTTCCTCGAGTGAAACAGATTTGGATCCTTTGCTGTTTTTAGTGTCTTGCTGGGTGTGATCTGTTGGCCCACTTTATGTGGAAGGACTAGAAAGTCAAAGCCGGGGTGTAGGAAGCACCTCGACTATTTGCTGCACTTTGAGTCCAGCAGTAGGTCTGGAGCACAGGGCATGTGACAGAGTAGCAGGAGAGGACGCTGAGCAGTACACTGGGGGAGGGGGCACAACACCTGGAATCCTGCATCAGAGCCCTGAATTCTAGCAGTGTGGGTTGACGGTGACATTTTACGCCATGAGAGAAGGTGAGAGGTCAGGAGAGTATTTGGGAGGAGACAAAATTCTGGCTAGAACTTTGAGAAACACCCCCCTTTCAGATCTCACGACAGGGGTCACAAGGGCCTGTGAGGTCAGAGACACAGGGAGCAGAGCAACAGTGGGGACAGCGGATGCGGAACAGGCTTCAGAAAGGAGGCAGCCAGAGGGGGCCAAGGGGGCTGAGACGTGGGGACAGCTTTGGAGTTGTTACCTGAAGACTCTGGTGGGCCAGGTGTGGGTCGTACTGCAAGCAATTAAAGAGTGAAGAGCTATCGGTGGAAAGGAGACACTCGGGATACGTTCTCATTATGATTATTATCATGTTTTCGTAGTCGTTCACACCCAAGTTGGCGGCATGTGACCCAGAAGTTGCACCGAGTAATTCAGCGATATTAAAACGTCACACGGCTACAGGATCACACACAGTCACAGGAGCGAAGCCGATGCAGTGGGGAGCAGAGGCAACCACTCAGAAAAACAATGTTTAATTTCTTTCCTGAGCCCTCTGGGGGAATTCTCCAGACAGTTTTGAGAATGATCAATAATGAATGCTGCTGTGAATTTATTTTTCTTGCAAATCTTTCCTTAAATAGGCTGTAATAGGCTGCAGCCAGCCAATAGCCAGGCCTGCCCAGGCCGGCGGGACACTGGGGTGTGAGGGGAGGCCACTGCTCCGTGCTGAGCAGATGAGCCAGGCCGGTCCGTGAGCTCCCGACCATGGTATCCCCCCGATCGCTCGAGTGCCACTGTGTTCTGAATTTGGAGAATCACTGGTCACTTGTGAGAGTCAGTAGGTTTGTGAGTGATTTACTTAAAAGCTATCAAGCAGATTTAAACTCAGGCCGGTCGGAACATTATTGTAACATCCTTGCTTTTCCCTGCTTTCCAGGTAGGAGGGCAAAGGACTTCTGGAAACCTAGAAATCGGGCAGAACTCAGAAATGGCGCTGCAGACAGCTGGTCCCGGAGTGAGCCCTTGTGGCATCTGCAGGTGACTTTAGTCTTTTACCTTTGGAGGGCCTGCATGTGGGAAGGTACACCTATTTGACCCCAACCCTCAAGGTCTGTGCCCATAAGGAGCAAACGGAGGGGGTCTTGAGCATGTGGGAGTGTCTCTGCTCCTTGTGTGTGCTGCCCCTTCACGCCACTCCTGGCAGCTCGTCTGCAGGGTACCGATCTCGACTCCCAGGTACCTCAGTGGACACTGCCCCCTTTCTCCCCGTCACAAAGCTTAGCAAGGAGCTGACCCTCTGCTAGGGCAACGCACTTGGGGCTCCAGTTTGCCTCAGTTACTTGAATTGTTTGCAAAAAGACAAAAACCCAAGACTTCTTTCTCCTTTCTCTTAACTCTGAGAGTTTGGCTCACGGGGATGGGATGGGGCCCAGGAATCCAAATTATTGACAAGCTCCCTGTGGAGTCAACAGATAGGTAATTTTCTGATTATTATCTTTTAAATTTCCACAGAGTCTGTAGGGATGCCTGTCTGACTCCTGATACAGGAGCTCCCTCCCTCTCTCCCTCCCTCCCTCCCTCCCTCCCTCCCTCCCTCCCTCTCTCTCTCCCTCTCTCCCTCTCTCTTTCTCTCTCTCTCTCTCTCTCTCTCTCTCATGAGAGGTTTATTGGTTTTATTGACACTTCAAAGAGCTAACTTCGGGTCCGTTAATTTTCTCTGTTATTGCCCTGTTTTCAATTTCATTGATTTCTGCACTTGTTACTTCTTTTCTTGGGTTTGATTTGTTCTACTTTCTAGTTTCTTAAAGTGTAAGCTTAGTGTATTAATTTCAGGCATTTTTCTTACTTTCTGCACAAACATGTTATGCTATCAACTTCCCTCGAAACACTGCTTTGGTTTTATCCCACAAATTTCAATACGCTGTATTTTCATTTCCGTTCTGTTTAAAGTACTTCCCGGTTTCCCTTGCCTGTTGTGCCCCTTTTACCCGATTTGTGTGTGTAAGTCTAGAGCAGGGCTCTTGGAGACAGAATGGAACCGGCTCTTTCATTTCGTAAGTCTATGCTGGCGACCTCCTTCTAACTGGGGTGTTCAGGCCAAGTATGAATGAGGTAACTAATCATTCCTGCACCACGGTCAGCTTTTCCAACTTGACGACTGTTTTCCCTCAGTCCTATCTGTTCTTTCTTCCCTTTCCCACCTTCACTGGGAGACACTGAATGTGCTCCGGGATCCCATTTCAGGTCCCGTGTTGGCAGACTGGCTCCGCGTCTTTGCTGTGTAACGTTGGCGGCTGCTTTAGGAATCCGCCCGCCCCCTTCAGCGGTACTACCCCTCCTCACGGGGTAAAGACCCCCCACTACTTCCAGGTCGCACTCTCTCGGCCTTTTCACTACTGTGCCACACAATTTACTCCTGCGTATGTTATGGACACCACTGGACGCTGTCATTATTTTGCTCTAATTGTATTTTAAAGAGATGGCAAAATAAGAAAACTGTCTTTTATTTTTACCCACATATTCACCCTTCCTTTCTCCATCCCTCTGTGTTGATGGAGATTTCTACTTGGCATCTTCTCGCTTCTTTCTGAAGGATTTCCTTGCATGTCTGCTATGGACTGGTCGGCTGGTGATGAGTGTTTTCAGCCTGTGGAAGTCTGCAAGGCCTTATTTTACCCTCATTTTCCAAAAGCAGCTCATTGAGTGTGTACATGTATGTGTGTGTGCATGTATGTGTGTGCACATGTAATTTTTAAAAGTAATGGCTGTTTAGCAGGTGTGGCTCCCTCGCTGTGGCTGGGTTTTCATTTCCCCGATGATCAGGGGGCGGGATATTTTCTCTTTGCTGCTGAGTCGTGTGAGTCCTTTGTTTGTGTGCTTGGGACACGACCCCTCGCCAGACGCAGGGCTCGCAATCGCTTTCTCTCATCTGGTAGTTGCCTGTCACTTTGCTGATGGTCCCCGTTGCTGTGAAGAAGTTGGATGCAGCCCTGCTGGTTTACTTTTGTTTGATTTGACTTTGGTTTTGGCGTCAGGGCCAAACATTCCCCACCCGTGTTTTCTTCCAGGAGGTTTATGGTTTCGGGTCTTCCATTGGCGTCTTTAGCTCGTGGCGAGGTGGTGTGGTGTGTGATGTAATCCAGGGCCCCGTGTCATTCTTTTGCACGTGTCTGTCCAGACCCCCAACACCACTTATGGAAGAGACTGCCCTTTCCCCTTGTATATTCTTGGCTCCTTTGTCGACATTTTAAGCATCAAAATTAAATAAGAGAAGGATGACCTTTTGTGTTTTAATCCAGTGGCTGTGCCCGTCCCCTGGGTGAGGAAGCCTTTGGGATCCAAATGGAAGGTTTGTCTCAGCTTACAAAGGCCCTGTCTCTGGACTTCATGTCCCTGCTAGAATCTTCTGACCCTTCTGCCTGCATTTAATGTAAGTACTTTGTATCTTTGCCTTTTGCCTTAATGCTTGCCTTAACGGCTGTATTACTGTCTGTCTCTGCTGGACCCTGCCCTCTGTGATGGGGACCTTTTGTCTGCTTCACTCACTCGGCCCCAGGCCTCAGTTGGAGCTCTGTGCAGGGGAAGAGCTTCATAAATGGTTTTCCTGATGGGGGAGGGGCGGCGTGGGGCTAGAAATGACGTCAGAAAGAAGCAAGTTGCCAAAGCCAGCAGCTCCTCGGGCCACGGGCCCTGTCCTAGCAATGTTCGATGGTGAAGTCCGCCCTTGCCCGCTGCTGGTTGGCTGCAGAGGGCGCAGGCCGGTGTCCGAGTTAACCTGTGCAGGGACCCCGGGCTGCCAGCCGATCTGGAGGGGGCGTTTTTAAGGGCAGTTTCTTGCTCTCGAGAGCTTTCCTTCAAGAGGGTGGCCCTCCCTGTAAGTCAGTAAGGGGAGTCTCCAGGCAGTGCACCGAAGGCCCCACTTCCAGGGGTCAGGGACGTCCCCTGTGGCGTCTCATATCCCCAGAGATGGTGAGTTGCCAGAATTAGCTGAATGACAAGCAGCAGGCCAGGAGACGAGTGGCCCTGGAGTCACGGCCCTGATGACGGACGCAGGTGTTGTAGGCGGTGGGAGCTTGGGGTGGAAGGGTTCTGCAGGGCCCCCAGGTGGGGCCGTAGGAAACCTCTCTTCTGATCCAGTGGCCCACCGGGGTGTGATCAGAGAAGCCCATTCTCCAGCTGCTGCCTCCCTGGTCTCCTCTCTTCTCTTCCCCCCTCCCTGCCTCTCAGTAGGCTGCTGCGGCCTCAGGGTCTTTGCACTTGCTGTCCCCCACCCACTGCCTGGACCTCCCTTTCCCTGGATCTTTGCATGCTGGCTCCTCTGGTCCCCCAGGCTCAACTCAAGTGTCACCTCATGGAGCCTTCCTCTTGTCGCCCTTCCTACCTGTCACTCTGTGCCCCACTGTCCTGCTGATTTTATACACATGGTCTCAAGTCTGTTTGTTTTCCTCACTCTCTGCCTGCCTCCCTGGCATGTGAGACCCCGGGTGGGGGAGCTGGGCCCACGCCTCCCCTCCGTGTCTGGCCGGGACTCCCGGCGGAAGGAATGGGTGTGCCCACTGCACACCAGGTATTTTTTCTCAGGACACTGTTGGGCACAGTGGGAGCCCCGCAGACAAGAATCTCAACCCTGTCAGAAAGCAGAAGGATTTGTTTGGGAAAATGAAAAAAGAAACATTTTTAAGCTCCACAAACATGTAATGAATGCTAACAAGGTATTTTCAAAATAAGAACCACATAGAAACAGCTTATGTTTCTGGTCAAATGAAGTTGTAATCAAATCATTATCAAAGCAAAACCAAACTCAGAATGAGTCGGGAGAGTTTGGGGGGAAGATTTGGCGACTTAACTAACGCAAAGGGGTTTTCCGGAAAACCTTGTTCTTCTCCTAGGGGCACACGATTTCTCAGTGGTGTGACCCCAGTCCAGCGACACCGTGCAGGGACAAAGCCGGTCGGTCTCCACACTCTCAGGCCAGAGAACTTACGCACAAAGGTTTGTCTGCAAGCCCGCGCCTTCCTGCCCAGACCAGCAGAAACTACTCGGCAGCAGAAATGCTTAATGACACAGCCCAGGCTGGGGGAGTCTCGCAGCTCCGGCTTTGTTCCGAAGAAGCCAGCCAATTAGCAGTCCTGGTTATTATTTACATTTCATGCAATATATCACGAAAAATGTGTTGATGATTTATCATTTATATTATGGTATTGTCAGCATAATTTATTCAGATCATGCTGAGATACCTGGAAAATTAAGTAAAAGGAAAAGAAATGGCATCGAATCCAAAGATATTTATTTCTTAGCCTTTCTCCCTCTCTCCCTCTCTCTCTCTCTTCCTCTCTCTCTCCCTCCCTCTCTCTCTCTCTCTCTCTCCCTCCCTCTCTCTCTCTCTCCCTCTCTCTCTCTCTCCCTCCCTCCCTCTCTCTCCTTCTCTCTCTCTCCCTCCCTCTCTCTCTCCCTCTCTCTCTCTCTCCCTCTCTCTCCCTCCCTCTCTATCTCTCTCTGTTAATGAGGATATATGTTAAGGAAAATCATGGATCACTTAGCTATTAAACTGTTCCAGGGTCTTCTGCATTTTAGAAGTTTACCAAGCGTTCTTTCTTGGAGGATGACTTGGGCTTTCATTTGATTTTCTTCTGTATCATTGGCTTTCAGTCTTCTATTTTAAAGCAAAAAAAAAAAAATAAATTCAATTGTCTTTAGAGTGAAGTTGTGCAGATTAATATGAGACTAGAGGCTTCTCTTCCAATTGATAAAACACCCTTATCTTCTGCTTTGTATTCTGTTTGCCCCACCCTCTGGGAAATAATTGCTGCTTATCAGAATTAGAGATAAAATATTCTGGTTGTTGAAGCCATTAATCATCTGGGCCTCGTAGAGAGGCAGCCGCTGAGCCCGAGGTGGGACATCGGGCACCAGAGCCCTGGGTTCTGGTCCTGGCTCTGCCCAGCCTCCGCGTGACTCCAGGAGTTGCTGAGCTCTGGGGCTTCTGTCTCCACAAGAGTGGCCTTGATGTTTCTCCCAGTGTGATTCGTGGGTCTCCTTGCCCTTCTTATGCCTCAGTTTACCTCAAATGCACATGTGAACAGTGGCCCGGGGGAGATGTTCAGATGGCTTCCCAGAGGACTCAGAGCCCACAGGGGCCTCAGATGACAAACACAAAGCCCCATTTACCGGCCACGGCAGTTTGTTCCATATGCACCCCAGGGTCTGAGGTTCTGGGACCACCAGCTACACACGGTACCTTCCCGCATCAGCCTTTCAAGTCCTGGGTGCTTCCCTCTCCGGTAAGTCGGCATTATGATGTTCAAAGCAACATTTTTAGCTGCGTGGAATAATTGCTCCTCTTTATATAAACTTGAAGTGAGGTAATCGACGGATGTGCAACTCATAGATCCCCTTTACACGTGCCACACACACACGTGTGTGCACCCATGCACACACACAGATGTGGTCAGCGTTGCAACCCGATCGGGTTGGAACAAAGGCGGCACCCCACCCCGGCCACCACGCGGACCCCAGGCCTGCGCCTGCCCGTCAGCCCCGCGAGCAGCAATTAGGCAGTCCACGGGTGTGATGAGCTGCAAACTAAACATTTGTAAAAAGGCTGTAATTAATGCAATTAGCTATTTACACGATAGCCCATAATGAATCCAAAGGCATCCTTATTGACTATTGAGTAAATAATCTGACATTAAAAAGTCAATGGTCTGCAAATGAAATATTCTCTCTCGCTTTTTAAAGGAGGGAAGACGGAGGGAAGAAAATTAAGGGGAAGGGGAAAACAAGCAGAAACCTCAGCACGAGGCCATTGTGGCTCATCCGCTCTGCCTCCCGTCCAGGCCTCGTGAACTTCCGCAGGGATAATTGCGCAACAGAGCTTGCCCATGGCCTCACCTCACTGACACCTTGACATTTGCATATTTATTTAATCAACGGGAATTAAGTACAAAAATGGGTCTTTGGGTTTCCATCCTGATTTAACCTCTGTGGCGGGGGATGGACTGAGGGTTGGTTCCCTCTGCCACCTTCAAGGGGCTGCTGGCCCCGGAGGTCTGTAGCTGAGTGTGCGGCTGGCCTGCTTTGTGGGCTCCAGGACGGCGTTGGGGCAGGAGGACGTGGAAGTGCCGTGCGGGCCACTGCAGCAGAAGCCAGCACGGGTCGGCCTTGGTGCTGCCCCAGGGCCTGGCTCGGGCTGACCCCTGGCCTCGCACAGGCACACGTTCTGTGCCCCCGCGTGGGCCTTTCTGGCCACAGGCACTTGCCGTGTGCAGATGAAGGCCCAGGAGCAAGGCACTTCCCTCCCCAGAGCTGCAGCCGTTTGAGTGGTGACCCCCCGAGCCGTTTGGTCACCCCGGCCCGCCCAGCTCTGCTAAGGCCCTCCCTGCTCAGGGTTTGGCTGGGACTGCTCAGCCTGCGCCCCCCTGTCCACACCCTCCTCTCTGTGGCCTCTTTGCGGGCAGGGTCGGGTCAGTGTAGCTTGTAGAGCCCCCAACCCTGGGCTTCCCTTTCTTTTGTGACCTGAGAGAAGCCCCTTGCTCCCTTGGGTCTCAGGGACCCCATCTGTGCACCAGCGCTGATGCCCTTCCCTGGGTCCCCAGTGCTGGTCGGCAAATCAGGACTGCTTCTGGGCACAAAACTGGATCTCATAAAGCTCGTTCTGCCGCCTTGGGAGGCCTGTCCCTTATTCTGAAATGATGCTGTTCTGGATATTTTGGTATGGGAGGCCTGGGGCTTTCCTTCAGGAGCCTTTACTATAGGTAGGCGGTCACAGACCTGCATCTCTCTCTGTGTGTTCTTCTGTCTGTCATCTACCTATTCATCTATCCATCTATTTATCTGTCACCTATTTATCTGTCACCTGTCTGTCCATCTATCTATCGTGTCATCTATCATCTGCCTATCTAGTCACCTGTCCATCACCTATCTTTCTGTCTAGCTGCCTATCTGTCTGTCTGTCTGTCTGTCTAGCGTCCATCTATCTACCTATCTATCATCACCTAGCTATAACACACACACAAATATATGTAATTTAAAATTCTGGTATTTATGCTTAAAGCTGCAGCAGGCAGACAAACACGAGGCCCAAGAGTCACCTTGAGACTTGGAGGGAGAGCCAGGAGGATGCCCCTCGGCCTCTCAGGGTGCTCGTGCGACACGGCCGCGTGGCGTAGACAGGGGCCACAGCGGGGGCTGGCGGCGGCGATCTTGGAATGTTGAGAGCCACGAAAGGTAAGCAACCGGCCTTCTCTTAGGCCCACGGGGGAAGTGATGTGAGCTGGTGTTTGCAGAGAGCTCTGTGCATATAAAACACACTCACATACTTTAATTCCAGTTGCTTCTCATGGCAAAACTCGTTAGCAGTAGAAAGGGGAACGATGGCTGTTACTGGCTTAGGGCGCATGAGCCGCTCTGCGTGGTTTACACGTGTGTTCACCTCGTCTCCGGCACCCGGAGCACCACCTGGCGCCCAGGAGGAGCTGGGTGTGTATTTCCTGAATGACCGAGTGAGTGAATTCACCTCAACACGTCAATCTCCATTGCATGGACAAAGAAACAAGGTCAGAGAAGTATGTGAACTTGCCCAGAGCTGCACAGCAAGTCAAAGGCAGGGCTGGGCTTCAAGGTCAGGTCTGGCCATCTGTCAAGCCCAGGCCACCCTCCGCTTTGTAGAGGAAGCCACAGGTTCAGAGCATTGCCAGCCCCGAGGCCGTCAGGCCGCAGTAGCCCTGGGTCTGTGTCTCCGGGGACCAGGAACAGGAGCCTGAGAAGCTGTCTTGTCTCTCCCCAGAGCCTCCCACTGGGAAAACCTTGGTCCTTTTCTTCATTCCTCCGGAGTCGCAGGGGGCTCAGGAGACAAGAGCCCTGGCGTGGGGATGGCGGTCTGACGTTATCATGGGGTGAGCAGCACCGAAGGAGCTGCCCCCGTGTCCGGGGACTGAGTAGGCGGAAGAGCACACCTGCCCTTTCGGAGAATTTTTGGCTTTTCTAATGCTCTTTCCCTGTGAATAGGCGTGTACTGCGGGTCTCTCTGCCAGGCCGACCTGCTTCTTTACTTGGCGGGTTCTGATTCATAGGGGCCGTGTGAGTGCAGGACAGGCCCCACGGCTGCGCAAGTTGAAGGCGGAGCTGTGTTCTCACCACCGGGAAGGGGGGTGGGCTTGGCCTCCACCCCTCCAGGGGCAGGTGGACCACAGCCAGGGGAGGCATACCCCACTGGGGGCGGCTCTGGGGCTGCGAGCTTGTGTGCGCAGGCCCAGGGCCTGGGCCCACCGTGGAGGCCGCCTTTGTTCCTACTCACGTCCTCGGAGGGGGAGGAGGAGGGGGCGCTACGTGAGCCGGGCAGTTTGGTTTCTGAGCAGGGCGGTGAGTTTTTGTACTTTTCTGTCTCAAGGTTTCCTTCGGCAGGGGACTATCTCTGCCATCTCTTACCTGCGTGATGGCTTTCAAGCATTGTTGCCAGTGTTGTTGATTAAACCAAACAAAGCTGATTGCAGCAGGTGGCTCAGAGGAGGCAGGAGTAGGTATCGCTACCAGCGCACTAAGAAACCATTTATCAAAGTTTTATCTGATCCGAGGCTCTGCATTTATCAGTCACTGCCTACAAACAGCACCGGGCCAGGCCCTAGTGCGTCCGGAGCCAGCTCTGCTCCCGCACGGAGCTGCACCCGTGGCAGCGTGGCCTCGAGTGGCACAGGTAATGCAGCCCGCGTGGGGGCTGGGCACGCAGGGGATCGTGCCCAGAGAGCTAGAAATGTGTGCTGCTTTGGGAACTGGGGCATCTTGATGAGGACTCAGCAGTGTCCTGCTTAGGGAAGGGCAGTTTTAACTGGGGAGGGGAAGCCCACAAGGCAATTTAAGTCCCAAGACTGATTACCAAGGGCATCCATGGGGGGGGTGAAGGTGCTCGGGGAGGGAGTGGATGGGCTTTCAGAGGGCTGGCCTTCTTTATTAAGAACATGTCTTGGACAGAGGGTGCCTTGGACCCCTAAAGAGCGATATCTAGAAAGCGTGACCCTAAGGGCTTCCCTGACAAGATTTCATAAAAATAGAAGATGTACGGACATAAAAATCGAAAAGAAACTCAGTTTGTGGGGACGTAGGGGCACAGAGCAAACGCCAGGATGGAGGAAAGTATCTGCAGTCTGTATCACAGACGACCTTCTGTACATGGTATAACGTGGGGTTTTGTTCTCCTGGTCACCCCCCTGGAAAGACATGAAATGGCATTTTAGAGGCACAAGGACAGGAGGAACTGGAGTTAAAATTGCAGTGAGAGAGTCTTGGAAGGTGGGAAACAAAGGGTGAATAGTGAGGCGCTCGGAGGAGTTGGAAGCACTGACTCTTAAGCCAGAGGGAAGGCTGAGAGCCCACAGCCTACACGTGGGACCTGCCGGGGCGGAGGTGTCGGCCGAGTCTGTTACAGAGCAGCCGGGTCTCCAGATCCCTCCCCACTCCCTGCAGCTAGAAGAGATACTTGAGGGAATCATCTAGAAAGTAGGCAGAAAGTTCAGAAGAGGGAAAATAGGAGATAAAGGATAAAAAATAGTGGAGAGCTGCTAAGGGGAGCCTCTGAGTAATAGGAGCTGCAGGAAGGGAGATAGAGAAGATGGAGGTGAGGAGGTCACTGGGGAAATAAGTCAAGAAAATTTCCCACGACTGTAGTATAATAGTTTCCAGATTGAAAGCCCAGTGCAGTGGAGAGCATGGGTCCACATTATAGCCTGTCACGGTGAAATTTATGAATGAAGAGAGCAGAAGAGAGATACACAGGGTCTGGCAGAAGTAACGCCTGCTTGAGTGTGGTTGGTAGGGTAAGAATATGGGTGTAATAATTTATAGTTTTAATTTGAACATTTCGCCTAAAATGTCATACGGTGTGCTTGAGTGTGATATTGTTAAGTTACAGAATCACATGCTTACAGTTTTGTAATAAAAGACTTTGTAATAAAAAGGAGCAGTATTTGTGCCAGACCCTGTATGGGGGGACAGGGCTGGGGGGGGTGTGGAGAGAGAGAGAGAGAGAGAGAGAGAGAGAGATTCAGTCTTATCACCAACAACATTGGAAACTGAAGGCAATGGACCAATGCCTTTGAAATTCTGAAGCAAAATGATTGTCCATCTTGGAATTCTCTACCCAGCCAAACTATCAGTCGAAAACTATCCATCAAGTATGAAGACAGAATAAAGACATTTTCAGATGTTTTGTTATTAGTGTATAGAAAAGCAGCTGTTCTCTGTATGTTGATCTGGCACCCTTTAGCTTTACTGAATTTGTTTATTAGTTCCTGCAGTTTTTGGTGGAATCTTTAGAATTTTCTACATATAAAATAACGTTATCAGCGAAAAAAAAGACAATTTTATTTCTTCTTTTAACATTTGGATACCGTTTTCTTTCTCGTACCTGGCTAGGAACCTATGTTGGCTAGGAGTGGTGAGGGTGGGCGCCCTTTTTTTTTTTGTTCCTGATGTTAGAGGAAAAGCCGCCAGGCCTCCCCTCGGAGGACGACGTCAGCTGTGGGCGAGTCACATGCCTTCCTTGTGTCGGGTGTGTTCCTTCTACACCCAGTTCGTGGGGTCCTTTTGTTTTTATCATGAAAACATGTTGTCATTTTTTTCTGCATCTACTGAGAGGATCATATGTTTTTGTCTTTCATTCTATTAATGTGGTATATCACTTTAATTGACCTGTGTATCTTCAACTATCACTTTATCCCACAATTCACATGTTTTTTCATTGTGTATCCATGAAAACATTGCTGTAGCTATAGTTATTTTTAATACTTTTGTTCTTTAACCTTTACACTAGCGTTAAGTGGCTAACACACCGCCACATTACACTTTTAGAATGTTCTGGACGTGCTTGCCTTTACCAGTGTGTGGTACGTCCTCACCTACTTTTATTCACTAGTAAGTGTCCTTTCCTTTCAGCATTCCTTGTAAGGCAGGTTTAGTGGTGATGCGACCCCTCGGCTTTGGTATGTCAGGGAGTCTTTACCTGATCTTCATTTCTGAAGGGTGACTGTGCTGGGTAAGGTAGTTTTGGTTGATAGTTTTTCTTTTTAGCACTTGGACTATGTCACCCCATTCACTCCTGGTCTGCAAGGCCTCTGAGAAACCCACAGAGAGCCATATGGAGGTTCCCTGGTGTGAGAGAGTTTTTGTTCTCTTTCTGCCTTTAAAATTCCCTCCTCGTCTTTAGTTTCCGACAGCTTTGTCATAATGTGTCTTGGAAAAGTGCCTTTGGGTTTCTCATTTCTGAGTGAACGATTAGCTTTATAAATTTGGATGTGCGAATCTTTTCCCAGGTTTGGGAAGTTGTCAGCCATTATTTCTTTAAATAAATGTTTTTGTTGTTGTTGTTGTTGTGGTTTTGTTTTCTTGTTTTTGTTTTTTTCTGAAAGAGGTGGAAGGTTTAAAACTACAGGTAAATAAAGAGAACGATCCTCGTTTAAAAAGTGTTCACTGTCACTTACGTAGTTGATAAGGCGCTCAAACCAACCGTCAGTCTGGAATTACCTGAGGAAATCCCAGAGGCTGGGGAACCACACGGCATTTGGCGACGGCGTGATGAGAGCGGACAGGACAGCAGGCATCAGAGAGGACCACGCCGGGGGCCCGGTTGTGCAGAGGTCTCCAGTGAGTCGGGGCGTGCACGGCCGGACCGGGGCTGGAGTACCGACGATGAGAAACAGCGTTACTCTTGTTCTTTGGTTTGTAAGTTGAGAAAAGTCAGCCGGAGATAGCCCAAAGCTTCCCGCCACTTGTGTGTGAAGAAGAAGACGTTCCCTACAGAGGTGACCTTTGGGCCAGGCTTTGCAGGGACCCATTTCTTTTATTTAAGCAGGATGCTTGGATGGTGCTCTTGGCTTACGAGTGTGATGAACTCCTTGAGCCGTGGCTCTTTCTCTATTGACCACTGGCCCTCGTTCACACTGGTGAATGGGCTTGTTGACGATCACAGGCCCGGAAACAGCTCCAGTGAACGCCAGGCGGCTGGTTTCCAGTTTGTGGATGTTTATTCTAACTGATTATAGCCTACAATTCATTCTACTATTCACCCCCCCTCCCCATCTAAATAGGCTGACAGCAGCCCAGACCCGGGGATGCAGAGCCTACTGTCACGGGTGGAGGGTGCGTTCCTTCAGAGAGGGGTCTGGGGTGGAGAAGCAGCTTGGTGAGTTTGCTGGGGAAGGAGATGTGGCCCCCGGTGAACCTTAATACAGAAATGTGCCAGCTGCCCTCTTGGGGACTCAAAGGACTGACTGTCCCCTGCAGAGAATGAAGAGACAAAGGGGAAACTTTGAGCTACTATGGATTGTAGCCAGAATACACACTAGAACAATGAAAGAGTTGGTATATTTTTCTTTAAGCATAGAAGCAAAAATATAAAACCCACATTATATTATGCACTTCTTTTAGGGTTGACTTTATGATTCATCTCTCCCTAAAAATTTCCTTTTTTTCCATACTATCATGTTCTCCTTTCTCCCATTCCCCAATTCCTTCCTTCCTAGACACTCGTTTGGTGCCCACTAAGTGCCAGGCACTGGGGACACGCCACTGAATGGGACAGCATCCTGACCTGGAGCTCCAAGAGCTTTGTTCTGGCAGGCGGCCTCCGCTGGCCTCCGCCGGGCCCTGCTGGCCTCCACCTGGCCCCTGCTGGCTTCCACCTGGCCCCTGCTGTCCTCCGCCTGGCGCGTGCTGGTGTGTGCTAGTCTTCATCTGCCCTGGAGCCCCCACCCAGGGTTGTCCAGTTAGACTCTGACCTGCCAGGGGCAGCGGCGGGGTGGCCTCTTCTGTGTCTTTTGGAGTGAGTAGCATGGAACTTGGCGGCTCCTTGAGATGGCCCGGATTGATTAGGACATGGATTGTTGGGAAAGAGTTCTCCCTCCTGCCTGGCAGGACCCAGCAACCCCGCCAGACTCTGACCCCTGTTCTGGCCACGGCTGCCCAACAAGGGGAGGGGCCATCTTTGCACAGAGTGGAGTAGCACGTGCCGTGGGCCAGGACCTGGGTCAGGTGTGGCCGGCAGGCGTGCGGGGCGCTGCCTGGGCCAGGCCTCCAGCTGCTAGCTGTGGGACTCAGCAGGAGCCACCTGACCATCTCACTGGAAGTCCCAGGAAGAGGGCCGAGGGCCGAGGGGCTCAGGTGGGGGTGGCCAAGATGCTTTCTATGGAGGCCTCAGAGGAGGGAGAAGGGGACTGTTCAGGCATTGGACACACGAGCCAACAGGAGGCAGGAGGGCCCAGGCCTCAGGGGGCCGTGTGTCTTACACAGCACCCAGGACACGGCTCCATCAAAGGCCTGAGGGCCCTGGCCTGCACGCCCTGGCCTGCGTTCGGACTTCCCTCTGCAGGACACTCCCAGACGCTTTGGAAGGGACAGTGGCATGATCCAAGGCATGTTGCAGGAAGGTCCCCCAGGGGCAGCAGAGATGGGACAACATCACAGTGGTGGGGGAGACAGAGGACGGGCTCCTGCACTGGGGCACTCCCTGGGCAGGTCTGGGGAACGGGGGGAGAAGAAGAATCAGGGGAGATGCAGGCAGGGGTTGCTGGTGTGTGGTGCTGCTGGTGGGGGGCAGTCGGCAGGAGGCCCTGAGACTCCAGAGAGAGGTTCGGTCTGGAGATGGGACTCTGAGAGTCGCCGGAGTGGGAGTGCCGGGAGGCTGTGCGTGTGGGCGAGGCCAGCTGTGGGAAGGCCCAAGTCCAGAGTAGAGCGGCAGGCTGCACCCACACTGAGGCCCGGGTCACGGGGACCACGGAGCAGGCAGACAGGATTATCTTAGAAGCCAGAGGACAGGAACCTTCCAGAAGATGGCAGAGAGCAAAACCTGTGATAAAACCCTCATGTTGGAGCTAGACCCATTCTTGAGAATATTCTGTTGTGTTCTGTCTGCACTTTAAGGCTCATGTGTCATGAACTGTCCCCTGAGACACCCCCAAGTCCACGTGCTTGAGCCCTACTGGGGTTGCCCCTTGCCCTGAGTACACTCCTCCCATGGAGGTGGAGGTCACGTCACCTGATGAAAGACGGCGGTCGCCGAGAAAACGGAGCAGCAGGCTGTGCGCAGAGTCCTTGGCACAGATTGGGCGCCCATGGCTGGCTCTCGAGGACGGAACTGGCTTTGGGGCACCCCACCCTTTGCTGAAAAAATTAATCTGTAAATACTTTATTAAGGTCGGAAATGCTGCCAGCGACCCTTTGCAAACATATACAACATCTTTAAGAGATTGCAAAGGTAAATCTTATTGTCTGGGGAAATGACTTCGGCACAGTTATTTCTTTTATTGCTCTGCTGAACGTGACGGCATCACTCAGTTTAATAAATCCCGCTCTATCTCGCAGTCCGTGTAGGCTGATACAAATATCTCCGGTTATGTCACATCGCCACCTTTGTACAGCTATCCTGGGCCCCGATGGCTGGGTTCTGATAAATGCAGAACCTCATTTGGTTTGTGAGTGGTTGAGCACTAACACTATTTAGATTTCTTAATATACTTGTATTAGCATGAATAAGTAATGAGCATTCCGGGCTTTTTTGAATATTTGATTGTATCTTTGTAATGGATTTGTGTCTCTCTCTTTGTGCTAATGTCATTGTAACTTTGTTGGTGTCATAACTCCGAGTCACAGCAATTGATCTTTATCGTCCTGTCTTGAGTCAGTCACCCTCTCCTTGCCGAATGGCAGCGGGCTGTATCTTTCTTTCTGGTACAGTCGGCACACTGTCCTTTCCAGGAGAGTGCGGGTCACACCCCATCTCGAGAGGCAGAGGGAGCTGAGGCTTAAAAGCTGAAAACACCCTCCTGGAAAGCCACCAAATCTGAGCCATGTCCCCACCTCCCCTCCTGCGAAGCCCTCCCCACCTGTTCATCACTGCGGGGCTGAGGGGTCTGCCATTCCTTCCTTCAGGCCACACGGTGACTTCCACAGGCTGGGGGCCCTGGGGCAGAGGGGACCCATGTCCTAAGTCTGGGAAGGACCTACAACATCCGCGAAAGCCTCCTTTTGATCAAGGGCCTTCTTGCCTCCTGTGACAAGGGCCCCGAGCACTGTCCTTCTATGCAGTGGCCAAATCTTTCACGTGGCGGGAAGATTACTCAATTTCCTAGATCTGTTAGCAACTGGCGCTCTGGTTCAGGCACCTCGCAAGCCAGCTCACATGTTACCATGCGCTGGGTGCCCACCCAGAGTGTCAGTGACACCGCAGGGCCACGTGTTCATGGGCAGGGAAGGTTTGCATTTGGGGGCAGCCCTGAGCACACTTGAAGTGTGGGGCCTTTGCGCATCCACGGTCCTGCTCTGTCACTGAGTGAAGGGGGAGCTCGGGCTCGAGCTGAGTTTGAGGGAGATGATGAGGAAAGAACAAGGGGTTTTGGGTGTCCCCGTCGTCCCTAGTGCAGCCAAAATCCAGGCAGCGGTGGCCTACCTCCTCACCCAGAGCACAGGTGACAGGTGACAGCTCAGGCAGTGGTGGCAAGGTGAAGGTTGTGAAGCCTGCTGTCTTTGTTCCCCCTGGGAACCAGGGAGGGGGCCTGGAAAGCTCGGGGGCAATGCCTGCGGTCACGGTGTGGCTCTGGTCAGGGGATTGGCAGGTGGAAGGAAGGTCCGAAGGGCGTTGTCCAGCAGGGACCTGCAGGCTCTGTGAGTCACAGCTGAGACCATACAAAACACTCTGTGGCCCAAGGCAGGCCTGGGGGAAGAATCAGGGCGGGGTACTTGGGGCCAAGGAAGGGCCAGTAGCCCTGGTGCGAGGTTGTGTCCGGCGTGGGTCACGGGGGTGAGAGTGAACCAGCGCTAAGTGTCCTCTTGGTGGGACCCTGACCCAGGAGGGGCCCAGTCATCCTCATCCGAGGTCTGGGGCGGGGGCGGGGCAGAGGGGAGCCGCGGGGACACTCCACCCGGAGAAGAGGCAAACAAACCACAGGGACCCTGGAGGGGGAGGGCGGAAGGAGCGAGTCCAAGGAGCCAAGTCAGTGCAGGATGAGGGGAACTTTCCGGGCGGGTGAGGCGTTTCTGGGAGCAGCGAAGGATGGGTCCCAGCAGGGCCAGGCTGCCTGTCACCCTAGGTTTTCATGCCCTGCAGCGTGGAGGGGTCAGAGGGGCCACGGGCCCCGCACTGCTGCGGGAGCCCGACAGCGCTGTCCCGAGAGAGGCGGGCCTGGCGTCTGTCCTTCAGCTTTGCCCCAGACCACACGCGACTCCCTCAGCGCAGGGGCTTCTGGGGCCGGGAGAATCTGTCACGCACATTTCACTGAAGGTGGCGGAGAGTGACAGGACGCGAAGCCAGAACTCTGGGGTCATCGCTTCTGCTTTGTGTGGGGGAGGGACACCCTTTCCAGCTATTGCCATTTTTATCATGAGTCACCCTGAACCGGGGTGTCGCCCTTTCCTCTGTTTCTAGATAGTCTTTTCCTGGTGCAGTTGTGCGTGCACCCCCCCATGCATGCACACGTGCCCCACACACATGTCGACACGCACGTGCACACATGCACACACATGCACACACACACACACACCGCAGACAGATGCATTCTCATTGCCTCTGTTCTGAGGACACCAGGCTGCTCCTACTACATGTCACCTAACGGGGGGAAATGTGCTAAAACTCTACCGTTTGTGTGTGTCTCCTCCGCCTCGAACTGCCAGTAGAGCTGAACGCCTACAGCAAGCCGGCCGCCCTGCGGATTCTGTCCTGGTTCTAACACACTGAATGGGGAAAGCTGAGCGCGCAGAAGGCAGGGTTATCCTCCGGTTCGTGGGCAGTCAGCAGGGGAAGCGAGAGTTGCGGCCTGCGCGTGGATGTTTACTTGCTTTGTTTGCTTTGCCCCCCAGCCGCGCCGCACAGCTCTGCCGGCTGCGCCCCGGGTTCCTTCCCAGCGACGACAATGGATTCTTTCTGTGAGCAAGTGCTCTATCCATTATTAAATTGATTATTCAAATTTCGTTTTAAAAAAGGAGCCAGATGGCTATTTTCCATTATTTGTTGCTATTGACAACCACCAACCCTAAACTGAGATTTTTTTCTTTTTGTTTTTTCTCCTGGCTGAAGAGCCTGCTGCATTTCCACACACAACGAACATATTGGAAACAAATAGCCAATTACCAAACAGGATTGTCGTTATTGATTATTGTGGAATCATCTTTGCATTGACAGAGCTGTTGTTCCTCTGACGATTCCATAATTAACTTACCCATATTCGGGCACAAGGACTTCGTTCCCGTAGCCATGTGGACGCGGGCCTTATTGTTACTTAGTTGTCATGACAGCGGGAAGCACGTTTTTACTTGTCCAGCGTCCTGGCTATTTTAAGACCCTAATAAGTATGCCTTGCTAATGAATCAGAATAATGGCAATTCTGCAAATAATGATTTTTTAAATTCTGAGGGAGGCCGAAGATCTGAGAGCGAGATAATTGCCTGCACGTGTGATGGGCACCAAGCATGTTCCTTTCACTACGTGTGCTCACCTGCGTGCACACACGCGCGGCCTCCCCTGTTGTCTCTGTGCAGGGCGCACGCCGTGGCGGCCGGACTTCTGCGGGAGAGCCCCGCAAAGCCGCCCCTGTGGGGTCTTCACCGGCTGGGGCAGAGCATGGCCGGCGCGTGCCTGCGCTGGAAACCGGCCCACCTTCACGTTCTTATGTAGCGAATTTTAATGCTGCCGCATGTATCAGTCCGTGTCTGTGATGACGTCTGCATGTGCACACGTGGGACTTGCTTTAAGGAACTGGAACTGGAAAGGTCACGCCCCTGACGGATGGGGCCCTTGCACGTCACTGTGATTCCCTCTCGGGAGTCCAGCTCCACCTGACGTTTGGGTAGGAGGACTTGATGGGGCGGGTCGCATAAAAGAGGCTCCTCCCTCTCCACGAATGTGGGTGCACAAAAGTCTCTCGGGGCGTTCTAAGAATACTAAAACCGTGGCCTCTATAAGTTCTGGGGGATTCGGGGCACCTTCCAATCACTGGTCAGCTTACCGCCTCCACCCAGGGAGGAACCTAATATGCCTTTTGGTCGGTGGTGCTGAATTCCAATTCTAGCCCAAAGAATTCAGCTCCTTCTGCCTCTGCAACATGAGAGTCATTTCCTCTTGTGGAGCAAGCCCGGTTGCGAGGGCAGGGCTGGGTGGGGGAAGGGCTGACCCCTCGCCTAGTGGTTTCTGGAGAGCTCTCAAATAATTAACAGCTGATAATCAGCTGTAGAGTGAGAGACCCCATGGGCTGCTTCCCCAGCGCCCCCCACCCCCAGAGTGAAAAGCCCTTCAGCATGAGAAACACTTCCGGGTGGAAAGACTGTCTGCACACTGTTCGCCAGGAATCCGCTGTGCTTCTGCCTTCAGACACCCACTCCGGCAATCGTAAGAAACACGGTATTAGCATATGAAGCCCGTAACAGTGAAAACGTGCGGCACACATGTTAAGTTTCTAATCAAACATTGCAAAAATGCATTAATCAGTATTTCATAGTTCATTACAGTCTGACTAATTTTGAAATCCCTCATGTAAATTGATTAAATGTCTTCTGCAGGCAGATAAATGGGCTTTTGTTTTAAGCAACCTTTACTGAGAAAACCAGGCTTCTCTGTGACTCAGTTCTTCCACGTTTGTGGGTGGTGCTGTCCTAGGCACTCGCTCGCGCTCTCTCTCTCTCTGTCTCCATGATCTAGAATTTTGCTATTTGCGACTGACCGACAAGCGGGCGGTAGCACCCTCAATGGGCCTAAGCGTTCAGCAAGCCCCTGCTTTGTGCCCGAGGCGGTGCTAAGGGCTGACAGAGGAGGGGGCAGGGGGCGTGGTCCCCTCCTGACTGCAGAGATGACTCATGCGTGTGAACAACTGAGAGAAAAAATAGACACACTTGATTCAGACCTGACTGGAGTGCAGCCAGTGAGCGTTCTTTATGTTCCACAAATATAAACCAGTGCTGGACAGGTTTTTAAAGGGGTAGGGTGGTTATTTATCGGCAGGGTTCTGGGGTCATTTTCATGTTCAACCATGGAGGCGGGGCACCTGGAACCAGAGGCTCTGTGCTCTCGGGAGGTCCTGTCTTCGCTCTCTCTTCCCTGAGTATTGGCTCCTCACCAGCCTGGCTCCCTTCCTGGAGCTTCTGAGCCTGCCTCCCCAGTGGAGAGATGTTCCCCCACCCCCTCCAGTTAGAAACTCCTTGGGGAGGAGGACCCTGACGGGCTCAGCTGGCTCACTGGCCCAGTCAATGTGGCCTCCCAAAGACGGTGGGGCCCTTGTCCCACAGCCACAGACAACAGGGCCCAGGGGGCAGACGAGTCCAGGGGGTCCTGCCAGCTCCCTGGGGCTGAACGGGGCAACGGGAGTCAGATCTCTGCTTGAAGAGGGGACTTGGTCATATAGCTCCGGGGGGAGATCAGAGAAGCCTCCCATGAGGAGCTGGGCTTGAGGCAGGGAGGTGGCAGCCCTGGGACATGCACAGAGGTGGCCTGAGGGGACGGTGGGATGACATGACCCAGGAGGACAGTGCATGTGGGGACATTAGGAGACACAGGTCGCAGGACTGGGTGAGGTTGTCAGAAGCCTTGTTCCCGAGTGGCCAGGAAATGGGGAAACATGGGGTGGAACAGAAGAGGGGACCGGGATGGTGACCCGCGCCTGGTGGGTGGCAGGCGGTCTCAGACAGGTGGTTTGCTGGAGGCTGCTGCCTCTGTGACACGGAACGAGCGAACAGAGGTGGCCCAGGAAGCTGTAGGATGGGAGAGAAAGGGCAGACCCCGAGGCCTGCTCCCAGGGTGAGAGGCAGGGCAGGTGCCAGAGAAGGGGGGTGGCTATTGAACTGGAGACCTTGGAAGAATGGGGTGTTTGGGAAAGAGATCTATTTGGGGGGTACAGTAAGAAACAGTAACTGAAATGATAGATGGCCCACATACAACAGAGCATTTTTATGTCCCACGCGCTAGTCTCCTGTGTTTAGACGCATTCACTCATCTTACATGGCCAAGTGCCTCTACCAGGCAAACAGTATTTCTTCCCCATTTTACAGAAGCCGAAGCTGGGCGCAGAGGAGCTGAGCAAACCCCCTGTCACACCGACTGGCTCCCCCGTCTGCTCAGAATCGGTTCCACTGGTGGCAGGTCAAGCTGGGGGGATGCTGGCCCGCCCCACGCGCGGGGTGGCATCCAGGTCAGTAGGCCGAGGTTGGGGGAAGTCAAGGGGCGATGGGGACAATGGGTCAGAATAAACACAGTTTGGGACTCAGCGGGATGGAGAGCTGAGAAAAGACACCCTGGTTCATCAACGCTGATTTGCTTGCCAAGAAAAGTGTTTTCATTCAAGTGCAAGGCCTTGTCGCTGCCTTGCTTTTTGACAGAAGAGAGACGAAGAGTGATTCCCAGTGTGGACCCTGCCCCTGTGTGAGTGGGCTGGAGGTGGTGACAGCAGACATTCTGGGTGAGATGTTGATTTCAACGTCTATCAGAAGCAGCACAAGGAGCACACAGGAGTCGTGCATTCGCTAGAGCTCATTGCTGAGGACGAGATAAATTTTTTGTGTGAGGCAAATTGTTTAAAAAGTAAATTTTGTAACAGATGGCATGCGGATACAACAAAAATTGCCAAGATGGAGTGAGAATGATAGTTTTGTGAAACATCGGGTCAAGGTCCAATTTCCGCTGTCCTGGCTGCGGAGAGCGGGTCCCCTCCTGCCTTGAGTTATCACTCGACTGTCAGCTGCTGCTGGCGCGGTCTTCCCTGTGGTGGCCACCGCTGATTCTTACTGTTCCCAACCACGCCCGAGCGCCCCCCGCCGGTCCTGTTATCCTTCCTCCTGCTGTCTGTGCAGCCTCCAGATTCACTTCCTCTTATCTGAGTCCCGCCCCCTCCTGGCCCCCAACAATTCACCCACTTACTCCCCGGGAATGGGTTTTCTCCCTTGGGTGACAGATGTCTTCAGTATTCGTCATGAGACTCAAGTCACTGTGAGGCTGGAGGCTGCAGCCTGAAGGGACTTCTGTCCTCATCACCTGGTGACGGGTGCGGTGGCTGCACGCA
Organism: Desmodus rotundus; assembly: GCF_022682495.2. Taxonomy (NCBI): domain Eukaryota; kingdom Metazoa; phylum Chordata; class Mammalia; order Chiroptera; family Phyllostomidae; genus Desmodus; species Desmodus rotundus. Next base: position 619,387 of record NC_071398.1, read on the forward strand.
GCACCAGCCCTCTCTGCAGGGGTGGGTGGCTCCCCTGGAACAAATCATGAGGAATCTGGGAGCTGGGACCTGCCCACAAAGTGACCTCTGATTGGCGTTTGTCGTATTTTGATTTTGCTCTTAGATGCACCCCGTGCTACGTGGAGAACGGAGTGTCCCAGATTTACTTTTCCTTTTTTTCCCTTTAACTTTTCGGTCTGATCTCTCATCGCCAAGTTCTGAGTCCACGGGAAAATGGACCCATTCCTCCACGTGCCATGAATAAAATTATAATTTAAGTTTTGTCCCCAAGGATGTTACGATGGAGAAACCACAGGTGCGTGGTTCGGCCTTCCCGTCCTTTTGTCTGAGATGCCACTTGTATCTCAGTAATTAGCTTGTCACCGTTGTCTGCGGTCGGGACAAGGTGCAAAAGTGAGGTTTTTGTTTTGAATGGCGTTGCAGGTTTGCACACCTGGATTCCTCCCCTGCAAGCAATGGGCGCGTCCTGGAACGCACGCCTTCCCCATCTGAAATATTCACAGTCCTCCGCACATCCCGTCCTCAGACAAGCGCTCGAGCCGCGCTGCGGGGCCAAGAGCATCTTCCGGGAGAAATGGCAACGCAGCAGGAAGGATGTGCCGGGGTTCGGTCTCACACGGATCGATAGCTCCTCCCTGCCAGCCCGCACTTGCACTTGGCCCGATACTCAGCATCAGCCCCACAGAGGCCCTGCTCCTGCCTGTGCGTCTGGTGGGCTTATTTCATAAAGGAGCCTGGACCCACTGTGTGGGGGTGGGGCGGGAGGAGCCTGAGTACGGAGGGGGTCAGGGGCGTGGTCTCAGAGCCTGGTGGGTGGTGGGGTGCCTGGGCGGTATTGCTGGGGAGAGCAGAGCTCCCAGCACTTCTGTGTCCCCATGCCCTTTGCCGGCCCCTCTGTCTGCACCTAGAGCCCTCCTCTCTTTCCTCCTGGCCCGGAGGACACAGCATCGTAGCACCAGCTCCGGGCCTTGCCCATAACTTGAGACTGTCACTTTCCCTGGCCTGTCTCTTCCAGCGTCCACTCCTGGCCTAACTCTGGAGCCACATAGTCCCTCCCGTTGCATCTGGTTTTGTCCCTCAGCTCCTCTCAAGTGGTGATGGAGCAAGAGCTGCTTCTCTAGGGTGAGGCCCGCAGACAAGAGTGCTTAGGTTGGACCAGTGCTGCCAAATGTTTTCTTTAAAAAAATGAATCAGGATTTGGGGGTCAAATCTCTTGGGGTTGGCAACCAACCCAATGACAGTGTTGAGCGTGAGTTGGCCAAGCTGTGTGTCGGTGGCCAGCCCGGCCCTTGGTCTGCCGGCCGTCCACTCCCTCCAAGGGGATGGTAAGCAGCATCCTGCTGGTGGCAGGTGCGTGCCTCGCCTGCAGCCCAGGGTGCCGAGACGTCACAGGCTGGGGAGCAGCGGTGCCGTCCGGCTCCTCATCCTCCTCATCTTCCTCTCAAGCTCCCACCACGGTGGCACGGCCACCTCGGCTTCCCTCACAGCTTCACTATGGCAAAGGGAACAACTGTAGCGTCTGATTCCACTGCGTGGGGACGGCCAGGAGAGCTAAGAACTTCTTCAGCAGATTCCTTCCAAGCCACTTGGGCCCCTTCTATAAATAAAGCTTTAGCCCATGTCAGAAAAGCATATTTATTTGTGTGGTGGATCATAATGGCTCCTTGGGAGCCTTCGGCCCTGTGAGGTGGTCTTCAAGCCTCTTTCTGGGCAGCAGAGATGCAGCTCGGCCCCTTGGTGCGGCCGGTGCCTGGCACGCTGCAGCCTGCTCACGGTGGCCTCGCTCGATCCAAGCCATTAGCACAGAGGCGGCTGCAGGTGCCAAGGGGAAATTATTAATAAGCAGTGGCTGGATGACGCCAAGCCAGCAAAAGCATTTCTAAAGTGGCTGGCGGCGAAAGGGAAGGGGCGGGGAGGAAGGCGGAGGAAGTTGTTGCGTTTTTCTCAAAACAGCAGGAAAAATTGAAAAGGAAAAGGAAGGAGGAATAGTGAGGTGAAGACGAGCGGTTACAAAGGAAACAGCTCTCCCCCTCGTGGGTGTTATGTGGGTTTTACCTGCCTCGAATCCCGGCCCCAGCACTGCCTGCTTGGCTGGGTTTAAACGGTGGGGAGAAAGGCTCTCTCAGCCTCAGCTCGGGACTGGAAGTGCCCTTGTTGTCTGGGCCTGTCCTGGTGTTGCAGGAGCGTCTGTGGCCTCCACCCCTGGATGCCAGTTCCAGTGCCTCTCCTGGCGTGACAAGCCAGACGCCTGGTGGCTTTCCTTTCCCAGGAGTGGCCCCTGGGCAATCTGAGTGAGAGTCAGGTGACTCAGTTACAGTCCCAGTCTTATCTGCTATGTACTGCCAGAAGCTCAGTTCTGTTTCTTTGTTCACGCACCACTCTGCCCACTCAGGAACTGTGCACCCCTTGCACGCAGCCTTCCAGGGGCTCCCCCTGCCCCGCCCGAGGAGACCCTCCCGACCCCAGGAGTTCAAGGGCACATGGGTATGCCCTCCTTCCTGTTCATCTTGCTGTTAGAAGTGGTGTACTCTGACAACCATTCTCCTTCCTCCCTTCCTCCCTCCCTTCCTCCCTTCCTCCCTCCCTCCCTCCCTCCCTCCCTCCCTCCCTTCCTCCCTCCCTCCCTCCTTCCTTCTTTCCTCCCTCCCTCCCTCCTTCCTTCCTTCCTCCCTCCCTCCCTCCCTCCCTCCCTCCCTCCCTTCCTCCCTCCCTCCCTCCCTCCCTCCTTCCCTTCCTCCCTCCCTCCCTCCCTCCCTCCTTCCTTCCTCCCTCCCTCCCTCCCTCCCTCCCTCCCTTCCTTCATTCCTCCCTCCCTCCCTTCCTTTTATTCTAATTAGCCCAACAACACGTGTGAGGCTTCACAGAAGCAGTTGTTTTATTGGCAACCTTGACCTTGACAAAATTCCCATAGTGTGGGAGGCCAGGGCAGGGGCACTTGGAATCAGCAGGAAGAGGGCATGTCCCTCTGGTTTATGCCACTGAACAGGGCGCAGCGTCACGAAGGGACCCTGTGATCAGACAGGTAACTGTCACAGGGGTTCACCAACATGTGCTACTGTTCCCAGTGGTGGGGACTCAGGGCCCCTGAGACCCCAGCCACACCTGGGCAGGCTGCGGGCCGTCTCCCTCTTCTAGGCAGCGGGAACACACGCGTGATTTCAGACACTGGGGGGAAATAAACTGCGTGTTCCGGGACCTGAACAGATTAAAAACATTTTAAAAAATGGCCTGCTTCGGCTCGCATTGCGGGTGATTTCTCCTTCGACGCGCTAACGGGAATGTATTTTCTCTTGGTGCTGCTGTTGCCTCTCCTGCTAGTTTCCAGGTCACTAATTTTTCTGCTTAGAGTTCATTCTGTTTAGACCGATATGCTGTCTCTTTTAATGAGGTTATTTCTGGGTTATTAGCCTTCCTGTTCTATGATACCTTCTGTGGAGGCCCTAATTGATGTAAATCAAACACAGCTTGCAGAGAAAAATCAAAGTCATTCTTCAGATATTTGGTGGATCTCAAGGCATCTCAGGATTTCCGTTTTAAAACTACTTTTCACCAAGAGGATCCATGTAGCTAATAACACAAATAAATCCTTCCTTATTCGTCAATTAGCAGGTTCAAAGAAGTGGAAATTGAAGGAGGGCATTGGCATTTTGGTTTGCTGAATAAGCTTTAGACAGAAATTAGACTGAAAAGTATGGAGTGGGAGGGATTTAATTTGCAGCTTGATAACCTCACCAACGTATTCTTATTAAGGCATTCTTACATAAGCCATTAAGCTTTAGGTTAATTTTTACAGATATTTTCTGGCCGTACTTAACAATGAGGGATAAAATGAAGCAAAAGAATTTCCTCCAGGATTTTCAGAGGTTTCCGGTGAGACGAGGCTGTACACGGGAGGGGCTTCTGTGGCCTCGGAGCTGTCACAGGGTCTGTGGTTACGGTCACGTTAGCAGGAGGCGGCCGCTTTTTTCTCATTTTGCTCCTGGACATTAGCTCTGTCACGGGAGATTCCGACGAGCAGGCATATTATTTTTATCTCAAAAGAAAAGAAAAACATGGTTTGTTCTCTTTTTTCCTTAAGGTCCTGTTCATTCATTACGTTCCCCGCCTGTCTCAGAGAGAAATTGTTCCAGGCCTGGAGAGGTGTGGCTGGCATGGGGCTGCGTAGAGGGAGTGCTGGGAGAAGCCACCTCTGCGGAGCTCGGGGACCCTCGGTGACCACAGGGTTGGGTGGCAAATGGGGAAGGGGGGGAAGGGGGTAACATAGGAGGCAACACCCCCTGTGGGTGGTCTTGGTATAGCAGAAGGTGTAGGAGCGCGGGGATCAGGGCCCCTGCGTTAAATGCCCACTCTGTCTGTGAATAACTGTGTGATGTCAGGGAAGGGCCTTCCCTGGCTATCAAGGCATGAGAAGCTCCAGCGTGAGCTGACCTGACCCCCGGGGCCCCAATGTCCTCTGGGGTTGTCCCCTGCCTCTGCGCTCCTGAGATGCGCCGTGGCCCCCGGTTTGGTGAAGGGATAATGTTTCCCATGCAGGTTTGCTCAGAGGAATTTGTAAACGTGAATGAAAGCAAGGCATTCACTGCCAGACACAGTATGAAATGTGTGCTTTGAGGCCTTGACCTTGACTACCCTGGGAGTCTGAGGAGGGTCCAGGAGGACGTGGCCATTGTGTGTGACACCCAGCCTCACAGCCATGGACACCCAGCCCCAGGGCACCTCGAGTCATTCCCACAGCCTTGGACCATGTCCTCTTTCTGCCCTGGAGGGTGGAGAGGCCACAACAGGGGGAAGGTGGTGCCTGTCCACAGAATCTCAGTCTTCACCCAGGAACACGCTCCCAGCAGAGGGTTTCCAGATCCCACCGCGAGCCACCCTCGCCAGCTAGTCCTGCCTGTTCGAGGTGAGAGGCTGACCCGGCTCCAGACACGGTGGAGTCGGGGTGGCGTCGGTCTGTCCTGTCAACAGAGGTTTCTCATACAACTACCCATGAGATCGCCATACGAGATTGTCGTTTCGGGCACTTACCCAGGAACCTGGGAACTGTGTGGACACACCCACTGTGGTTTTATGCACAAGAGCCCCGAACTGGAAACAGCCCGGATGTGGCCGCACGCACCTGAAACATTGTTTACAATTGCGGAGAGAGGACCGTTGATACTAACACTCGCAGTCCTTGGGCGCCTCTCCAGGCGGCTGTCCTGAGCAAGACGGACCGGTCTTCCGGTCCCGTCCCGTATTTTACCGTGTATAACATGCACTGTTTTGCCCAAATTTTTGAGGGAAAAAATAAAGATGTGCATTTTATGTGGGTAGTACCAATTCTGTATATATAAATATTTTTATTTTTTTAAATTTATGCATTAAAAGTGTAACTCTAGAAAGCAATAACAATATCTGTATGCAAAATAATACCCTGGAATGTGATATTGGTTTTGTTTCTAAACATAAATAGATAAAAAATTGAATTAAAAAAATTAAAACAAAAGATTTTTTTCCTGGAAGTTTGGGCCAGAGCATGGGGGTGCATTGTACACCACAAAATACATAGTAGTAGATGACTTTTTTAATAACATTTTCATGTGGGGGTGAATATGTGAACCTATACAAGGTCTGTCTAGAAAAAGTCCAGCCACTGTTAATATAACAAGAACAGTTTGTGTGACATCGATGTCACCTGGTAGCCAAGGAGAGTAGACTGGAATGCGTGTGCGTGAACAATGGCGACTTCACTGTACTAGTCAGTGGGGGTGGTAGATGCTGTTGAGTGAACATGTGCACTGTGTGGCCGTCACAGTCCAAATGACTGAGCGAGTAGAGCAACGAATCTGCATCAGACTTTGCGTTAAGCTTGAACATTGGAAACTATTGAACTCCACGGAAACTACTGGGATGATTCGGAGGCTGCAGCTATGGGCAACTGGTGATTGGCAGCTTCATCGCGACAGCGCACCTGCTCATGTATCACGTGTCGTGTAGAGCATCTTGGTGAAACATCAAATCCCCCAGGTGACTCAGCCCCACTACAGCCCAGATTTGGCACTGTGTGACTTCTGCCTTCTCCCCAAACTAAAATGACCTTTGAAAGGGAAGAGATTTCAGACCATGGATGAGATTCAGGAAAATACAATGGGGCAGCTGACGGCAACTGGGAGAACGGTGTGAGGTCCCCAGGTGCCTACTTTGAAGGGGACCGAGGCGTCATTGTCCTGTGGACAATGTTTCTTGTTTCTTGTATCTTCTAGTTCTCATAGTCCCTGGCCGGCTACTTCCCGGACAGACCCTGTACGTGGGCTTTGCTCGTGCAGGACCAAGTGCATGTGCTCACACTCAGGGACAAGGGAGCCTGGGGACCCCGAAGGAGGTCTGTGCACTGCTATCAAAGTCGTTGTCACACTGGTGGTGCTGTCCCAGGGTTCGCAGGATGCCACTGCTGGTGGAAACCAGGAAGCAGGTAGGCACATGGCGCCTCTCTGTATTGTTACTTTCACTGGAATGTGAATCTACAATTATTTCAATAAAAATTTTCATTTAAAACCATGACCATGTTAATTCTTTTGAATAAAAAACCTAAGTTAGGAGGCAAAGGCAGTTGTCACCCGAAGTCACAAAATGAGTCACGGAGGGTCCGTCGGCCCCACTGTAACATGTGATGCAAATGTCCGTAAGGCGCCTGTGGGGCTCGGGGTCTGGAGTCTGGCCGAGAGTGGGGCACCCTACCTGGCCCTCCTCGCCTCTGCGCTCTGTCCTACATGGTAGCACGCACTCTGCCAGCTTCTACGTCTGCTTTCCACGCCGGCTCACAGCAGCTGCATCCGAAGCCAGGAGAATCAACATGAGGACGGCCAGCGGCTGGCTGGGGCTGGCTCTCAGTGCTGGGGGGGGGGTGTCCTAGGACAGAGTTGGCACAATGCCAGGTCATGGAAGCAGCCCGTGCAATGAGGGGCGGGGCTGAACCAAGAGCCACCCACAGACCTCTGGGCCAAGTGTCACCTGGCCGGCCCTTAACACATGAGCCGGTGAATGTGGACACACGGTAAACGTCACCTGCACGTGAGGTGTGGTGCTGACGTGCCCAGGGGTGTCCTACAGGCGATTCCTCAGGGTTCTCCAGGCCCCAGGTTAACTTGTGCAGAAGGCTGCAGACCATTTCAGGGGGGCTGCAGGGCCGGGGGGCCTCGTGTCGGCCATCTGAATGGAAGTCAAAGATTTCTGCAGGGGCTGCTCCTCCGCAGGTGCTCCTGCAGCATCGTAAACAAGATGGAAGGGACAAGCTACATCTGTCTGTTTGCAATAAAAAACCCTTAAAGACAGACAAGATGGCGCAGAGGTTCCCCATCTGTCGCAGCAGCACCGGCAGCCCCAGCGCTTTTTATTTGTCTTTGTTTGCGCAGTGGAGAGGCAGGTCTGGTGCTTGAGTTCTCAGTGTCAGCAGCACAAGACCATCAGGGCCATTCCCGGCCCCGCAGGGGCAGCAGCTCTGCTGTCCCTTCCTGAGGGCTGGTGGCCTCCCTGCCTGCAGGCACCTCGTCCCTGCCTTCAGGGCGTACTCCGGCCCAAGAGGTTGGGAGAGGCCCTGGAAATCTGAAAAGGCTTTGCACCATGCACGCAAGTTTAAAATATAATTCTCCTTTCCAAAAACGACAATTTAATTGTAAGTTGGAATAGACACATCTCCTTTCTTGATTCCAGGATCTAGGAATTCTAGGTAAGTTCACCGCAGCTGTGCATTCCTCCACAGCAGGGCCCTGCTCTGCGTCCCCCTGCCTGGGGGACAGCCCCTGCAGCCCCCAGCTGCCCAGTCCCAGGGAGGGTGAGCTCTAGGGGCGGGGCCTCAAGCTGCTTCCTGTTTGTGTCCCCACCCCAGATGAGGTCTGGAACCCAGTAGCATTCAACTTGTCCAGTCACAGTAACTCACTGGTCATTACATCCAATTCCAGAACTTTTCTAGAGATTCGGCCGGACTGAGCCAAGAGTCGGCCCACAGACCTCAAAGCCACACGGCGCATTCACTGGATGGAAATGGTCACTGGAGCCTTCAGAGACCTGTGTGTGCACCTGTCTGCGGGCCTGGGGACCCAGAGGGATGGGTTACCTGGTGGCTCACACTTCTGGCCTTCGCCTGTCTTTAGTTTTTCGAGTCTTGTATTGACTGAGTTAACAGACTTAGAAGGCAGGGTGGTCCAGTGTATCAACCGATCAATCAATCAAATAAGTTAATGAAAACCTAGGATTTCGTGGGCAGGTGGGTAGGCTTGCCGCTGCCCCTCCTCAGGAACAGGTGCGCTTCCTTCCCGAACCCAAGGGCAGTGCACCCGCCCTTTGCAATCCTGGGTCCTTCAGCCTCCAGGTTTGTGGTTGAACCTGAACCCCTTCTCACGGCTTCTTCTTCAGCTTCCAACCCACTGAATGGCCCCGGGGACCTGACAGCTCTCACCCACTGGCCCGGCCCCCCTCTGTGCCTCACATTCTTTGTTGGCAAAGTGGCATTTCTGCTCAGCACCACCTGGGAAGGCACCGGGCCACGCGTCTGTGAGCGCCAGCCCTGTCCAGGTGGTCCCGTAGACACAGCTGGTCCCGGGGACAGGAAAGACAGCACCTGCCCTTTGCTGGGGGCTGGATTTGTTTTTGTCCTGTGGGACTGCAAAAGTCCAGACCAATGACGCCTGCCTAGGAACCTAACCCTCGCTAAAGCAAGCCTCCGCTCCATGGACGACACTGGCTGTCTCCCGATTTCGGGTATAAACGGGCTCTCAACTTGGACTCCCCCCTGCACGATTCCTGCCTTACAAACATCACTGCATCGGTGACACTGGGGAAGAGAAAAGAACACAAGAAAATACTTAATTTCATTAATCTGTTCAGCAATACCAATATAATGAGGCATAATATTGATTTTCTTACTTAGGATTTAAAATCTTGACTTCTTTCCACAGAATTAAATGCTTCAAACCGATACCCCCGTCTTTACAGTCGCATCTTTAATTTAGTTGTTATAATTAGGCATTAACGGGTGTCAGTAGGATAGCCAGTGAGAGGCCATTCTGTTCTGCTTGTCTTGATTATCACAGTTTAGATGTAAAGTAAATTAGAATGAAAGACTATACAGTCCAATTACAGATAAAAGCAGCAAACGGCACTGTTGTAATTAGATGCCAGGACTATTTTTCTTAGATTTTGTATCTCTGAGGGCCCTTCTTGGAGCTACTTGGCTGGAGCCATGGCTGAAAGGCATCAGACGCACCTCAGTTGCCGCGGCCATGTCTCTTCTGAAACGTGGACTTCGGACGGGGCTCCCTTCCCGGGGAACCTCCCTCGCCGGCACCCACCGGGACCTGCTGGGGCTTCCTCCCTCGGACCAGGGTCTGCAGGCCGCCTGGCAGTCGGCCGAGGCGGGAGCAAGGGTCAGTTTCTCTGTGTGTCTCTCTGTCTGCTCCTACCCCTGGCCTGCTGCCCTCCCTCCTTCTCTCCCTCCTCCTCCTCCTCCTTATTGATATTGGGTCTTAGTATTGCCCTGCCTTGTGGGCCCAGGATGGTTGTCAAAATCATGCTTCCAAGACTGGTGTGGAATGTTCTAGAAGTGAGGATTGGCCAGGTGCCCATGCACACACAGAAATCAGTCCCAGAGGGGAAAGGTCATCCCCTGGAAATGGTCTAGGGGGAACCCACTGCTAACCGAGGAAGGTCCTGTTCCCGTGACCCGTTCATTTCCCAGGGTCACTGAGGGTGGGATCTGGGCATATATTCTCTTTTGCCACCAAACATACCTGACCTCTTACTAATTTCGCCTACAATTAGTTTGGTGTAATTACTGCCACTTACAACTTAGTCTGCTTTCACTAAAAAAAATTATTGTTCATGGGGTCATAAAACTCTCTAAAAATTGCTTAATGAAAAATGGAGCCTTGGGAATGTTGGACGAGATAAGCCCGGCCATTAAAGGCAGGACTTCCTGTGTGTGCCCGGGGGTAGTTTATGTCAGAGCTCTTCGGCAGTGCGTGTGCGCCCTGGGTGTGCACGTGTGCACGGATGTGTCTGTGCGCACGTGGGCGTGCGCGTGTGTGGGTGTGCCCTGTGCTGGGGCGTGTGTGGAGCACACTGTCAGGACAGCCCTCTGTGGCCCGGGGAGTGTGCCACGCAGCCTGGCAGGACCTGAGACCCCAACTCAGGCAGGATGCTCGAGCACTCTGTCCTCACCGGCTTTTCTCCTGCTCTGTCGGGAAGGACATCCGAGCAGAATGAAGAAACGAGGCGGGGGCAGCCTCCAGCCAGGCTTCTCTCACAGGCGGGTGCCATGCGAGCTGCCACGTCCCCTTGAAGGAAACCCCCTGTTTGAGGGGTCCACGGTCTGGTCCCCTTGCTGGCCGCATTTCCCCATGACGAGCCCCCTTCCCGTAAGCTGACCTCGATGGTGTGGCATGACAGCCCACTCTTGGTGGCCTCACCTGGACTCAGCACTAGCCCCTCGCTGTCTCTTCTCTTTGTCCTCAAGGGCTGCGGGAAAGTGAAACCAGGGGCCTCGAACTCTCTGCAACAACGCACATCCCTGCAGTGTGCTGAGTGCACCAGCGGACATTGTCTTCACGTCCCAGGTGTGCGTGCCCATGCTCCGGCGTCCCGGGCGTGCACGCCGCAGCCGGCCCAGCCTTCCGGTATTTCTTTAGGGGGAGACCCGGCAGGGAGCAGAGAGTGAGAAGACCCTAGTGGGGAAGATGTGCGTGAGGAGAAGGAGGGTTCAGCCTAAGGGGCTGCCTGGATATGGGGCCACCACAGGGTCATCAGAACTGGACGTCTGGGTAGGTGGGTGACAGGGACAAACTTCCTCCTGAACTGAACCTGATCGCTGCCCTGAGTCCACGGAGCAGCCCAGCTTTGGTTCTTCAGCTTAGGAGGGACACACAGGTCCTCCACAGAAGGTGACTAAGAAGCGGAAGGTAAGACTCCCGCTGAGCCACCGTGTCCAAGAGGGCAGAACCTGGCAGGTTCTCACGGTGCCATCGCAGCTTCCCAACAAGCATGGCCCAGAAGGAGGGCACAGCTGCGCCACCCACAGTCCCGATCTCAGGGCCACACAGCTCAGTCGGGAAGTCAAGGTATAAACCAGTGGGCAGCCCAGGAGAGCAGGTGGGGATGTGAGCTGGTAAGTGGTGCTTGTAGGTTGGGATGTGGCCTCAAGATGTGTTTGTCTGTGTACATTTTCCCTTTAAGCTCACAAATTTAAACCAGTCCGGATTTGTGGCTTCCCCTGAACTTGGGAGATGTGGCTGTAAGCAGCCAGAGCTTAGTAGCTGCAGCCTTTGCTTTCTTTGCCTCGGCCCCTGGCGCCCCCTGTGGCTTCATGCCTCCTTCCTCTCCATTTCCCTTGCCTGCCTGGCCCCCATTCACAGGATGGTCCCCAAACTTATTTGTAGGTTCCAAACCTGTTTGGCCTGAGAGTTTAAATCAAACAAAGCTCTGAAGGCCATCTGAGTACCTCCTCAAAAGGCTTCCCATCATGTTCAAACTAAAATCTGAACCTGCAGAGTCCACGAGGCCACTGCAATCTGGCCCTTCCTGTCTTCTGGGCTCCCCTGCTCAGCTTGCCCACTCTTCTCTCTCCAGCCACCCCAGCCCCCCCCCCTCCCCCCCGAGGAGCTCAGATGCCCTCAGCCAGGAGGCCCCTTCCCTCCTCTCCGTGACTCTGTTCCCACAGGGGATTCTCAGGGTGGCCACCTGCCCACCCTCTGCCTGCCCCCTTGCTCCCTGTGTCCTCACCTGCCTTTGTTTGCATCGTGGCACCTGCCACCCCTGACCTTATATCATTTATCTCTTTATTGAGTGTCCCTCCCCTCAAGAATGGGCACAATAAGGGAAGCCACTGTACCCCTCACCTGTGGCACAGCAACCGCGGGCACTGGGCGGGTGGGCAAGCATATCTGTAGGAAGACACCTAGGACTCTCTTCTTACTGTGTAACCCTAGCATGGGGAAGGGTTCTGGGCAAACAGTAGGCAGTCCATAAATATGTCCAGGGACAAGCTGAAAAGACACTGGACATGTCAGAGCCCAGTCGTGCCTGACAAAGAACGTGTCAGTTGCACTTGAATCCCAATGGATGGATCAGAAATTTCCGGAGTGTAGGTAAACCCAGGCCTCTGCCTCCCTGCTTTCAGCCTTCCCTGAACCAACAGAGTCCTGCTGAGACCCCTCGATTTTGTTCAGAACAAAAGTGAGGTATATGATGTTTACACCCCAAAAGTTCACTTCTTAATGAATGTCCAATCACTCACTCAATCTATGGCCGCCTTTGATTCACACGTGCCTCATTTCACAAAACATTATTTCTAAGTGAGATTTTTATGTGAGGATTGACACGGGGTATAGAGCACAGTTGAACAAAATCCCAGTGCTAACGGCTAGAAACAAGTCCCCCCCCAGCAAAAGCCGCTGCTCCCTTAAGGGGGGTGAGCAGTGTAACTGAAGGACCACTTTTTTCATAAAGACACGTTGGAAGGAGCCCACCAGCCTTGGAGAGAACACCCAGATTTAAGCAGCGTGAACAAAGAAGTCCATTTATCACGACCCACACGCAAGCGCCAGGGCTCTGTGCGTCCTGGGCATCCGCCCGAAGTCCCAGCTCTGTCACCGGTAAATTGCCCTTCCACAATGCATTGCTGAATTCCATGCAAATGAAATTCATCTCCCCCAGAATTTGGGAAAAACACGGGGCCAGGCAGGCAGGGATTCTCGATTTAGACTGGGCAGACTTTGGTTGGTTCCTCTGGCCAAATACTCCTTATCTTTGCGAAGTGCTGCAGGAGACACAGTGTCCTGGGCCGTGGGTTTACAGAAAGGACATGCTCAGTGCACGTGCGTAATTGTGTGTCGTTGGCTGGCAGGGGTAGAGGCATGTGGGGACCCTGCACCCATCTGGGCTTGAGCTGGGTGCCGCCTTCTGCACTGGCTCACCAGGGAAACACACTACTACTAGTTATTATCACATAGTAATTGTATACTATACGAGGTATATAACTAGTAATATACGATACAACTAGTAATGTATGATACAGTCATAAAAATGGCCACGGCCAACACTGAGTGCTTTCTCTCTGCCGAATGCCTGCCCTTTCAGGGGCTGCGTCACGCACTGCTCCTGCCCCCCGTGCCAGGCAGTGCTGTCCGCACGATCACCCTCAGTTCAGATGAGGAGAGAGAGACACAGATGCCACGTGGCTTGGTCAAGGTCACAGAGCTGGTATGTGGCGGAGTCCCATTTGTACCCTGGCCCTAGAGTTGGTAAGGTCAGGGGTGGCAGGTGAGGACACAGGGAACAAGGGGGCAGGCAGAGGGTGGGCAGGTGGCCACCCTGAGAATCCCCTGTGGGAACAGAGTCATGGAGAGGAGGGAGGGGACCTCCTGGCTGAGGGCATATGGGCTCCTCAGCGGGGTGGCTGGGGTGGCTGGAGAGAGAGGAGTGGGCAGAGCTGAGCAGGGGGGCCCAGAGGACAGGAAGGGCCAGATTGCAGTGGCCTCGTGGACTCTGCAGGTTTGGATTTTATTTTGAATGTGATGGGAAGGGAGGTACTCAGATGGCCTTCAGACCTTTGTTTGATATAAATCCACACGCCAAAGAGGAACTCACAAAATATTTTGGGGACCTGTGAGTGGGGGCCAGGTGGGCAGGGGAGCTAGTGGGAGAGGAGGTGAGAAGCCACAGGGGGTGCGGGGGCTGAGGCCTGGGCCTCTGTGCAGAGGACCGATGCTTTTGCAATCATCGTGGAGGACAGGCCCAGAGATTGCGGGAGTGTGCGCCCACCAGAGACCCCAGATGAGGCCTTCACCGGGCAGTTAGGCTCATTTAAGTGTCCAGGAGTTTTTCAGCTTGTCCCTGGAGAGCAAACTCACAAGCTTCACCTCTGGTGCTGAATGTGGGCTCCAGAACACCTGCCCTGTCCACTCCCCTGGCATGCCGTGGCACCTGGACTGGCTAGGTAGCCACTGTGGTCTTTGCATCCCCTTCATGGGTGGGGACAAGGGTCCCAGTGTGTCTGACTGTCTGTGCATCCAAGTCTATGAGACGTCACAGGCATCCCGTGTGGAACTGGGTGTCAGGGGGTGTGGCTCTGGGCGAGGAACATACCTGCAGGCTCCTTCCAGCCTTTTCTGTGCCCAGCGAGCCCAGGAAGCTTGGAGCAGCAGCAGCTGTGACCTGGGAAGTGACCTGGTTCTGCTTCTGTCAGGCCGAGGGCATATGGGCCCCTACTGTGCGGGGGCCCTGTGCCCCCTCACGCACACTCCCGCGGGGGTGTGGCTGGAGGCCTCTGAGCACCCTGAGCTCCTGTTACTATAGTGAACTTAAGAGTAGTAAATAAAAGCAACAAACGAAATAAAAACACAAAATGAAAAAATAATTAAAACAATAACTATTCCATTCATTCTGAGCACATCACCCAAGATTGCATTAGAAAAAAAAAAAAAAAACTACAATAAAAACATGCCTTTAATCTGATAGTAAAAAAGCCCAATAAAATAAAAATGAGCTCCATTAATGAAAATAATGGCTCTTACCCCAGCCAGTTAAAATGCTGAGCTTATGTGTTTTGGGGTTTGGGGGAGCTGAGGACTGTTTCTTTCTTTCCTTTTTTCCCCCCACAGCTGGTGATAGATTTGCTTTTGTTACATGCTGGAGATGGCCCCAGCTAATTAGTATTGCTCAATCTGGAATCTTACCTTTTGTGTGAGGCCCAAAGAAATCGTGCAGGAAGGTAACCGATTCCTGGGGAAATGGGCAAAAGGAGACGGGTGCTCTATTTAAGATTTGGACTTTAGAAAGGAGCGCTGATGTGTAGCTGTGTGTGTGTGTGTGTGTTCGCCCACGCATGTGTGAATTCTCTCTCTCTCTCTCAGCCTCACTTCCTCCCCCCTCCTCATCATTACTTCAATTTGCTTTTCCCCCTTTTAGGGAAATGACTAATTTTCTTGCAGATGACAGGTAGGCCCCACCTCAGACTCTTTTTGGATAACTGGGAGGTATAAATAGATGCGGCCCCAGTAATAGGCAACTTCAGCAACACCCTCACCTCCTGTTTTTGCTGGAAAAATTTTGCGGCTGAGCTCAGCTGCTCTCCCGCGCCATACCCCTGTGGTCCTGGGAGGTGCTTTTCCAACCCGGGGGCTTTTCCTGGGCCCTCCCCATGTTTCTTTCTTGCATGCCTCACAAGAGGTGATTTCTAATTACCGTATGTTTACTCGCTTAATGCTGAACTCCTTGAGTGTAGCTCCGCAAGGAGAAGCGATGCTGCTCGCAGTCCTGGCCCCGACCTCCAGTGGTGTTGCAGAGAGCCGACCTCGCCAAACCCAGGATGGAACGCGTTCTGAGAAACTGTGTCCATTTAATCAACCGTCTGCTGCCCTCCCAGGGCCCTGATGCTGCCACCTCCCCGCACTTATTTGTTCAAATGAATATTAACATTGTAATTTAGTACCCAATTATGCTTCTAGTCATAACTGGAAATGTGGTATTAAAACCTTACATGCTCTCTGGATATCAGCATGTACCTTTGTCAATGCCCTGGGGTTGCCAGAGATTTCTTTAATGCATAATCTCCATGCTCATATCTCTGCCTGTTGCCCGCCCCCCTCGTCACTTACAGATTTACCCTCTGCTGACGCATGTTCTATGGGGTCTTGCTTGAATAAAATAGGACATCGGCAGGCAGTTCAGCTCCTTCTGAAGGAAGTGCATGCATAGATGGTTTTCAAACTACCGTCCGTGGACGTAACATTTTAGGATTTGTCCACTGGGAAAACCTGCCAGTCTCACACAGAAGTGCGCCATAAAGCTTGCTTAATTAATACCCCTCGCCTGGTCACACCTCTTGGCCAGCGGTCCTCAGTCCTGGATGCACAGAAGAAAACATGTACGCTTTTAACAATCTTCATGCTTCCGAACTATACAATCCGTGTCTGTAAGGATGGGGCTCCCAGGTGGTTCCCACGGGCAAGAGGAATCGAGGCCGGTGCCCCAGGCACGGCCAACACACACGTGTTTGAAGGAGCTGCCGCACCCTGCGTGACCCGCTCCAGTGTACGCTGGCCGTGGACAAATGATCAGAAACTTAGTTTCTGCTGAGAACTGTCTATGAGCGGATGAGTCTACCTGAGAGAGTGGTGGAGGAGGAAGGGAGGCAGGATTGGTATTGCTAAACATACTTCTGAAGAGGTTGATCTATTAAGAACCAGGAACTGTCCTGATAGAAATCGTATCTGAATAATTGCTGTCCTGACTTTCGAGTGTTTTAGGCAAGTTCCCACATATGGTGAATCCCCCGTTGGGAGGACTGGGAGGACTGGGAGGACTGGGAGGACGTCCGGCAGGAGGCAGATGGCTCAGAACACCGTCCAGGGCTTCTGCTGGGGAAATGTCTTTTGAACTGAAGGGAAAAAGAACCCCAGCACCTGGGGTGTCAGTAAGGCACTCTCTAAGAAAACACGCGCTTGCTGACAGCTCTGTGTGTTTTGGGGTACACTCCCTGAGCAAAGAGGACCCACGCAGGGTAGCCCTGTCACTAAACGGTGACTGTGCCATGGCACTCTTGCTCAGCCTCCACAACTCCGGCTCCTGGATTCCGTGAGGTTTGGTGGGCGTTGCTTTGTTTAGGTGGCGTAGCATCCGAACGCATGGTAGAATGGCATTTTGTTTGCTTAAGAAGGTCTTCTCCACCTCTTCGCCCAGCTGGGGGGCAGGAGGGCGCTGCCAGCGACGCCTGGGCACGCGCTCATTTCGGACCCACCTCGTCAGAATGTGAGTTCCCCGGGGACAGTTCGCCACGGTGGTCCTAACACTGACCAACATCCGTACCGACGGCTATTTACAGTGTTAATTAAATTAATAAACGTTTCACTTCTGACTGTGTAGGGCAGTGATTAGTAGTGTGGACTCTGAAGCCAGACTGCCTGCGCTTAATTCTGTTTTCGCAAACTTGAAAATAACATGCAGTGGTCATTTCTGTGCCTCAGTTGCTTCCTGAAAGGACAATGGCATGGTCAGTGTGAGATGGGAATAGTCCATGACATACAGAAGGGCCCTTGTTGGGAGGCTTAAAGAAATTTTTAAAAAAGCTAAAGTGCCTAAAATACAATGGCATCTGGCTACTAATAAATAATACCCATGGGCCATTTGTGAACAATGAAATTTAAAAAAATAAACAAAGAACATGAAATGAGAGAGTTCCGAATTTTTCTGAGCGGCTTTCAGACCTAGTCAAGCACTCGTGAAGGAGAGAAGCCGTTCGGACTTCCCCATGTCTCTAATTGGCTGGTGCAGAAACTTCCCCGAGTCTTCATCTCCCCTCTGGAAAAGCAAAAGTTTGGGCTAGATAATCCCTAGGGAGCTCCCAGCTTTAATTTTTGGCATATCCGCATTCTGGGATGCCTGTGGTTGAGGGGAGCCGGCTGCCTTGTGTCTGGTTCCGGGCTGGTCCTGCAGAGCCGGAGCGCCAGGGTGCACCACAGACCCTTGGGGATAGTCGCTCTGCCCCTGGGTGGAAATTCTCACCAGCAGAGAGGAGCGGTGGACCTCCGTGCCAGCCACCATCATTGCAGACAACCTCGGCAGGGAAAGTGGCCTCTGCCCTTTGACAGTCCCACCCCAAAAGTCACGGCCGAGTCCCAGAGCATGCACAAGGCATTAATGATGATAATTAATAGGCCCCTGGCAATTATACCCAATGATGTGTAAGGTCAGAATGACATGCTCTGTCACTCAACGGTGGCACTGGGAGAGTGCGTGAGTGGCAGAGCCAGGAGTGAGTGCCACCTACTGCAGAATTAATCTGAGCAGGGCTGTCACTCACTCTCAGTTCCCCCCGTGCGCAGGGTTTGAGGCCTGTCAGTCTCCCTGGATGAGGAGGCGGGAGCTGGCTGGGCCCCCACACCAGGCTGGGAGCCCCCACAGGCCCTTGTCCTGTGCAGTGTGTTTAAGCTCCTGTGGAGAGGGTACCCTTAGCTGGCCGGAGCCTTCTCTCCTCTGGACTCTCCTGGGGAAGGAGAAGCCTCCTTGCTACAGAGAGTCCACAGTGTCTCACCCTGCAGGTCCACCTGGGGGGAGTGGGGGATGGAGATAAGCCACTGAATATGTGACCCAGCCTGCAGACCCCTAGCTCTCTGTCGGGACCCTGAAGTTCTGGTTCAAATTTTGCCACTTGCTCACCCTGAGACCTTAGAAGCTCACATAGTTTCACTGGTGAGATGCTATCTCCAAGCATTAACTAATTGTTCTATTTTTATTAACAGTTGGTGGGTCCCTGCCATCTCCACTCCCCAACTCATGCCATGTATTCCCAAAACAGGAATTCAAAGGCAAACACAAGCAGTTATTTATTTAGGTTTTGTGCTTCCAAGGGCTGGTGTTTGGCCTAAAAATAAATGTAGAAGAGCACTTGCTGGGCCCCTCTCCAGTTCTCACTCTAAAGGAGAGGAGAATACTGGCCCTGGGTGGAGAAGTGACCTATTCGGAAAGAACGGGGCATCTATCCCCTGCTCCTAGATTGAGCAGGTGACTGACCCTCTGGGGAGACTGGGGGATCTGAGGGCAGGATCAGATTGGGGGACCTGGGCCTCGCTTCCCTAGCAGGATCTATACAGTGGAATGCCCCGGGCCCACACCCTGGCACGGGCAGGCTGCAACGGAGCCGGCCTGGTAGCAAGGAGATTTCAGCAGAGGGGCAGATGCCAAGCTTCCTGCCCTTCCCTGGAGGTGTGGGGAGCATCCACCTTGCCAGGGCCCCAGAAGGGCTCAGATGATAGATAGGGTGAGCTGTGGGGATCTCATGCTCCTGGTGAGTGAGGGGAGGCTGCAGAGCCCTGTGGCATCATGGACATGGTATCGGGCCCCAGATGGGGATTGCATACATCACCAACACCAGCAAAGCACAGAGCAAGAACGCACACAACTCAACCAATGTGCATGGATAGAAACGGCCCTGTCTCCTTCCACCCTGATGGCTAGGGAGAGAGAGGAGAAAGCCTGAATGGGTCCACTTTAAATCTGAGTCAACTGTTGACCCAGAATTTAGGCTCAAGATAGGATTCAGCTGAGTTCTAGGCACATGAAGAACGTGGCTTTTCTGCACACGGTATCCTGGAAATGTCACCCCCGTCGCACCTCAGTGTCCTCAGTGTATGCTGTCTTCAAGGCCAAGCACCTCACTTGATAAGCTATTGTGAGGATCCAATTCAGTTATGGGGGAAGGACCACATTTGCTGCTATCAGAGGAGGGCAGGCTGCCATTTCCAGCCGGTGCCCGGGCTTCGGCTCCTCTGGCCAGGCGAGGGTCAGAATCACTTTGAACTACTGATGCGTGGGCCACACTTGGGGATTCTGATAAAGTTTGTTGATTCCAGGAAAGAAAATACCTACCAAGACAGGCTTCTGGTGGCTACCTGGACTCAAATTTATTTTATTTTGGCTCAAATTTAAAAGCAGAGCCTAGCAGCTGCTGCTGCACAGGGGCCTCTCGTGCAAGCCGGGCTTCAGGGAGCAGCCTGCACTGAACTGCCTGCCTGCGCTGTGTTCCTGCCACCGGAGCCAGCCCTGACAGAGAACCCCGAGAATTCTATCTCCGTGAACAGGACTGTTGAAATAAGAAATGTCCAAACCTGGGGAGAATTTTTATAAAAATGTATTTGAGCCAGAAAGAGGATATACCTGGAAGCAAGATCTCAACAGATTGAGATAATTGCTTCAGGAGCATAGCAGTTTGCAGTTTCTTTTATGCATTTGAAATTAAGGAGGGAACGTAAAAGGAAGCAACACGGGGATGGAATTATGGGAGAGTTAACATTATGTGCTTTCTTGGGTACTTGCTGTGTATAATGTGCACCCACGTTTTCTGTGCAATGTACACGGGATTATTAATACCCATTATTATACCCATTTTATGTAATCACTACACCCCTGTGGAATGCACATCTTTATTTTCCCCTCAAAATTTGGGCAGAAAAATGTACATTATGCACAGCAAAATATGGTAATACCTCTTGCCCCACCTGGAGGGGTATCACTTCTGGCATCTCAAAGGTGTGTTAACCTAGATGCACAGAGACAACGGACAGGACTGGCTTAGAACCTTTCACTACAGAAGTGACGTGTTGGGGGCGTGGCCGCCCGCCAGGACCTGCCTGGTCAGGAATAGATGATCAGGTCGCCCGGGGAGGTTCCTTTCCAGGCAGGAGGTTCCTTTTTTCCCCCCAGAGGACTGAGACTGCCCTGCCCCTCACTGGAGCTGCCCAGCTGTAGCCTCATTAGCATCTTCATTGACCATTCAGAGCAGCTCCATTCCAATCAATCAGGAAGGTGTTATTTGGGCCTATCAAATTGATGTGGGGGGTCCTTATTTGCATAAGAACAGACCAATCAGGGCTCAGGGGCGGGGACTTCGGTCTATATAAGTCAGCTCCACTGTGGTTTGGAGAGCATTTTCCTTTTTCCTTTAAGGCTGCCTGTGTTCCTGGGCTGGTGCTGGAACGGAAGGCAATGGTGGCTCCCCAGGGGGGGCTGTCCTGTCTGTGCAGCCGGCTGGCAGAGTGGAGCCGACTGTGTGGACCCAACCGGGCCCTGACCCAGGCGGAGCGGTCTGGCGCCAGAGGGCCAAGATGCAGCATCCATGTGCGGTGTCTCTCGCTCTGAGCGCCTCCTCACAGCGGAGGATGCTTCGCAGATGAGGCCGCTTCCCGCTCTGAGCGTCGTCGTCGTCATCGCAGCGCGGCCCAGGCGGCCTCGTGCCAGCGGCCAGTCTGGAAGCTGCGCGTTGCCCAGCCTCTCGCGCACACGCCGAGCTGACGGCTGACGAGCTGACCGTGGCCGGAGCTCAGGGGACGGTCCCCCGTCTCAGGTAGGCGAAGCGGCCTGGCCAGGCCGCCGCCGGCGCAGCGCCACCCAGCGGCGGGGCGGGTCCGCGTGTCTGCTCAGGGCGGCCGGAGCAGGTGGGGACGGCGTGTGGCCTGGGCTTTGCTGCTCTTGGGGTTGGATGCGCGGTGTTTCGTTTGGACCCGGTGCAAGTCCTCTGGTGTCCTCGGGTTTGTGGTTGTGGCGGCGGCCGGACGGGTCCCGCGTGGGGTCGCGCCGTCGGCAGGGTGTGAGCGGGCTGCCGCCGGTGGATTTCCGTTACGGCTTCTTCTCAGACTGGCCTGTCTTTTTCTCGTTGGGTTGCCTGGGTTTTCTGCGTGGTCTGGAAGTTAACCTCGCCAGATTCACTGTTTGCGCACTCGACAGCTCGGCGTGGCCGTGGACAGAGGTCCCGAGTTCGCGCGGGGATAGCGGCAGCGCCGCGCGCTCGGGGACGCGGGCTGGGCGTCCTTACCCAGGAAGGCGGCGTTCCCGGGGCGCGCGCTCTCCGGTGAAGCAACTTTGTTTCATGTGAACCTTTTATCCAGTTGAACTTTTTTTTTTTTTGCCTGTGGTTATGGGGTAAACATTTATTTAAAAATGTTATTTCACAGGGAGAGCTAATTTTGCTGCATTGTGTATGAAATGGTGCAGTTGTTCAAAGCGCTGTCTTTGTTGTGCATACACTTCGCACAGGCTGGGTCCGAGTTTGGGTGTTGAATTAATTTCCATGGGTTACTTTCCGTGTCGCTTTGTGTGTTGATACTATGTTGATTTTTATTATTTTAATGGCTTTTGAGAAAACGCTGGTAAGTTTGAAGGTAAGTTGCCACTCGCTTTTTAAAACAACATCTTTGGGGCAAGTTTTAGGCATATTACGAATTCAAGGATCACTTTAACCTTTTGGAATGCTGGCTAAAATCGCATTACGTGTGCGGATTAATTTTAGAAGAATTGGCAGACGTCGTGGTGCATCTTCTCACCCGAGAGCATAGCACACTTTTCTACAGGATTCGTTTCACTCCCGTTATTACAGCTTTAAAATTGTGTCGTGTGTGCCCTGCGGCTTTCCTGGCAAATTCATTCTCTAGTGTTTTGCCATTTTTGTTGCATTCGACATGGGATGATTACTCCCTAGTTCTGTGTCGAGTGCTTGGCACGAGGTGAAGTACCTGTTGTGAGTTTCCTAGGTTTACAATCAGCCAAAGTAGGTTTGTGTGTATTTTTCAAGGTACCAATTACAGTAACTTCTCGTTTTGCAGTTTCCAGAACTTCCCTATTCAATACGGTGGCTGCTGGCTGTTTAATTTAATTTTTAAATTAGAAATTCAGTACTGTATTCACACTAGCGACATTTCAGTTGCTCAGAAAGCACATGCGACGAGTGGCTACCCGTGGATAGGTCAGAATATCAAGTATTTCCATCCTTGCAGAAGTTTCCGTCGGAGGGCGGTATGTATGCTGGAGCATCGCGGGGGCATATGATCGTCATCGTTACGGTGGGGACCTCTGCATGACTTTTGCTTTTAATTGAAGTATTTTATTACCTTTCTACATAACATAGTTCAAAGTAGTCGAGGAAATGCAGCTTACGTTAATAACGAGATTTCCTATAAAAATATAAAGATATATTAACTAATATTGGAGGCATGAGGAAAATGGATACTTTCGTATGTTGCTGCTGAGAATGTTAGAGTCAGTGAAAAATGCTGCAGTGTACACATGTATACAGACAGACATAAACATATAAGTAAGATTGCAAGAAATACTTGTAAAGGTATGTATAAAATTATGTGAGGATGGAGAAACTGCTTTTAATTATAGCCCTTCTAGTGTACGTGAGGTGATGTGTCTTGTGGTTTTAATTTTAATTTCTCTGTTGATGAATGGTGTTGGGCTTTTGTCCCTACTTATTGGCTATTCATGTATCTTCTTTGGGACGTATCTGTTCAAATCCTTTGCCTATGTTCCTGTTAAACTGTTTGACTTTTTATCATTGAGCTACGTGAACTCTATTTGTTCTGAATATAGTCCGATGTTGTGTTATGAGGAATAGTGTGAGTTTTGAAGGGCAGAAATTATAATTTCGATGAAGTTCACTTATCAGCATTTTCTTTGGATTTGTACTTTTTTGTATCCAGTAACTCTTTGCCTAACCCAAGGTCACAATGTCTGTTGTCTGTTTGTCTTTTCTAGGGTGTTTTTAGTTTTAGCTCTTACATTTAGGTGCACAGTCCATCCTAAGTGAGTTTCAAGGCTGTGTTTTTGTTTCCTGTGCGGATATCCAGTTGTTCATCACCACTTGTTGGGAGATTACCCTTTTTTCATAAATCTCCTTGGTCCCTTTGTTTAGACTCAACTGACCATACATGTATGTGTCTGTATTTGGATGCTTTATTCTGTTTCATTGATCTGTCTATTCCTATGCTCATCTATAATGTCATAATTACTGTTATTTTATATTAAGCCTTGAAATCAGGTATTGTGAGACTTCCACACTTGTTCTTCATGAAATTGTTTTGTCTATTCTCTGCTCTCACAAGTAAAATTTAGAACCATCTTGTCTATTTCTATTAATTAAAAAAGCATGCTAGGATTTTAAATGATATTGCATTGAATCTATAGTTAAACTGGGGAAGAATTGACATCTTAACAATAACGAGTTCATGAAAATGGTATATCTTGCTTTTTTGTGTTAGGTCTTCAATTTTTCTCAGTGGTATTTTACAGTTTTCTGTTTATTGGTCTTGCACATATTTTATTAAATTTTTATGTGTATTTGATATTATTATTAATACATCTACAGATATTTTAAAATTTCCATTTTCAATTATTTGTTAATATGGAATACAGTTGATATCTTGTATATTCTTATTGCATCCTGTGACCTTGTCAAACTCAGTTATGAGTTCCAGTAGCTCCTTTGTAGGTTCCTTAGCCCTTTTTTTTTTAAAATTTAGGGAAATTGTGCCATCTGCAAATAAAGAGAGTTTTATTTCTTTGCTAACACAGAGAGCGAGCCGTCTGCATGTCCATCAACATGCAGGAAGTGGTGAAGTAACGCTTGCACATTCTGGGGCATCATGCGGACATGACAAACGCTTACAGGGAGGGCTGACAGGAGTGGAAAGTTGTGTGTGACATCATGGTAAACAGACAAAGGAAAAGATTCACAACACCTGGAAGACAAGGCATCGTCAATATTCGTAATGTGCAAGAGTATCTACACATTAAAAAACAAAACAGAAATGAAAGACAAGTGCCCAGTTATAAACATGGCAAAGCTATCAGTTGGCAATTCCTAGACAAGAAAATCCAAATGGTCAATAAACTTAAGAGAATATATCCAACCCCTGGGTATTGGGAAAATAAAAGTTAAAATAAAAATGAAATGCCACGTTTTGCTCGTCAAGCTGACAAAAATATACAAGCGATAATGTTAAATGCTGACAAGGGTGCCAGGTTCCAGGCACCTCATATGTTGCCAGTGGGAATGGGATTTGGTTCAGCATTTTGGCAAAGCAATCTCAGAGTATTAAAATTAAAATATGCATATTCTTTGACTGAGCAATTTTATTTTATGAGACTATCTTATAGAAGTAAAAGCATTATTTTTTAAAGGAAGGGGGAGAGGAAATCTTCTGCCTGTCCATTAATAGGGGAACAATTGAATCCATTGTGTGTGTTAGAGCTATAGAATGCTGTGTAGTTACGAGAGAGAGAGAGAGAGAGAGAGAGAGAGAGAGAGAGAGAGAGAGAGAGAGAGAAGGGTCTGTTTTCCCAAAGGGGTGAGTATGGTAATTCACTAAGAGAGGAGAACCAGTTACAGAAAAATGAAAACCTGTGATACATGTATAAGAGTAAAAACTGATTTTTGTTAAAGCTTTCTTTTTAAACTTTTGTTAAATCACTTTTTTAACTCTTTCCCCTTCTCTCTCTCTCTGTGTCTCTCTCATCCTTTCTTTTCTCTCTACAATATCCATTCTATCTCATGGGCACAAGTGAGGTAATAGAGGGGATGGTACATACAGGCTGTTAATGTTGGTTTTTTGGTTTGTTTTGGTTTTGAGGAAGTCGAGGGAGTGAGTTAGGTTATTATGTTTTTGTGTATCTGTTTCTTATCACTAGTTAAAGGGAACACAGGGTGATATTATAATTTTGGAAAAGGGATTTAATAAAAGAAATTCTAGGACATGATTATGCTCTGAACTCAGTATTTGTTTATTTATTTTTAAGTGCAAGTAAAAAAAGATAAAAGCCCCCAAAGTGTCAGAGTTTGCCTCTCATGAGCAGAGGTATGTCGAGGAGTTTTGCTCCTTTATACAATTCTGTGCTTTCCAAATTGAGAGAGCATTAATTCCAACTTTTTAAAAAGTATATTAATGAACTTATTTTGCCCATCCTCCTTTGCTCAAGGGAGATGTGGATTTTGCTTTTTGGAGGTGTCTCCAGTAGTGAAACGCTACACCCAGTTCCCCCACGTGGTTCAGAAGGAGCATGGCTGTCCCTGGTTCCTGGGGCCGAGGGGTGCCCGGGGGGAGCAGGGCTGGCCTGTGGTGACGGCAGAGCTCTGGCAGTGGCTTGTCTATGTGAAGGGTTCGTGTGGGTGCCAGTGTCCTCATCTTGCATCCGTTTTGCATCCAGATCCAGCTGGAACCTCGCCTCCACCATGGGTCCACCTGTCAGCTCCAGGAGGTGGCTCTGAAGGTTTCGGCCGTGGAAAGGAGAAGTCACCCATTGCAAGGGCAGGGAGGCAGTTAGCATGGTGCGAGGCTGAAGGAAGAGCTGCGTGGAGGAAGCGTTGGCACTGTGTGGGTTTGGGCCAGAGCCTGTCCTGCGGGGCCAGCAACTTCTGGAGAGATCCCACTTTGGGAACCTCCCTTTCTGGTCACAGATGAGTAACTTCCACTCTGGCAATACCACGGGGAAGGACACAGTAAATGAGCACGGGGCAAAACTGAAGGCAGCAACGAGCGGTACGAGCACTGTGCTGAGATGGTGCTGGAGGCATGTTTACTTGGGAGCATGGCGTGCTCTGGGAGGACATAACGGCGCTGTGGCCGCTCATCGGCCCTGAAGGCTGGCCGCAGCTGCACCTGTGCCCGGATGCTTTTATAATCTTGGCAGGGAGAGGCAGGCACTTCACAGGAGGAGGCTGAGCTCCAAGTGCCCTCTCAGAGTGGAGGGCAGGCGAGAAGCCTGGGGCAGTACCCCCATGCGTCCCCCCTGGACCACCAGAGCAGGGGGAGAGAGGTGGAGTTGGCCAGATCCTGATTATGACAGGGGTGTCCCTCACGTCATGCAGGAGACACTCGTCCTGAAACTTAACCCCTGAGGGGCGATCCTGCACATGTGTGTGCTCCATGAGTCTGTGCTGGAGGATGGGGTGAAGCTTTTGGCGTGTCCTGCAGCCCTCTAGTGAGATTCTCGCACCTGAATCAGGGCTTGGACCTGGGTCTGCTTCTTGTCCGGGGTTCTGGGAGTGCCTGTCCGGTCAGGGATGGCGTGAGGCAGAGAGGGGCAAGAGAACAGCTGTAATGGAGATTAGACAGCAGACACAGGGGCCTAGGAGGGAACTTGGTTCGGATGAAAACTGCCTCAAAGTTCTTGACCAGCCAGAGCTGTTTTAGGGGGAGGAGCCCTCAGAGCCCACATGCCCTACAGGAGAGGTGCCAGCGGGTCAGGGCGCGGGGCAATGTGCGTGCCTCAGGCAGCCTCCAGGCCTCCAGCACGATAGGACAAAGGAGGTGTGGCAATGCCAGCGTTCTGCGGAGCGCGTGGCGGCTGGCGCGGTGGTTTATTAGAGCAAAGATGATCGCAACCTCCGACTGGCTTCTCCTTTCCATGGGGTGGGCCCAAACCTGGCTGAGTGGGCGGTCCTGGGGCTTTCTGTGTGGCACTTTGTGGCTGTCCTCCTGTGGGCAGGGGCACTTCCATGCCTGTCCGTTGCTTCTGAACTTACTGCAGGAAAGTACTTTCCTGATGGCCACTTTCAGCTAGATCTCGGATCTGATCTTAGCCAGCCCTGCTCCACACACACGACGGTACACCGCACTGTGAGTGGGTTTCATGGGCAGCCTTGACTCAGCATGATCTGAACTGTGTGCTGGGCCTGGACCCCCGTTTGCATGAGACGGAATTCCACTGCAGTCCGGAGCTCTAGAGCTCCTCTGAGCCGTTGTTCCAAGGTAAAAACGGGAAAGGCAAAGCCAGAGAAGGGAAGGTGATTGTGCATGGTTAGGGACCAGAGCCTAGGCTGAACTCTGCGGGGGAAACCCTCTGTCCTCTTTGATGCTCTTGCCTGTCTGTGCCTCCCCAACTCTGCGTGGAACTCTTTCCAGCCGAGGACTATGCTGTTGTCTTCTCTCGTAGCCCCTGTTTATACAGCCCAGAGCTGAGCTGAGCACGTAGCAGCTGCTCAGTAAACTGCCTGTTGCTCTGCTCAAGCCGTGTTGAGTGGGTCTTTTCCAGGCCTCGTCTCCAAAGCTACTGGCTGCGCACTCTGTGTGCGCGCACACACGCATGCACAGAAACCTGTGCGCTTGATCCAGCTGTGCTGGCGTGGGCCCGTTTCCCCCACAGGGCTCGGGCGTGACTGGCCACGGCTGCCCCCAGGATAGTGGCCCACAGAGGGGCACTCTCCACATGCTGCAGGCAGTGTCCTGTGGGTCTGGGCCGAGGGAGAGAGTATCTGGCCTGTTGGCTGGAAGCTGAACTGATAACTGACATCAAGAGGGAATTGGCTGTTTTAAGACAAATGCTTCCAGATGCCAGGATCACTGGGTCCATGTTACTACCCAGATGGGTCTGGGTGGGAGCCAGGAAAGTAACAGCAGTTGATAAAATCAGAAGGGTAGTCCATCATACAGCAGTTAGCATGGGCAGGTTGCTGGAAGGCCAGGCTTGCTTGGGGATAGGCTAACAGTGCCAGGGTGTGCCAGGCCTCAGAGGACCGGGGAACTTTACTGTCTGCCTGGTGGCAGGCAGTCTGAGCTCAGGGCACTGGTGTTCGGTGCTATAGCAGGAGCCTGCTCCTAGCTAGATGTGGCCCAGCCATGTGGGCTTTGGAAAGCCTCTGACAGATTCAGGTTTTCTATGGAGATTACAATTGACGACTTGTTTCCTGGTCCCTGGGAAGCCTTCATGGGCAGGGACTGTGTTGACATGTCTGTTTCCAGATCCAGCTGGAACCAGTCAAGGTAAATGAAAAGCAGAGAAACTAAGTGGAATTGAACTTCTGGGAACCTCAAAGGGGCCTTTCATTTAAGTGTGATTCGGGGCATGTAAATATTGTAAGGATTGAGGCGAATGATCTCACATTCCAGGGTGCGGGTCCTACACCAGCATGTTCGAAAGGTCGGGGCAATAAACCAACAGTTGTTTTTAGGCCAGTTACAGTTGACACTGTGTCTTCTGAGTGGAACCCAGAAAAATGTTCTGCACCGATGACCCTCATCTGTTATCTGGGTGACTGAAAAATCTTCTCACAATGTCTACTTGCTTCATTCTTGTCCCTCCAGGGTCCCACATAGTAGCCAGAGTGATGTTTAAGTGTGGAAATCATATCCTGTTAGCGCCCCTGCTTAAACCCCTTTAATACATTTCCATTGAAATTAGAATAAAATCCAAGTTCCTGTAACCTACAAGGCCCACGTGAAGTGGACCTGCCCGCTCCTCTGGTCTCGTCTATTGGCCACTGCAGCCGTGCTGGACTCCTTCCTGCCCCTCACAATGTCCTGCCCTGGGACGTTCGCACCCGCCCCTCTCTGTGCCTGGAGTGGTCTTTCCAGATCTGACCGTGGCTGTCACCTTCTTGAAGTCAGCTGTCGGCTCAAATCTCACTTCTTCAAAGAGGTTATTTAAAGTAGCCCCATAGTTGTTTTCTGTTCCATTTCCTATTTTATTTTCCTCAAAGCATTGGTCACTTTCTGCAATTATCATGATGGTGTTTTAACTTGTTCACCCTTGTGACTTCTCCCGCTAGCATACAGTCTCCCTGAGAGCAAGGTCTGTTCTGCTTGCTGCCATATCCCAAAGCCAGCCCTCCGTAAAAATACAATGGGCACAGGGAGGGTGGGCCCTGTGACTCGGGAGGAATTCCAGATGGGTACCATTGCAACAGGGCTCCTTGCGGGGGTTAAATAAATTGACAAAAGGTCGAGCCGGAGCCATTCTGTCATTGATGCTTCCCTGTTGCAAAGGCTAGAGAACCCTGTTTCTTCAAATGTAGCCCCCACAGGACTAGCCGCGGGAACTCATGAGTTATTTAATAGGGTCTTTTTCCCTCGCCTTTTGTTCAGGCAATAGGCAACTAGAAGAGAAGTCTGGGTGAGCAAACTTTGACAATGAACTTTCTCTTCCCCATGTCACGTTGCAACAGTGACCACCAATTTTTTACCAGACTGTCTTCTGTTGCTGAGTAGAACACTAATTTGAAGAAAATATTTTTTACACACCTAAGAAAACGGACTCTCATGAGAGCGAGTTATTCGTTGGCAGAGGTGTGTTTCATGATGAGATGCCGCTGGGGGCTAAGTGAGGACTGAAGTGTCTGTAAATTCCTTACTGCAGCAAGTGCCAGGCAAGATGCATAGGTGCATTTAACAATACTAATCATTACAGGGAGTTATTTCCTTTTTGGTAACATTTATTATTCTTTGATAATAAACATAATAAAAAAGCTCTTTGAGGACCATTTACAAATGTATAAAGAGACCACTGTACTCACAGTCTAGCCCCACCACCCTGAGAGGACTGTTCTCGCTGACTCTTTGGTCGATTTCCTGTCTATATACACGTAAACATATATGTCTATTTTACATGGCTTTAATTATCTTTTATAGACACTTTTTAATTGCTTTTTTTCACTTAAAATGACATCCTATAGATTTTTCCACAGGTCATTTAAAAACTCTTGGCACACATTATTCAATTGAGCCATAATATTTAATTGTACAGACCTGCATTGTTTAACAGAAATATAGTGTAAGCCATGTATGTAATTATAAATTTTCTAGGAGCCACAATAAACAACTAAAAAACCCCAGTGAAATTAATTTTAGTAATACTTTTGGTTTATTCTCGTATAAATTTTTGTCATTTCAGTATTTAGTCAATATAAAAAGTACTGATATATTTGATATCTCTTGAACTAGTTTGAATTCCGCATATATTTTACATCTCAATTCAGATCAGCCACATTCTAAGAGCAGAGAGGCTGCGTATGTTGAGTGGCTGCCGTGTTTACCAGTCCGGGTCCAGTCCACTGAGAATTAGTAGTGTGATCCTTATGCACAGTGGAAGGGATTTGACACTAATTTCCATAGTCCAACTTAAAAGGCCATCTTCCAAGAATAAAAGAAGCCTGAAATTAGAGTTCCAGTTATCTTCTTTCAGGTCTTAAGGTGATTAATTCAGTTTGATAGCTACAAGATATAGCCTCAATTTCTCAAAATGCTAAATGAAGTGGAAAGATGTTGAAAACAATGTTTTTGAAATTATGCATTTGATACCATTTTGCCTCTTTCAAAGATGATTTCTTAGGCTCTAATAGAAGCTGGTGTCTCCGAGTATATTAAGCTCATATTCAATACAAGGCAAATGAATTGAACTCGGTTGGGTGGTATTGATTACGATCAGCGCGGCTTCAGCTTGGGGGTCCATTTGCTCTCTTCAGCGCCGTCCTAGGTCCTCCAGGGACGCTCGCTGACATCATGGATCTCTCCTGCCCCCCCTTCTCGTATTGTAACAAAGTGCTTATCATTTGGTATAGCAGTTAAACCCGAGAGCCCAACTGTGGATATTCATTTGAAGACTCAATTTTAAAATTTTCTTCTGAGCCAAAGGAATTTAAGGGGAACCCAGTGGGTGCAACTGGTTCCCAAATGATGTATTGCAGAAGCATCCTGACCGTGTGAACAAGAGCTCACAAAAGAGGGAGATGAGGGAAAAGGGAAGTTTATCCTCATCCCCGGGGACCACCCTGCCTGACTGGGGCCCAGCCCAGCAGCTCACGGGGGAGGAGAGTCGCCCCAGAGCTCGCGTGGGCTAATGGAGGCCTGGTGGCTGACATCCAGCGTGGGGCCGCCCAAAGCTGCCACCAGTGCAGTCCTGCAGCAGGGCTTCCTGGAGGACAGGACTGACCAGCAGTGGGACCTTAGGCAGGTTCCTCCACCAGGTGCTTGTGTGGAAGAGTGTGACAAAAGTGCCGGCCTTATTGGGCTGACGGGGGACAATCCCTGAGAAATCCCTAGCTTTCCTTTCCACACCAGGCCGTCAGTGACTGAGTACTGCCTGCCGCGACTGACCCTGCTGTTTCATGAGAGGGTGGGTGGGCAGGGTAGCCGGGCCACATGACAGAGCACAGACTCGGGGGTGACGGGAATTGTGTGGAGCAGGGGAGAGACGTGTGCGGACTGGCAGTCTCCAACAGTTGCTCTGGTGCAGGGCCACGGAATTGCCTTGCAGGGAGGCTTTGGGCTGCCATCCAGGTGGAAGTAGCATCTAGGGGACTGAGCTTTTATTAGATTGTGAATTATGATCAGTATAAAAGAGCATTTTTAAAAGATGCATTTATTCTCATTTAATATTTTATTTGTCCTGTCTTCTTAACATTATCATTGTCATCACAGGGTGCATCCTAGAAAGATAAAGGCATGGGGGAGTTGAGTGTCCCCACTATACCGTCTCCCCTGGGTGGGAGATGGAGGGCGTGTGGCTGTGGGAGGCAAGGGGCAAGAGAGCTGGGAACAAAACTCCAGTGACACCAAGTAGGCTCGACTCCTGTCCCATGGAGGTTCTGGAAACTCTGCCCAAGTAGTGGTCCCGTACTTACGTAGCCTCCTCCTTTCCCTACGTCTCGGTCATCAAAGCTTTAAGGAAGTTTGAAAACCACTGCGGCGTTATACATAAAATACAGCCTCAGGTCACTGATGGAATTCATACCCAGGTTCCGCCGAGGCAGGGCCTGAGCCCACCCCTCCAGGGTGTCTGGGCTGTCACTCTCCCCATCTGTCTTTTTGATTGTAAAAATTAAACACATGCACAGGAGGGCTTGGGAGACAGAGTTATGGGGGATATAAAGTTCCTGACAGCATATAAACTTGGCCATCCCGCAATGGAGCACCCAATCACAGTGGTGCTGAGGGGGTGAGAGGTGGTCCTGGAGACTAGGGAACTACAGGCAAATTACAAAGGGAAGAGGGAGCAGAGGGCATCTGCTGGTTGGGGTGGGGCTGCCTCTGTCCAGAGTTTCCAGGAGTTGGGCTGACCCCCTGCTTCCTTGGCCCAACCTATGGCTGAGTGCACCTCTGGCAGGAGGTGGCAGAGATAACGCCTGCTTTCTTCTCGTCATACTTACTTCATATGGTGGTAGTGAGGGTGAAATGTATAGGACTGGTGGTGCCCCACTTTGGACCACTTATCTGGGTACATGGGTCAGGGGGTTTTATTCTTTGCTTTGTGGGTAAGGAAACAAACATAGACAGGAGAAATGGTGTCATTTAAAGATTCTCCTAATGCATCTTGTCCAAGGTGGACCTTCAGATGTCATGGAGGAGACATGGAATGAGATCTTTATGATGCTGCTGAATGGAAGCTTAGTGCCCTGTCCCTTCCAAAGGGTCCTTGGTTTCCTACGGCCTGTGCGGCACTCCTGTAGCACCAGAGAGCAAGGAGAGTTGGCCTCATTCTTCCATTAGATCCCATTTCACAGATCAGGTACTGAAGGTACTGGAAGATGATGCAGCCACTTGGGTGTTCTGACTACTGACCCACCTGTCCCTGCTCCTCTATTCCTGTTTTTCTCCAGCTTGTGCTAGAGGGACTTAGGAGGTCTGCACCGAAACATCAATGTCTTCAGCAAAAACCCCTAGGCGGAACCCTGCTGCGTTCCGAGGCTCTTTACTCTGCAGCTCTGAAATTGCCTCACCCTTGCTGGGGAGCTCTCTGCCAGTTAGCTTTTGTGAGATCCACATATTTAATAGAATATTTCAATAATGCTTTCGAAACAGAAAACAGTAATATGCTATACTCACATGCGGAGGAAATAAGCAAATATAACGTATGGGTTAATTAAGGTGCTGTAGTTGAAGGTTTCACTTTTCAAGCTTCCTGGAAGCCAGAGCAAGAGAAGGCTTGCTGATCCAAGCAGCTTGACCATCTTCCAGGGCTCATGGAACAGGATGGTGTTATCTTTGCGTGGTTGTTTTTGCCCTGGGCACTTGTAAAACTCAAGACTTGGGGTGACAACATCACTCCCAGAGGTTTCTTTTTAGAGAACTGAGAGGGGATGGGTAGCTGTGTGGTGAACAGGGGAGACTGAGTAGAGGAAGCGATGACACAGGCATTGGTTGTCTTCAGGGCCACCACAGTCATTCCTCAGGGTTATGGTGTCCTAAACCAGGTGTCTGGAGCCAGGAAGATTATTGAATTACCAGGAAACCTTTATTTCTAAAATACTTCAAGGTGTCCTGATTGTGATCTTGGAGCCAGAAGGGTATGTCAGTTTTGAAGAACCACACATTTGCATACACCTGTGACCGCCTTATAGGCAGCAGGCAGAGCAGAGGAAGCAACTTGTCTGAGCTTTCAGATGAGAAGGGAGGGGAAACAGGAAGTCGTCAGCCTCACCCTCCTGGTTCCTGTTCATTTCTTCATTCACCTTCCAGAGAGGGAGGGCCTCATGCAGGGGCTTCCCCAGGTGAGCAGGTGGAATAGGGGTGAAGAGCTGGGGAGGGAGAGGGTAGTTGAAAGGGGAGACTCCCCTTGTCCTGTGAAGGCAGATGTTACTTTTGAGAGTTTAGTTCTGTAATGATTTCATTTCCCATAAGCCTGAGGTGCAGTAACATGAGCAGCTAAAGGTTACTGAAGGCTTAACGGCAGCCAGGCTCAGCCCCAGGAACCCTCCCCACGTCCCAGGAGGTGTGCTTTCGTCATGCCCACTTCACAGACCGAGCCGTGGTGGGTGATTTAATCAGCTCCAGCACCTGCTCTTTGGCCACTGCCCTGTGCTGGCCAAGTCAGAGGGAGGGTGTTTCTACAAGATGATGCTCATATGTTTTCCTATTTTTATTTTCTGCCTTGACTACCAACAATTGCAATGTTTATGCTGCCCCAGGTCAAATAGTTTCACAATGTATGTTTTCATAGTTTCTCTGGCAGATTTCATGTACTCTCAAGTTTCATTTCCTATTATGTTCCTGAATGGTACAAATGATTATTTTTTTCCTTAGTGGCCTCGGGCTGTGATATTGGAACATGGATGTGATCTCATATAATAAAGTGAGGTGCCTGTTTCCATCCATGCACCCTCCTCCCTGCTCTCCATTATGCTTGGGATGGCCTTTCATACTTTAGTATGAATTAGAAGACAGCAGGCCTGGGCCTGCTGCTAGGGAAGGTCCAGTGCATGTGGAAGTAGCTCTGGGGGTGGGGAGGTGGGAACCAGAGATCCATGAGTTTCTGTTTCTCAGCCTGAGGATTCTTCTGCTTGCCACTAATACAGGGCTCTCCGAATGCCCATCAGGAAGGCACCACTCGCCCTGACACATGCACAGAGGCACAGACATGCCTACTCTGTAGCCAAGAGCCTGGCTTAGGTGATGCTTTTCCCCAGTTAAGTAAGAGAACAAGATCGCAATGGTTATTTCCCTGGGAAGGGGTGGAGTAGGGGTTATTGCTTTAGAAAAAGAATATGAAGCATCACCCTTGTGGCTGAAAACAAAAAGATTTCCTTGGTTGTTGGAGCAAATTCTGACTTCCTTATAAGTGTCTGGATGCATTGAGGGAGGCCAAAGAAGGGCAGTTGTATTTTTATTTTTATGTTCATTTTTTTCTGGGGTGGAAAGGGGACCCAGTCAGGAGCAGGGTCCTTGTCCCACATCCCCTACATGAGAAGGACACACACACATCATGGAAGAAGGCCAGCGAGGGCATCCTCTGTCTTGGGGGCACTGATTGTCCACGTGCCCAGAAAAAGGTCAGGAACCTGTGCGTGTTAGTTAATCCAGCCACCATACAGCCTTCCATGTTTGTTAGGGAAGGCCATGGCATTTGGCCAGAATTACGGCTTTTGAAAATTGGTGTTTTAATAAGAGGACATCATCTGCTTACTGTTTTGCGAGAATTAAGTGCTTCTTTGTAAGGCTGTTGGGAGCAGGTGTGGTGGGTAACAGGTTAGTGCTCTTCTTGTCACTATTTTGTCTTTACTCCTGTCAAAATCGGCTCTTCTGCCCCATCTGCATGGAGCTCCCTGAAGAGATGAGCCCTTGCTCCTTTCTTGTACGGCTGGGAACCCCATGGTTGCCCTCGAGGTTAAGGCAGCACAACCTTTAATGCTAAATTCAATTACTTTTAGCATTTATGGAAGCTATTATGTGAGAGCAATGGTGGGGGCCCCATTGGCCCTTAGGTACCCCTGAAGGAGTTGTGGTGATGGACAGGGGATCCAGACGTTCAGCTCTGGAGCCCAGCTCCTGGTAGGAGCCGAGGGAAACGCACAGAAGACCAAGTGGTCCTGGAACCAGTCCTCTGTGGACACCGAGCTTCATGGATATTGTCCTCTTGGCTTCTGAGCTGCCCCCTCATCCCCAGCTCCGGGCTCTGCAGAGTGGGTCCTACTTGGAGATCATATCAGTTATCGCCAGTCAGTGCCAGACTCACCCTGACACCGACCCCTGTTCTGCCTGGAATTGACACCTGTAAATATTTGTGCCTGTTTTGAAGATCTGGATCGAGAAGGATTTAGATTGCAGGAACACAAATGATGTCATATCCCAAGTTATGCATCCGGTTTATAAAGGCCCTCAGCTGTTGCCACAGCTGCAGACGGTCCCGTATTCACTTCCAGCTCCTCAGAGCTTCAAGGGTCCCCTGGAACCAGGAGCCCCAAGAGGCGGTGCGTGCTCCTGGGCAGTCACGAGGGTAGTTTTAAATGATAATGAGAACATCCTTTATTTAAATAGCTAAATATTTAATTTTGTTGCTACTGTCTCTCCATGGCAAGAAATGTTCATTTTACTTTTATGGTACTCATATAAATTTCCTTTTAAAAATTATTTTTTTAAAAAAACTGAGTCATTTTAAAGGAGAAGTGTTAAGTAGAGAGTAGAACAAGGTGTGGCAGGGGTGTGGCAGCACCGGAGAAGATGTGTAGGTGCCCACTTTGGGTGTCCTCTTCCCAGTGGAGCTGGTGCCACGTCTGAGTCCTTCCTGAGTCCATCCTGCAGCTTTGGGCTGTCACTCAGGGTTTTCTCGTTTGTTCAGGGGGATGGTCGAGCCAGCCTCTTACTCACATCACCTTGAGATGGTGATAGATGGTTGAGATAAAGTGGATAATGGTTATTATTCTTATTTACATTAATACTTATTAAAAGACAACTAACACATGGCGAGCTTCTCTCTGTGCCAACCCCTTTAAGGAACCAGATGGGGTTCACTGACATAACCCTCCCCCAGTAGGTGTGAGACCGGGGTTACCCACATGTTCAAAACAAGGCTTTAATGATAAGGACTCAGGGACTCTCACAGTCCCCATGCCAAGAATGCAGGGAGGAAACAATAAAAAGACAAATATTCTCTAAGTATTTCTACGGAATTAAATTCACATTTCAAAATGGTGGTTTAGACCGGAATTTAACTGTCTCCTGTTTTTATGGAGCTTGTAGAGAGAATAAAAATATCTGCCCAGGAAAGTGTCTTCTAGCTCACGCCCTGCTTCCTGGTATTCTAAAGACAGAACAGCTCAGGAACATGACCTTTAAAAAAACATTAGAGGAAAACACACCGGTGTATATACTAATGGAAGTTGTCTGTGGGTTTTAGAACTATAACTGCATTTCTTCTTTTTTTTCCTCCTGTTTTTGAAGACTTCCTACTTTACTGTGTTCTCCCAAAGGCCTATCCTATTCACATTATACTCGGTAAACACAAGGAAATTTCAGCATAGAGCCCAGGTTACAAATTTGCTGACTCAGGCATCTGAGAGGCCAGCATTACCTTCATAATAATACTAAGGCACTGCTTGCGTTTTCATTTTGCGCTAAGGGCCGGTAACACTGCTAGCACCTTAACAGGAGTGGAGGAGCAGCACCGAGCTGCACTAGCTGTTGTATTCCTCACAGCCACACGTATGGGGAAAGGGAAGAGCCACGCTCACCTTGGAGCGCACACTGTGCTGCGTGTCCAAATGATGGAGTGTTGCTCAGCCTCTGCGCGGAAGGGAACCCTGACACGCACTACAGCGTGGATGAGCCTTGGGGACGTTATGCTCAGTGGCATAAGCCAGTCACAAAAACGACAAATGCTGTAGATTCCACTTACACGAGGTACTCAGAATAGTCAAAGTTGTAGAGACAGAAAGTGGAACGGTATTTGCAGGGCATGAGGGGAGGGAGATTGGGGAGTTCGGGTTTAATGGGGATCGAGTTTCAGTTTTGAGAGACGAAGAGGTTCTGGAGAGGATGGTGGTGACGGCTGCACAACAGTGCGAGTGTGGTCAATGCTGTTGAGCTGTTCACTTACACACGATTAAGCTGGCAGGTCTTGTGTTATGTGTATTTACCACAATTAAAAGTAAATGCGTACGTACATATGTCCATAATAAGAAGATTCTGAATTTGGAAAAAATATGTATAGTTGACTCTTGAACGATGTTGGGGTTGGGGTGCCAACCCCACTGCGGTCAAATTCATGTCTAACTTTGACTCTGTCAAAGCTTAACTACAGGCCTCCCTTGGTGTCCACGGGGAGTTGGCTCCAGGTCAGCTCATGGACCCCTCAAGGAACCCTGCCTGGGCTGTCGTGACCTATGAGCTGATGGGCCGCTTTGTCCACAGGGCAAACTTTGTCTTGAAAGAGTGACCGATACAGGAACTATGGTTCTTCAGACCTCACTCGTAGGCAGCTGTTTCCAGGAAAATGAACAAAGGAATCCTGCCCCTTCCAGGAAAAGGACATCATTTGTTGCCAGTGGTAAGATTCCAGCTTTCAAGAATTTTGAAAAACTTGTACCAGCCACTGTGAACTTGACAGCTTTCCATTACTAAGGAGATACTAATGAATCTGGTATTTTTAACATTGTGTGTCGGACAGTGTCAGCGCTGGAAGAGCTGCGTGTCTTACGGAACTGGTACTTCTCAGGAGAGCAATGCTTATATGGGGACTAAACCATTCAAGGGTAAGAGATCATCCAGCGAACGAGGTAACCCGGTGGAGTTTAATGTTGCAGGATA